>NC_067245.2:293348031-293651061 GCF_019359855.2 Lolium perenne
TCCGCGCTCAGGACGAGGTGCTTAATGGGAAGATTGATGAGATTTCCCAAAAGCTGGATGCTACTCATGTGACCGTCACTACAATGCAAGATCGAATGATGGATGTACAACGCAATCTTGCTGATTTGCGCTTAGCTGTTGAGAATTTGACCGCGCAACAACATCAAGAAGATGACGATGATCCTGAGCTTCAAGATGACGCACACAATGCTCGTGATGCGCCACGTGGTAATCGTGCTCGCGGTTGGGTTCCACTTGGCCGCAATGGTCGTGGACAAGATGAGGAAGATGGTTTGGGTAAGCCCAAATTTACTATACCCAAGTTTGAAGGAGGAGCTGATGTTGAAGAATACCTCACTTGGGAGCTCAAGATTGAGAAGTTGTGGAGCTTACATCCACATTATACTGACGATCGGAAGATCAAGCTTGCTTCTTCCGAATTTGATGGCTATGCTTTGCGTTGGTGGGATGCTTTTGTTCGTAACCGTGAAGAGGATCGTGAGCAGCCTATACGCACATGGCGTGCCATGAAGGAGGCGATGACTTCTCGCTTTGTGCCTACAAATTACTTGCGGAATATATATGATAAGCTGACTTTATTGCGACAAGGTGTGAAGACTGTGGATGAATACTACATGGAGATGGAGATGCTTATGCAGCGTGGCCGTGTCCGTGAGCCTCTCGAGATGACAATGCAGCGTTTCCTCAATGGATTGAAGTATGATATCAAAGGCATTGTTCGTCACTACAGCTACACCAATATGAATCAATTGTTACATCATGCAAGAGAAGCTGAATCACAGTTGGCTGACGAAGCAAAGATCAAAGGTCGAGCTACAGGAGCTGGGCGTTTCACACCCCGCGCGGCCCCTTCTATGGCGCCGGCGCCTTCGACACGCTCCGTCCCTCCACCTAGTAAGCCGGTCTCCAGTGTGTATAACACAAAGAAGTCCGAATCTGCTGCAAGTACGAGTGGCTCTAATGTGTCTATTGCACGTAACCGTGACATGCTTTGTCATACATGTGGTGGCAAGGGTCACTTCAAGAGAGATTGTCCTAACCGCAAAGTCATGGTTATCAATGAGGACAATGAGTACGAGACTGGAGATGATGTTGATCCTAATGCTCCAGAAGATGATGATTATGACACTGTTGGTGAAGATGCATATCCGTCTGATGCTCGCACCATTGTTGTGTCGCAGCGTGCTCTTAATGTGTTGCCTAGTGCATCTACTCAGCGCTGCAATTTGTTCCAAACAAAGGCTTTAGTTGGTCCTGACAAGGCTTGCAAGGTCATTATTGATGGCGGGAGTTGCCACAATTTAGCAAGCAAGGAGTTGTGTACCAAGCTGAAGTTGAAGTATCTACCGCACCCGCATCCATACTATATTCAGTGGTTGAGCGACAATGGTGAGATGAAGGTAAACCACATGGTGCGTGTTGAGTTTGCTATTGGACCGTATAAGGATTGCATTGATTTTGATGTCGTTCCTATGACGGTATGTCACCTACTGTTGAGTCGGCCTTGGCTCTATGACCGTTCTATGCAACATAATGGCCGTGCCAATACATATCACTTGGAGTTCAAGGGCAAGAAAATCAATTTACAGCCTATGACACCACAGCAAATTGTCAATGAGTCTCGTCAAAAAGTTGAAGTTAACTTGGAGGATGCTTCTTTAGATAGGCGAGAGAATTATAATGTTGTGAGTGATATAACGAAAAGTGAGAGAGTGAATTCCTTAATCTCATTAGCCACCAAAGAAGACATGAGAGAATTTAGTGAGGATCCTACAGCCATTCCTCTTGTGCTCTTATACAGGGGTACGGTTTTGGTTTCTAACGACATGACCCCTCTTCCTCTTGGTGTTTCTAATGTTTTGCAGGAATTTGGCGACGTGTTTCCGCATGAGGTACCCGCAGGACTTCCACCATTGCGAGGTATTGAGCATCAAATCGACTTGATCCCCGGAGCTTCACTACCCAATCGGGCACCATATAGAACGAACCCCGAAGAGACGAAGGAGATACAGAAGCAAGTACAAGCGCTACTCGACAAATGTTATATCCGCATAAGCCTTAGTCCTTGTGTTGTTCCTGTTATTCTTGTTCCTAAGAAAGATGGTACATGGCGTATGTGCGTAGATTGTAGAGCTATAAACAATATCACTATTCGATATCGTCACCCTATTCCCCGTTTAGAGGATATGCTAGATGAATTGAGTGGTGCTGCTGTGTTCTCTAAAATTGATTTGCGTAGTGGTTATCATCAAATTAGGATGAAAGAAGGGGATGAGTGGAAAACCACCTTTAAAACAAAATTTGGTTTATATGAGTGGTTAGTAATGCCTTTTGATTTGACTAATGCACCTAGCACTTTCATGAGACTGATGAACCATGTTTTGCGTAATTTTATTGGCAAGTTTGTGGTTGTGTATTTTGATGACATATTAATTTACAGCCGCAATGAATCTGATCATATTATACATATTCGACATGTTTTGCAAGTGTTGCGTGATAGTAAACTCTATGTTAATCTTGAGAAGTGCACATTTTGCAAAGATAAGGTCATATATCTGGGTTATGTTGTCTCTAAACATGGAGTAGAAGTAGATGTGTCTAAAATTGAAGCTATTCAAAATTGGCCTACTCCCATGAATGTGAGTCAAGTTAGAAGTTTTCATGGTCTAGATGGGTTTTATCGCCGTTTTGTGCCCAATTTTTCTACTATTGCTGCACCTTTGAATGAATTGACTAAAAAGGGTGTTGCATTTGAGTGGGGCGTTGCCCAAGATCATGCTTTTGATGAACTGCAACGATTGTTAACTTCTGCACCATTGCTTGCACTTCCTGATTTCAATAAGCAATTTGAGATTGAATGTGATGCTAGTGGTATTGGAATTGGTGGTGTGTTGATGCAAGAGGGTCGCCCAATTGCATATTTTTCCGAGAAACTTTCTGGTGCTAAGTTGAACTATCCTATCTATGATAAAGAATGGTATGCTTTAATTAGAGTTCTTGAGGTTTGGCAACATTATTTGTGGCCAAAAGAATTTATCATACATTCTGATCATGAAGCTTTGAAATATCTGAAAGCCCAATCTACTTTGCATAGGCGTCTTGCTAAGTGGGTTGAGTTCATTGAGTCTTTTCCGTACATTATTAAGCATAAGAAGGGAAAAGATAACATTGTTGCTGATGCTCTATCTAGGAAGAATATGTTATTAACTCAACTTGATGTTAAAATTCCTGGATTAGAGGTGTTATGTGATTTATATGCGACTAATCATGATTTTGCTGAACCATATCGCTTATGTGCTCTTGGTAAAGCATGGGAAAAATATCACATACATGATGAGTTCTTGTTTCGAGCTAACAAACTATGTGTTCCAGAATCGTCTGTGCGTTTGCTCTTATTGCAGGAATCACATGCTGGAGGTTTGATGGGTCACTTTGGGCGTGAGAAGACGCTACTCATGCTCGCTGATCACTTTTATTGGCCAAAGATGAGGCGGGATGTAGACAGGTATGTGAAAAGGTGCATTACTTGAAACAAGTCCAAGTCCAAGCTGAAGCCTCACGGTTTGTATACTCCATTACCGGCACCTACTACACCTTGGGAAGATATTAGTATGGATTTTGTGTTGGGTTTGCCGCGTACTAAAAGAGGCCATGATTCTATATTTGTGGTAGTGGACAGATTTTCTAAAATGTCACACTTTATTGCCTGCCACAAAAGTGACGATGCGTCGCATATTGCTAACCTGTTTTTCAGAGAGATTGTTCGACTACATGGAGTCCCGAAGACTATTGTTTCTGATCGTGATGTGAAGTTCATGAGCTACTTCTGGAAGACACTTTGGGGAAAGCTTGGGACAAAACTGCTGTTCAGTACTACTTGTCATCCCCAAACTGATGGTCAAACTGAGGTGGTGAATCGAACCTTGTCACAACTGTTGAGATCCATGATCAAGAAGAACCTGAAGGAGTGGGAAGAGTGTTTGCCGCATGTAGAGTTTGCTTACAACAGGGCGGTACATTCTACCACGGAGCTATGTCCTTTTGATGTGGTGTATGGTTTTAAACCCATTACTCCACTTGACTTGTTGCCTTTGGCCATACATGAGAGAGTTAATATGGAGGCATCCAAGAGGGCAGATTTTGTGCGAAAAATCCATGTGAAGACTAAAGAGTTGATAGAGAAGAAAGGCAAGAGCAATGCTGCAAGTTTGAATAAGAAGCGCAAAGAGATGTTGTTCAAGCCTGGTGATACGGTCTGGGTACATTTTCGCAAGGATAGGTTCCCGAAGCTACGGAAGTCTAAGTTGAAGCCTCGTGGTGCTGGTCCTTACAAAGTGCTTGCCAGTATCAATGATAATGCATACTCAATAGATCTTCCAGTTGATGAGTTTGGTGTCAGTAATTCTTTCAATGTTGCTGATTTGACACCATATGACGGAGAAGACCTTGGAGCGTCGGGGTCGACGCCTTTTGACGGGGGGGGGGGGGGGGTGATGATGAGGACATCCCTACTACACCATTACCTCTGTCACTGATAAATGAAGATGAACCTGCTGTGAAGCTCAAATCCAATGAAGTTCGGATTGGACCAATTACAAGGGCTCGTGCGAAGCTACTTAAACAACAGGTGAACTTCTTTCTAAACGGTATTTTGATTGATGAGAACTTTATACTGCCTAAGTCCTATTACTTATGTATCATCAGGTATCAAGAAGAGACGAGCATCGCACGAGGAGGAGAGGAGCAGCTGGACATGAAGACGGACGTCAAGATGGACGTGAAGCTGGACATGGAGCTGGACATGAAGATATCTCATGGACGCGCGAGGGAGGAGCGGGAGGCATGCGCGAGAGGAGAAGAAGACGTCCAGGCCGGTCCAGCACCCGGTTGGACCGGCCGCCAAACCGGCCAGCCCGGTCCCTAGCCCGGTTGACCGGGCGCCAACCGGATGCGATGCTCGTACCGGATCAAAACCGGAAAACCTCGCAACTTCCCGGTTGCCGCCCGGTTGACCGGACGCCAGACCGGCCGATCCGGTCCCTGGCCCGGTTGACCGGATTCCAGACCGGATTCGTCCGAGTCTGTCTCGACCAGATCTATTCTGGGTCGGTTATTTTTGTAACAATAGCTTCCACCGTGCGTCAAGGGCTTAAGTAGCACACACCGAGAATATGTGGTATTTGGTTTTGTAATTGCGGGTTATTTACTAGTAATACATGTATGTATGAGAGCAACGTTATCTAATTGATGCTAACATTAAAATATTCTTTCATCAAACAGCATATACTGAGAAGATTTTGGTAGAAGAAAATGTGAGCATGCAAAAGAAGGTATGACCCAACACTTATGACTCTTGTTTCGGCTAGATGTTTTGAGCTAGTCTCATGGAATTATTGGCGCAACTAAATACAATGATCAAATGTTGCATATAATCTAGGAAAGGGTGGCTAGAATAAAGAAAGAGCTCCAAGAGCCTCAATGGTTACCATCCCCATACGACACAGCATGGGTGGCAATGGTGCCCTCGCAAGGTATCCCTCAGGCTCCATGCTTCCCTCAGTGTGTTGAATGGATATTGCAAAACCAATAGGATAATGGATCTTGGGGTATCAGAAAATATGACTCGTCAAACGACAAGTGTAGTCTCTTATCCACATTGGCATGCATTCTTGCACTTAAGAAATGGAATGTTGGTCCCGAGCACATCAGCAGAGGTATGAAACATTGAAACATCATTAATTTATTTTTGTTGTTTTAAGGTCTCTACTTTAGACGGCCTATAAGTTGTAACTGAGATAAAATGATGTACATTCACATGACTCCTTTTTTTCCTTGGGTGGCAGGACTACATTTTATTGGCAGAAATTTCTCGATTGTTATGGATGAGCAGATTGATGCTCCTGTAGGCTTTAATGTTACTTTTACTGGTATGATTACCCTAGCCAATTCCATGGGTTTGGAATTTCCCGTGAAACAAACTTATGTTGATGACATTCTTCACATCCGGCAGATGGAATTGAAAAGGTTTGCTGAGTGACCTTTATACAAAAATTATGTATATATGCATTTTGTTTAACTGGTTGTTAGTATGCATATGTGTGGATATGAATTGAAACTCACTAGCTGATTTTTTTATCTCACTTTCTTTTATGAAAAATATTGTTTGTATTTTTTTCTATTTTATTTAGATTTTCCGAGAAACCATAATTTTGAAATGGAAAATGGGGAACAATGATATTTATCTTGTATATGTCAAAAGTAGCAATCATAACTTCAGTCTCATATGTAGCAATCATAACTTCAGTCTCATATGTAGCAATCATAATTTCAGTCTCATGTGAGTAACAAATTGAAAATTATTATGTGTGTCTCATACAGATTTGCTGAGGATACATCTTATGGTAGAGAAGAATACATGGCTTATGTTGCTGAAGGGTTAGGAGACATGTTGGATTGGAATGAAGTCATGAAATTTCAGAGGAAGAATGGATCATTGTTCAACTCTCCTTCCGCTACTGCAGCTGCATTAATATACAATCATGATGATAAAGCCCTCCAATATCTAAATTTGCTAGTTAGTAAATTTGGTAGTTCAGGTGAGTTTGTGTGCCTTACACCATGATGAATTTGCAACCTGTATACTGTTGCTAAATATCGTCCTAAATCAACATTTGCAGTACCAACAGTGTTCCCAATAAATATATACTGCCAGCTTTCGATGGTGGATTCGCTTGAAAAGACTGGAATATCTCATCATTTTTCAACCGAAATAAAGAGTATCCTCGACATGACACATAGGTAATGACCGAGAGAAAAGTTAATGTATGTATATTTATAGACCTGTTAATTTACTATATCCATTTTGTAGTTTCTGGTTACAGAGAGATGAGGAAATCATGTTGGATGTAGCAACATGTGCAATGGCATTTCGTATTTTAAGGATGAATGGATATGATGTTTCCTCAGGTATTTCCTTCGGGTAGAATACTTGTGTTGCAACTTTTATCTTCATTGTTGATTTAACTCACAAGTTCCAATTTTACGCAGATGAACTATCCCATCTTGCTGAAGCCTCTGCTTTCCGTAGTTCACTTCAAGGGTATCTGAATGATACAAAATCTTTACTAGAACTACAGAAGGCTTCAACAGTTAGTGTTTCAAAAAATGAAACGATCCTTGATAACATAGGCTATTGGTCAAGCAACTTCTTAAAGGAAAAGATGAGTTCTAATGATGTGGATATAGTTCCGGTCTTCACAGAGGTGCTTGGATGCAAAAAAATATAATTCAAAAATTATTGATCCTAGATTTGATTAAGGGTTTGGTTTACACTTAATTATATGCGTCTGTTATTTCAGGTGGAGTATGCTGTCAAGTTTCCATTTTATGCCACAATGGAACGTCTAGACCACAGGAGGAGTATTGAACATTTTGATGCTCAGGGTTATCAGATGTTCAAGACATCGTACTTGTAAGATTCTCATCCCCAAAAGTAGTTTGCATATAATTAAATTAATAACTCAAGCCACAAACTCCTACGATCGATGTTCATAATTTCCAAAAAAATAACTTCAACTAATTTTATTGTATCCAAATACTCCTGAGTCATCTCTTTGCTGTTCCCACAAAGAAGAAAGAAGCAATAATTGGGGTGATATAATTCAAACCTATGATTGAGCATGTACTTTTTTAGAGTCCATTTATTTTCAATTATCCGGTAAAAACATTCTTCTAAAAATGTCAAACCCACAACATTTATAATAGTCTCAATTGATTTTTTTGTCTAATAACAAGTTTTTACTGCATCAGGCCATGCCTTGCTAACAAAGACCATCTTGCTTTGGCTGTTGAAGATTTCACCTTCTCTCAGTTTGCTTACCAGGCTGAACTTGCGCATGTTGAAAGGTAAATTGTGTATTATGTTATCAACTTATGTCATCAACTCCCTTTCTTATAGGTTTGGATTTTTTTTCAACAGTTGGGTGAAAGAGAACAGGATAGACCAGCTACAATTTGCAAGACAGAAGCAGGCATATTGCTACCTCTCTGCTTCTGGCACCATGTTCACTCCGGAACTATCTGAAGCTCGCATTTCATTTGCCAAAACTTCCGTTCTCATAACTATTGTTGATGACTTCTTCGATGTCGCGGGATCAACAGAAGAAATAGAAAATCTGATATCATTAGTCGAAAAGTATAGTTCCTTATCTTGATCTCTTTGGCTGCTTTTTGTTAGGTGCTTGTTTCTTGTGCACTTGTTAACAAGTTGTCTGGCTTGCTTTGTTGTCTTAGGTGGGATGAGCACCAAGAACTTCAATTTTACTCTGAGAGTGTAGAAATATTATTTTTTGCTATCTATACTACAGTGAATCAGCTCGGGGAAAGCGCTTCTGCGCTACAAAACCGTGATGTTAGGAAGCACATGATAGAATTGGTGAGTTCCATATATGATCCCATCATTATGAATTGTATCATGTTATGTATTGCATGTTGAAATTCATGATTTTTATAATGAGTTAAATTGCATCTGTAGTGGATAGAAACATTGAGGTCCATGTCAGCTGAGGCGAGAATGGGTGACGAGTCAGTATGTGCCGACAATCAATGAGTACATGACAAATGCAAATCTCTCATATGGACTGGGGCCTATTATACCCGCGTCATTGTACTTTGTCGGGCAAGAGCTTTCGGAGTCGGTTGTCAGAGATCAAGAGTACAATGAATTAATCAGGCTAATGAACATCTGTTGTCGTCTCCTGAATGACATTCAAGGATATGAGGTACGTATATGGATCGTTTTATGACAAAATGATTGTATCCTTGTAAACTGCGTTCAAACACATAAACATTTGTTGTAGCTATTAAGAAATATGATTCTGTTTGATGTTATAGCAAGTTATTTCACATATCATTACACGTAAATTATCTTTCTAGCATGTAGCATATTTAAGTCTAGTGGACTATAAGTTCCGAGAAAATGGTTTAAAATTTTCAATGGTTGAGGCCATAGAAATAAATTTCACGTTAAGAAAAAGAAGACCAACGCAACTTATTTTGTTGGATTTTAGATTAAAAATGGTGCATCAAATTTGTTTTTATAGTCGCTGAACAAATACCTCTTTTGGGTCGTAGTATAATTTCAGCTACATATGGAACTGTAGCGAAACATATGCATTATTGTTTGCCAAAAAACTGTAGCAGTCTTTGATGATATATATTTTATTAAATTAAGGGGATACATTTACAAGCAGGGAGGGTAAATATACGTCCAAATAATACTCAAATATATGCATTATGGTCTATGGTATCCAGTCACACAAACAGGATGGTATATATACATACATATAATACCAATAGGCCTTTTGTGTTGAATTATCAAAGAGTAAGAAAACAATAATACTGACCATTCTTGTTTAAACTCGTATGTATTTTTTGGAGATTATGACATCTTTTTACCAAATCCTGCAGAGGGAGGGCAGCCAGGGAAAAGTGAATAGTGTCTCACTACTTGTTCTTCACAGTGGTGGTTTCATGTCCTCAGAATCAGCTAAAAAGACGATTGAGGAGTATATAGCTTCATGTCGGAAAGACTTGCTGAGGTTGGTTCTAAAGGAAGACAGTGCTGTTCCTAGGCCATGCAAGGAGGTGTTTTGGAAGATGTGCAAGATAAATCACTTGTTCTACTCTCAGACTGATGGATATAGCTCTCAAAAAGAAATGGTTGGTGCAGTGAATGCCGTTATCTACGAGCCTCTCAAACTCCAAACTAGCGATCCATCTTTGACTGTTAAATCAGAACACTAAGGGTTCCTAAAGGATCACAAGCTTTCCTTGATAGATAAATAAATATGATATGGTGCAGTATAAATGCCCTGTCTAACTATGCCGCGGTGCAGAAGGAACTAAAATTAGTTAGGTGGAGATGTGAAGCCTCGAGATGAAGGAAGAGTTGTCCCATGTATAGGTCCAGTTTCTTGTGTAACAGCTGTGCCCAGTCTCGGCGATGTACTTGTTCATAGTGAATTTTGATATATTAATGGGGAAGACTGAAAGATGTGGCAGTTGCATGTTCTCTATAAACGGTGTAATATATTTCCCTTACAAGTCTTGATTGTTCCGTGATCAGTTGACAAGCTCTGCTGTATCTTGTTCTTGCTTGTTCTGTCTGATTTTTCACAAAGATTTCTTGTATTTATTTCCTCCTACAATCCTAGTTGTCATCTTCACTTGTGATCTGCAGGTGCTTATATGATTCTGCTATGTGCTAAAGCAGTTATGCTTAATCAGACTGCTAACTTGTTAACGAAAACAAATTGTGCAGAACAAGATGAAAGTTAAAGGGAAAACGAGCAGCATCCTGAAGAGCAGAGTATGAGTCGGACTGTAGTACTCACGAAAATCGCAGTGCATTGTGGCCTTAATAATACGATTGAATCGACAAAGTCGCTCATCGATCAATCTGCAGTCTCTTTGTGCCCAAGATTCGATAATGAGGAGCAAATGTGGGTAGTCACATACTTGGGTCGCTGGTGAGGATGGTGGAGGCGCCCAGCCTGGTCATCTGCCAGTAGGAGGCGTGGGCAAGCACGGTGTCCGGCTGGGAGCAGACGCCGGCGGCCTGGATGGACTAGTATTCAGCGGAGCGCCGGAGCCGCAAGCGTCGTCCATGGCCGGGCCCGCACCGTCATCGACCGAGGCAGCGGCGGCATTAATCGGGAGTTGGGGAGCGGCTCAGAGGAGGAGCGGCATCTCCAACAGCCCCTCTCTTGCATCCGTGCACGAGGGGATTCCCAAATAGAGCTGAGCTGGGGCGGCGCATGCCTGGAGTACCGTGGTTGCCGGAGGCGGGGACGGAGGCTTAGCAGGGGACCGGCGGCGCGGTATTTTTTTTCCTCTTACAAATCTGACCTTTCACAAAACTAACATTTTCGCATTTTCGCAAAACTAATGCATCATCTTAGGCTAGCCTTAGTGCTAGTATCATAACTAGATCATGCATAGCCTCACCAAAAATGCTGATGTGGCAGGTAATTATGGATGAGAGAGAAGATTAGACTATCATAGATTAGATACCGTATCATAGCGCACATCATGAGAAAAGTTAATATCAAATAAATCTTGTACACAAATTTGTATTGGGATTCTACAAATCAATTAATATAGTAAAACTATGATACAAGTCTATGATATTATTCATTATGAATCTAGTATCATACAAAAGTATCATATGCATGATACTATTATATGATACTACCCACTATGGTCAGCCTTAGCATCCAAATTGAGGTTCAGATTTCGAAATAGTTTGTCGATGAATTGATGAGGCATTAATTTTGCCCCAAGGTTATATTTGTCAAAAAAAAACCTTGGTTAAAAGGGAGGTGAGAGATCGGGACAAGGATACACGATTCCGAACTTGATAGCGGATATAATATAGGATATGGTATGCTAAATTGCCTGTAGATATCCGTATCTCAAAATTATTTTGAATTATCCAATGGTCTTATCCGAACAATCTAATTTTGATCCAAAATATTAAAGCTAATAGAACATGTGTAGTAGTTAATGAGCTGCCGAGTTCGTCCATTAAACAATAGCTCATGTATATAGTCATTCTATCGAACATGACCGTTTTTTTTAACTTGTTTAATCAATCAATTTTGTTGTATGGTTTACGAACTTATTTGTGCGTGTATATATCTGATTAATTTTTTTGCGAGTCACCTTTGTTTCTGCTCCGAGGCTTGTCTCATATTCCTGGCGTTGAATCAGTAACTAGGATTGGATGCACAAGGTTGTGTATACTCCATTGACGGAGTGATTGTTCAATAGGATTGGATGTACTCTTGTTCAGCGCTCTTAAGTACATTCAGGCTATAGCCTCGCTCGGGTTGGTTGTACTCACCACTCACCATTTCACCAAGGAAATGTCAAATACACTTCGGATGGAACATTATTCCAAACTGCAGCTCGACGTCGCAACATGTGTGCTTGAAAAGTA
Organism: Lolium perenne; assembly: GCF_019359855.2. Classification (NCBI taxonomy): domain Eukaryota; kingdom Viridiplantae; phylum Streptophyta; class Magnoliopsida; order Poales; family Poaceae; genus Lolium; species Lolium perenne. The sequence continues at coordinate 293,360,054 of NC_067245.2, forward strand.
AGACCCACGTACACGGCCCTTGATTAGAGCCACAGATGTCAAGCCAAAATCCAGCTTCTATATTGTGGTGACCGGTAACATATACGGAGTACTGCGGAAAAATAAGGCACACATGTTGACCGGTACCATCTATAGAATTTGTGGTGAAGGTCCAGCTTAGATACTCACACTTGACTGTGTACTTTCGTACAGTATGTGGTGACTCATGGCGATAAGTCCCGCGCAACTTCGTAGTGACTAGTGAGATATAACTGCGCAGAAGTAACACATGTGCATTGACTAACAACAGCTCAAGATTTGTTCCTAATCAGGAACCAAATCTTGAATTTCAATTGTTACCTCTGTTCCTAAATGTAAAGCATTTTGACAAACGAAATTTAGCTTTCCAAAACTTCTGTAATAATGATTCATTTATAATCTGTTTTGGAGGAGAATTTTCATTTTTCATCCACCCAAATCTCTTCTGATAAATCCTTTCATCTTTTCTTTCATATGGTGCTAATACTTTTTACTATAATTCTTGTAGCTTTCTTATCCTAACAGAGTTATAAAAATCTTGTGCGCCTATTCATAAGAATGGAGGTAATAGGACTATGGTTTGGAAATATCGCGCATCAACAAACATTGTGATGAGGACATCCCTACTACACCATTACCTCCGTCACTGATAAATGAAGATGAACCTGCTGTGAAGCTCAAATCCAATGAAGTTCGGATTGGACCAATTACAAGGGCTCGTGCGAAGCTACTTAAACAACAGGTGAACTTGTTTCTAAACGGTACTTTGATTGATGAGAACTTTATACTGCCTAAGTCCTATTACTTATGTATCATCAGGTATCAAGAAGAGACGAGCATCGCACGAGGAGGAGAGGAGAAGCTGGACATGAAGACGGACGTCAAGATGGACGTGAAGCTGGACATGGAGCTGGACATGAAGATATCTCATGGACGCGCGAGGGAGGAGCGGGAGGCATGCGCGAGAGGAGAAGAAGACGTCCAGGCCGGTCCAGCACCCGGTTGGACCGGCCGCCAGACCGGCCAGCCCGGTCCCTAGCCCGGTTGACCGGGCCCCAACCGGATGCGATGCTCGTACCGGATCAAAACCGGAAAACCTCGCAACTTCCCGGTTGCCGCCCGGTTGACCGGACGCCAGACCGGCCGATCCGGTCCCTGGCCCGGTTGACCGCATTCCAGACCGGATTCGTCCGAGTCTGTCTCGACCAGATCTATTCTGGGTCGGTTATTTTTGTATCTTTTCGACCAGAACTCGTCCCGGACGCCTATATAAGTGCCCAGGACGCCCCCCTAGCTGCTTTAGACCACGTTTAAGATAAACCCTAGTTCTTAGTTGTTTGCTCTAGCAAAACTATTGAATCCCTACACCATATTGCTTGATATTGTGTAGATCCTGAAAAAGTCTTGTGTGATCTGCTGTTCCATTGGGAATTAGATGGTTGCAACTTACCGCTTCGTGGTCGGCGGCTACGTGCGCAAATGTGTGGAGTTGCGAATATCTTGCAGGGTTGAGAGCTGTTGCATTGGCGACAGGGACCAATCGAGAGATCTCGTTGCGTCATACAAGTTATCCTTCACTACATCGTCGTGTCTCTCCGCTGCCATCTCCCTGTGATCATCATCACCACCGTTGCTTACTGAGAAGATCGGGCCACCCCTTATCATCTTGGTATCAGATTTCCAGTTTTCCTCGGTAAGTCATCCACAATCCACCCCATAGTTGAGTTGTGAGTGTTTTCCTATCCAGAAAAAGTCATAAAAAGTTAGGGTTAGGGTTTGCCATAGCCTTAGATTGCACTAATTTCAGTTTTAGTTGCTTTTCGTAGTTGTTTTTGCGTATATTTTCTTTCCATCTAGTATTTTTAGGGTTTGAGTTTACTCTATCATCTTTGTCGTCTAGTGTCAGTTTTTGTTACTCCGAGTCCATATAGCGTACAGTGTGCTTGTTCCCCACCATAGACACAGCCTTTCGATATGAGTGACTAGGAACTTCCCCAGAAGAGACTAGTTTTACCGCTCGACAGGCTGCTCGTTAGGTTATCGGTGCTTTGCATATTTCTGTTGGCCGTGTTATCAAGGAGTTGTGTCAGAAAATCAAAAAAAAAAGAGAAAATTGAAAAGAAGCAAAAAGAGCTACATAGCTGTGTGTGTTCTACAAATAGAAAATCCAACAAGAAAAGTGAAGTGCTAGTTGTTTCAAGTGAAGGCCTAAATTTTACTTTACGGCACCCGTAGTTGAGCAATCTTGTGCCTGTCTCGTTAAGCTTTGCTAGCGTCTCTCTTGTGCATTGCAACCTTTTCCCACAAATAGTTGCATTGCCCCATTATATCGCCTTGTGTGAGTATCATTGGTTGTCTACGGTCAGCGCTAGAGCTTGTTATTTGTGCAAATAGGTAGCCTACCTACAGCCCCACATATACCCTGCTTTGTCGTGTGATTTATTCTTATACCCTTGATATTCGCTTCGCTACATCTGTGCACTAGTTGTTACTACAAGTGGTAAGCAACACTAATTTACTTTGGAACGGTAAGATCTCCTTTTCTTATCAGTTTTGAGTGAGTTGTGAGAGTACCACCATATATTTTTGATTTAGTGCACTAATCTACTAACCATGTCTGCTAGTGATCATAGAATTGTTAACCAGGAAAACAAGAGTGCTGCAGATATTATCACATGGAGGGAGTATGAGGTTCTTCGTAATGAGATGCGACGTGAATTCCGCGCTCAGGACGAGGTGCTTAATGGGAAGATTGATGAGATTTCCCAAAAGTCGGATGCTACTCATGTGACCGTCACTACAATGCAAGATCAAATGACGGATGTACAACGCAATCTTGCTGATTTGCGCTTAGCTGTTGAGAATTTGACCGCGCAACGACATCAAGAAGATGACGATGATCCTGAGCTTCAAGATGACGCACACAATGCTCGTGATGCGCCATGTGGTAATCGTGCTCGCGGTTGGGTTCCACTTGGCCGCAATGGTCGTGGACAAGATGAGGAAGATGGTTTGGGTAAGCCCAAATTTACTATACCCAAGTTTGAAGGAGGAGCTGATGTTGAAGAATACCTCACTTGGGAGCTCAAGATTGAGAAGTTGTGGAGCTTACATCCATATTATACTGACGATCGGAAGATCAAGCTTGCTTCTTCTGAATTTTATGGCTATGCTTTGCGTTGGTGGGATGCTTTTGTTCGTAACCGTGAAGAGGATCGTGAGCAGCCTATACGCACATGGCGTGCCATGACGGAGGCGATGACTTCTCGCTTTGTGCCTACAAATTACTTGCGGAATATATATGATAAGCTGACTTTATTGCGACAAGGTGTGAAGACTGTGGATGAATACTACATGGAGATGGAGATGCTTATGCAGCGTGGCCGTGTCCGTGAGTCTCTCGAGATGACAATGCGGCGTTTTCTCAATGGATTGAAGTATGATATCAAAGGCATTGTTCGTCACTACAGCTACACCAATATGAATCAATTGTTACATCATGCAAGAGAAGCTGAATCACAGTTGGCTGACGAAGCAAAGATCAAAGGTCGAGCTACAGGAGCTGGGCGTTTCACACCCCGCGCGGCCCCTTCTATGGCGCCGGCGCCTTCGACGCGCTCCGTCCCTCCACCTAGTAAGCCGGTCTCCAGTGTGTCTAACACAAAGAAGTCCGAATATGCTGCAAGTACGAGTGGCTCTAATGTGTCTACTGCGCGTAACCGTGACATGCTTTGTCATACATGTGGTGGCAAGGGTCACTTCAAGAGAGATTGTCCTAACCGCAAAGTCATGGTTATCAATGAGGACAATGAGTACGAGACTGGAGATGATGTTGATCCTAATGCTCCAGAAGATGATGATTATGACAATGATGGTGAAGATGCATATCCGTCTGATGCTCACACCATTGTTGTGTCGCAGCGTGCTCTTAATGTGTTGCCTAGTGCATCTACTCAGCGCTGCAATTTGTTCCAAACAAAGGCTTTAGTTGGTCCTGACAAGGCTTGCAAGGTCATTATTGATGGCGGGAGTTGCCGCAATTTAACAAGCAAGGAGTTGTGTACCAAGCTGAAGTTGAAGTATCTACCGCACCCGCATCCATACTATATTCAGTGGTTGAGCGACAATGGTGAGATGAAGGTAAACCACATGGTGCGTGTTGAGTTTGCTATTGGACCGTATAAGGATTGCATTGATTTTGATGTCGTTCCTATGACGGTATGTCACCTACTGTTGGGTCGGCCTTGGCTCTATGACCGTTCTGTGCAACATAATGGCTGTGCCAATACATATCACTTGGAGTTCAAGGGCAAGAAAATCAATTTACAGCAAATGACACCACAGCAAATTGTCAATGAGTCTCGTCAAAAAGTTAAAGTTAACTTGGAGGATGCTTCTTTAGATAGGCGAGAGAATTGTAATGTTGTGAGTGATATAACGAAAAGTGAGAGAGTGAATTCCTTAGTCTCATTAGCCACCAGAGAAGACATGAGAGAATTTAGTGAGGATCCTACAGCTATGCCTCTTGTGCTCTTGTACAGGGGTACGGTTTTGGTTTCTAACGACACGACCCCTCTTCCTCTTGGTGTTTCTAATGTTTTGCAGGAATTTGGCGACGTGTTTCCGGATGAGGTACCCACAGGACTTCCACCATTGCGAGGTATTGAGCATCAAATCGACTTGATCCCCGGAGCTTCGCTACCCAATCGGGCACCATATAGAACGAACCCCGAAGAGACGAAGGAGATACAGAAGCAAGTACAAGCGCTACTCGACAAAGGTTATATCCGCATAATCCTTAGTCCTTGTGTTGTTCCTGTTATTCTTGTTCCTAAGAAAGATGGTACATGGCGTATGTGCGTAGATTGTAGAGCTATAAACAATATCACTATTCGATATCGTCACCCTATTCTCCGTTTAGAGGATATGCTAGATGAATTGAGTGGTGCTGCTGTGTTCTCTAAAATTGATTTGCGTAGTGGTTATCATCAAATTAGGATGAAAGAAGGGGATGAGTGGAAAACCGCCTTTAAAACAAAATTTGGTTTATATGAGTGGTTAGTAATGCCTTTTGGTTTGACTAATGCACCTAGCACTTTCATGAGACTGATGAACCATGTTTTGCGTAATTTTATTGGCAAGTTTTGGTTGTGTATTTTGATGACATATTAATTTACAGCCGCAATGAATCTGATCATATTATACATATTCGACATGTTTTGCAAGTGTTGCGTGATAGTAAACTCTATGTTAATCTTGAGAAGTGCACATTTTGCAAAGATAAGGTCATATTTCTGGGTTATGTTGTCTCTAAACATGGAGTAGAAGTAGATGTGTCTAAAATTGAAGCTATTCAAAATTGGCCTACTCCCATGAATGTGAGTCAAGTTAGAATTTTTCATGGTCTAGATGGGTTTTATCGCCATTTTGTGCCCAATTTTTCTACTATTGCTGCACCTTTGAATGAATTGACTAAAAAGGGTGTTGCATTTGAGTGGGGCGTTGCCCAAGATCATGCTTTTGATGAACTGCAACGATTGTTAACTTCTGCACCATTGCTTGCACTTCCTGATTTCAATAAGCAATTTGAGATTGAATGTGATGCTAGTGGTATTGGAATTGGTGGTGTGTTGATGCAAGAGGGTCGCCCAATTGCATATTTTTCTGAGAAACTTTCTGGTGCTAAGTTGAACTATCCTATCTTTGATAAAGAATGGTATGCTTTAATTAGAGTTCTTGAGGTTTGGCAACATTATTTGTGGCCAAAAGAATTTATCATACATTCTGACCATGAAGCTTTGAAATATCTGAAAGCCCAATCTACTTTGCATAGGCGTCTTGCTAAGTGGGTTGAGTTCATTGAGTCTTTTCCGTACATTATTAAGCATAAGAAGGGAAAAGATAACATTGTTGCTGATGCTCTATCTAGGAAGAATATGTTATTAACTCAACTTGATGTTAAAATTCCTGGATTAGAGGTGTTATGTGATTTATATGCGACTAATCATGATTTTGCTGAACCATATCGCTTATGTGCTCTTGGTAAAGCATGGGAAAAATATCACATACATGATGGGTTCTTGTTTCGAGCTAACAAACTATGTGTTCCAGAATCGTCTGTGCGTTTGCTCTTATTGCAGGAATCACATGCTGGAGGTTTGATGGGTCACTTTGGGCGTGAGAAGACGCTACTCATGCTCGCTGATCACTTTTATTGGCCAAAGATGAGGCGGGATGTGGACAGGTATGTGAAGAGGTGCATTACTTGCAACAAGTCCAAGTCCAAGCTGAAGCCTCACGGTTTGTATACTCCATTACCGGCACCTACTACACCTTGGGAAGATATTAGTATGGATTTTGTGTTGGGTTTGCCGCGTACTAAAAGAGGCCATGATTCTATATTTGTGGTAGTGGACAGATTTTCTAAAATGTCACACTTTATTGCCTGCCACAAAAGCGACGATGCGTCGCATATTGCTAACCTGTTTTTCAGAGAGATTGTTCGACTACATGGATTCCCGAAGACTATTGTTTCTGATCGTGATGTGAAGTTCATGAGCTACTTCTGGAAGACACTTTGGGGAAAGCTTGGGACAAAACTGCTGTTCAGTACTACTTGTCATCCCCAAACTGATGGTCAAACTGAGGTGGTGAATCGAACCTTGTCACAACTGTTGAGATCCATGATCAAGAAGAACCTGAAGGAGTGGGAAGAGTGTTTGCCACATGTAGAGTTTGCTTACAACAGGGCGGTACATTCTACCACGGAGCTATGTCCTTTTGAGGTGGTGTATGGTTTTAAACCCATTACTCCACTTGACTTGTTGCCTTTGGCCATACATGAGAGAGTTAATATGGAGGCATCCAAGAGGGCAGATTTTGTGCGAAAAATCCATGTGAAGACTAAAGAGTTGATAGAGAAGAAAGGCAAGAGCAATGTTGCAAGGATGAATAAGAAGCGCAAAGAGATGTTGTTCAAGCCTGGTGATATGGTCTGGGTACATTTTCGCAAGGATAGGTTCCCGAAGCTGCGGAAGTCTAAGTTGAAGCCTCGTGGTGCTGGTCCTTACAAAGTGCTTGCCAATATCAATGATAATGCATACTCAATAGATCTTCCAGTTGATGAGTTTGGTGTCAGTAATTCTTTCAATGTTGCTGATTTGACACCATATGACGGAGAAGACCTTGGAGCGTCGGGGTCGACGCCTTTTGACGGGGGGGGGGGGGAGATGATGAGGACATCCCTACTACACCATTACCTCCGTCACTGATAAATGAAGATGAACCTGCTGTGAAGCTCAAATCCAATGAAGTTCGGATTGGACCAATTACAAGGGCTCGTGCGAAGCTACTTAAACAACAGGTGAACTTGTTTCTAAACGGTACTTTGATTGATGAGAACTTTATACTGCCTAAGTCCTATTACTTATGTATCATCAGGTATCAAGAAGAGACGAGCATCGCACGAGGAGGAGAGGAGCAGCTGGACATGAAGACGGACGTCAAGATGGACGTGAAGCTGGACATGGAGCTGGACATGAAGATATCTCATGGACGCGCGAGGGAGGAGCGGGAGGCATGCGCGAGAGGAGAAGAAGACGTCCAGGCCGGTCCAAAGACCCGGTTAGGACCGGCAGCAGACTGCCAGCCCGGTCCCTGGCCCGGTTGACCGGGCGCCAACCGGATGCGATGCTCGTACCGGATCAAAACCGGAAAACCTCGCAACTTCCCGGTTGCCGCCCGGTTGACCGGACGCCAGACCGGCCGATCCGGTCCCTGGCCCGGTTGACCGGATTCCAGACCGGATTCGTCCGAGTCTGTCTCGACCAGATCTATTCTGGGTCGGTTTTTTTTGTATCTTTTCGACCAGAACTCATCCCGGACACCTATATAAGTGCCCAGGACGCCCCCCTAGCTGCTTTAGACCACGTTTAAGATAAACCCTAGTTCTTAGTTGTTTGCTCTAGCAAAACTATTGAATCCCTACACCATATTGCTTGATATTGTGTAGATCCTGAAAAAGTCTTGTGTGATCTGCTGTTCCATTGGGAATTAGACGGTTGCAACTTACCGCTTCGTGGTCGGCGGCTACGTGCGCAAGTGTGTGGAGTTGCGAATATCTTGCAGGGTTGAGAGCTGTTGCATTGGCGACAGGGACCAATCGAGAGATCTCGTTGCGTCATACAAGTTATCCTTCACTACATCGTCGTGTTTCTCCGCTGCCATCACCCCGTGATCATCATCACCACCGTTGCTTACTGAAAAGATCGGGCCACCCCTTATCATCTTGGTATCAGATTTCCAGTTTTCCTTGGTAAGTCATCCACAATCCACCCCATAGTTGAGTTGTGAGTGTTTTCCTATCCAGAAAAAGCCATAAAAAGTTAGGGTTAGGGTTTGCCATAGCCTTAGATTGCACTAATTTCAAGTTTTAGTTGCTTTTCGTAGTTGTTTTTGCGTATGTTTTCTTTCCATCTAGTATTTTTAGGGTTTGAGTTTACTCTATCATCTTTGTCGTCTAGTGTCAGTTTTTGTTACTCCGAGTCCACATAGCGTACAGTGTGCTTGTTCCCCACCATAGACACAGCCTTTCGATATAAGTGACTAAGAACTTCCCCAGAAGAGACTAGTTTTACCGCTCGTCAGGCTGCTCGTTAGGTTATCGGTGCTTTGCATATTTCTGTTGGCCGTGTTATCAAGGAGTTGTGTCAGAAAATCAAAAAAAAAAGAAAATTGAAAAGAAGCAAAAAGAGCTACATAGTTGCGTGTGTTCTACAAATAGAAAATCCAACAAGAAAAGTGAAGTGCTAGTTGTTTCAAGTGAAGGCCTAAATTTTACTTTCTTTGTACCCGTAGTTGAGCAATCTTGTGCCTGCCTCATTGAGCTTTGCTAGCGTCTCTCTTGTGCATTGCAACCTTTTCCCACAAATAGTTGCATTGCCCTATTATATCGCCTTGTGTGAGTATCATTGGTTGTCTACGGTCAGCGCTAGAGCTTGTTATTGGTGCAAATAGGTAGCCTACCTACAGCCCCACATATACCCTGCTTTGTCGTGTGATTGTTCTTATACCCTTGATATTTGCTTCGCTACATCTGTGCACTAGTTGTTACTACAAGTGGTAAGCAACACTAATTTACTTTGGAACGGTAAGATCTCCTTTTCTTATCAGTTTTGAGTGAGTTGTGAGAGTACCACCATATATTTTTGATTTAGTGCACTAATCTACTAACCATGTCTGCTAGTGATCATAGAATTGTTAACCAGGAAAACAAGAGTGCTGTAGATATTATCACATGGAGGGAGTATGAGGCTCTTCATAATGAGATGCGACGTGAATTCCGCGCTCAGGACGAGGTGCTTAATGGGAAGATTGATGAGATTTCCCAAAAGCTGGATGCTACTCATGTGACCGTCACTACAATGCAAGATCGAATGATGGATGTACAACGCAATCTTGCTGATTTGCGCTTAGCTGTTGAGAATTTGACCGCGCAACAACATCAAGAAGATGACGATGATCCTGAGCTTCAAGATGACGCACACAATGCTCGTGATGCGCCACGTGGTAATCGTGCTCGCGGTTGGGTTCCACTTGGCCGCAATGGTCGTGGACAAGATGAGGAAGATGGTTTGGGTAAGCCCAAATTTACTATACCCAAGTTTGAAGGAGGAGCTGATGTTGAAGAATACCTCACTTGGGAGCTCAAGATTGAGAAGTTGTGGAGCTTACATCCACATTATACTGACGATCGGAAGATCAAGCTTGCTTCTTCCGAATTTGATGGCTATGCTTTGCGTTGGTGGGATGCTTTTGTTCGTAACCGTGAAGAGGATCGTGAGCAGCCTATACGCACATGGCGTGCCATGAAGGAGGCGATGACTTCTCGCTTTGTGCCTACAAATTACTTGCGGAATATATATGATAAGCTGACTTTATTGCGACAAGGTGTGAAGACTGTGGATGAATACTACATGGAGATGGAGATGCTTATGCAGCGTGGCCGTGTCCGTGAGCCTCTCGAGATGACAATGCAGCGTTTCCTCAATGGATTGAAGTATGATATCAAAGGCATTGTTCGTCACTACAGCTACACCAATATGAATCAATTGTTACATCATGCAAGAGAAGCTGAATCACAGTTGGCTGACGAAGCAAAGATCAAAGGTCGAGCTACAGGAGCTGGGCGTTTCACACCCCGCGCGGCCCCTTCTATGGCGCTCGGCGCTTCGACGCGCTCCGTCCCTCCACCTAGTAAGCCGGTCTCCGAGTGTGTATAACACAAAGAAGTCCGAATCTGCTGCAAGTACGAGTGGCTCTAATGTGTCTATTGCACGTAACCGTGACATGCTTTGTCATACATGTGGTGGCAAGGGTCACTTCAAGAGAGATTGTCCTAACCGCAAAGTCATGGTTATCAATGAGGACAATGAGTACGAGACTGGAGATGATGTTGATCCTAATGCTCCAGAAGATGATGATTATGACACTGTTGGTGAAGATGCATATCCGTCTGATGCTCGCACCATTGTTGTGTCGCAGCGTGCTCTTAATGTGTTGCCTAGTGCATCTACTCAGCGCTGCAATTTGTTCCAAACAAAGGCTTTAGTTGGTCCTGACAAGGCTTGCAAGGTCATTATTGATGGCGGGAGTTGCCACAATTTAGCAAGCAAGGAGTTGTGTACCAAGCTGAAGTTGAAGTATCTACCGCACCCGCATCCATACTATATTCAGTGGTTGAGCGACAATGGTGAGATGAAGGTAAACCACATGGTGCGTGTTGAGTTTGCTATTGGACCGTATAAGGATTGCATTGATTTTGATGTCGTTCCTATGACGGTATGTCACCTACTGTTGAGTCGGCCTTGGCTCTATGACCGTTCTATGCAACATAATGGCCGTGCCAATACATATCACTTGGAGTTCAAGGGCAAGAAAATCAATTTACAGCCTATGACACCACAGCAAATTGTCAATGAGTCTCGTCAAAAAGTTGAAGTTAACTTGGAGGATGCTTCTTTAGATAGGCGAGAGAATTATAATGTTGTGAGTGATATAACGAAAAGTGAGAGAGTGAATTCCTTAATCTCATTAGCCACCAAAGAAGACATGAGAGAATTTAGTGAGGATCCTACAGCCATGCCTCTTGTGCTCTTATACAGGGGTACGGTTTTGGTTTCTAACGACATGACCCCTCTTCCTCTTGGTGTTTCTAATGTTTTGCAGGAATTTGGCGACGTGTTTCCGCATGAGGTACCCGCAGGACTTCCACCATTGCGAGGTATTGAGCATCAAATCGACTTGATCCCCGGAGCTTCGCTACCCAATCGGGCACCATATAGAACGAACCCCGAAGAGACGAAGGAGATACAGAAGCAAGTACAAGCGCTACTCGACAAATGTTATATCCGCATAAGCCTTAGTCCTTGTGTTGTTCCTGTTATTCTTGTTCCTAAGAAAGATGGTACATGGCGTATGTGCGTAGATTGTAGAGCTATAAACAATATCACTATTCGATATCGTCACCCTATTCCCCGTTTAGAGGATATGCTAGATGAATTGAGTGGTGCTGCTGTGTTCTCTAAAATTGATTTGCGTAGTGGTTATCATCAAATTAGGATGAAAGAAGGGGATGAGTGGAAAACCGCCTTTAAAACAAAATTTGGTTTATATGAGTGGTTAGTAATGCCTTTTGATTTGACTAATGCACCTAGCACTTTCATGAGACTGATGAACCATGTTTTGCGTAATTTTATTGGCAAGTTTGTGGTTGTGTATTTTGATGACATATTAATTTACAGCCGCAATGAATCTGATCATATTATACATATTCGACATGTTTTGCAAGTGTTGCGTGATAGTAAACTCTATGTTAATCTTGAGAAGTGCACATTTTGCAAAGATAAGGTCATATATCTGGGTTATGTTGTCTCTAAACATGGAGTAGAAGTAGATGTGTCTAAAATTGAAGCTATTCAAAATTGGCCTACTCCCATGAATGTGAGTCAAGTTAGAAGTTTTCATGGTCTAGATGGGTTTTATCGCCGTTTTGTGCCCAATTTTTCTACTATTGCTGCACCTTTGAATGAATTGACTAAAAAGGGTGTTGCATTTGAGTGGGGCGTTGCCCAAGATCATGCTTTTGATGAACTGCAACGATTGTTAACTTCTGCACCATTGCTTGCACTTCCTGATTTCAATAAGCAATTTGAGATTGAATGTGATGCTAGTGGTATTGGAATTGGTGGTGTGTTGATGCAAGAGGGTCGCCCAATTGCATATTTTTCCGAGAAACTTTCTGGTGCTAAGTTGAACTATCCTATCTATGATAAAGAATGGTATGCTTTAATTAGAGTTCTTGAGGTTTGGCAACATTATTTGTGGCCAAAAGAATTTATCATACATTCTGATCATGAAGCTTTGAAATATCTGAAAGCCCAATCTACTTTGCATAGGCGTCTTGCTAAGTGGGTTGAGTTCATTGAGTCTTTTCCGTACATTATTAAGCATAAGAAGGGAAAAGATAACATTGTTGCTGATGCTCTATCTAGGAAGAATATGTTATTAACTCAACTTGATGTTAAAATTCCTGGATTAGAGGTGTTATGTGATTTATATGCGACTAATCATGATTTTGCTGAACCATATCGCTTATGTGCTCTTGGTAAAGCATGGGAAAAATATCACATACATGATGAGTTCTTGTTTCGAGCTAACAAACTATGTGTTCCAGAATCGTCTGTGCGTTTGCTCTTATTGCAGGAATCACATGCTGGAGGTTTGATGGGTCACTTTGGGCGTGAGAAGACGCTACTCATGCTCGCTGATCACTTTTATTGGCCAAAGATGAGGCGGGATGTAGACAGGTATGTGAAAAGGTGCATTACTTGAAACAAGTCCAAGTCCAAGCTGAAGCCTCACGGTTTGTATACTCCATTACCGGCACCTACTACACCTTGGGAAGATATTAGTATGGATTTTGTGTTGGGTTTGCCGCGTACTAAAAGAGGCCATGATTCTATATTTGTGGTAGTGGACAGATTTTCTAAAATGTCACACTTTATTGCCTGCCACAAAAGTGACGATGCGTCGCATATTGCTAACCTGTTTTTCAGAGAGATTGTTCGACTACATGGAGTCCCGAAGACTATTGTTTCTGATCGTGATGTGAAGTTCATGAGCTACTTCTGGAAGACACTTTGGGGAAAGCTTGGGACAAAACTGCTGTTCAGTACTACTTGTCATCCCCAAACTGATGGTCAAACTGAGGTGGTGAATCGAACCTTGTCACAACTGTTGAGATCCATGATCAAGAAGAACCTGAAGGAGTGGGAAGAGTGTTTGCCGCATGTAGAGTTTGCTTACAACAGGGCGGTACATTCTACCACGGAGCTATGTCCTTTTGATGTGGTGTATGGTTTTAAACCCATTACTCCACTTGACTTGTTGCCTTTGGCCATACATGAGAGAGTTAATATGGAGGCATCCAAGAGGGCAGATTTTGTGCGAAAAATCCATGTGAAGACTAAAGAGTTGATAGAGAAGAAAGGCAAGAGCAATGCTGCAAGTTTGAATAAGAAGCGCAAAGAGATGTTGTTCAAGCCTGGTGATACGGTCTGGGTACATTTTCGCAAGGATAGGTTCCCGAAGCTACGGAAGTCTAAGTTGAAGCCTCGTGGTGCTGGTCCTTACAAAGTGCTTGCCAGTATCAATGATAATGCATACTCAATAGATCTTCCAGTTGATGAGTTTGGTGTCAGTAATTCTTTCAATGTTGCTGATTTGACACCATATGACGGAGAAGACCTTGGAGCGTCGGGGTCGACGCCTTTTGACGGGGGGGGGGGGGGGTGATGATGAGGACATCCCTACTACACCATTACCTCATCACATCGATAAATGAAGATGAACTCTTGTGAAGCTCAAATCCAATGAAGTTCGGATTGGACCAATTACAAGGTCTCGTGCGAAGCTACTTAAACAACAGGTGAACTTCTTTCTAAACGGTATTTTGATTGATGAGAACTTTATACTGCCTAAGTCCTATTACTTATGTATCATCAGGTATCAAGAAGAGACGAGCATCGCACGAGGAGGAGAGGAGCAGCTGGACATGAAGACGGACGTCAAGATGGACGTGAAGCTGGACATGGAGCTGGACATGAAGATATCTCATGGACGCGTGAGGGAGGAGCGGGAGGCATGCGCGAGAGGAGAAGAAGACGTCCAGGCCGGTCCAGCACCCGGTTGGACCGGCCGCCAAACCGGCCAGCCCGGTCCCTAGCCCGGTTGACCGGGCGCCAACCGGATGCGATGCTCGTACCGGATCAAAACCGGAAAACCTCGCAACTTCCCGGTTGCCGCCCGGTTGACCGGACGCCAGACCGGCCGATCCGGTCCCTGGCCCGGTTGACCGGATTCCAGACCGGATTCGTCCGAGTCTGTCTCGACCAGATCTATTCTGGGTCGGTTATTTTTGTAACAATAGCTTCCACCGTGCGTCAAGGGCTTAAGTAGCACACACCGAGAATATGTGGTATTTGGTTTTGTAATTGCGGGTTATTTACTAGTAATACATGTATGTATGAGAGCAACGTTATCTAATTGATGCTAACATTAAAATATTCTTTCATCAAACAGCATATACTGAGAAGATTTTGGTAGAAGAAAATGTGAGCATGCAAAAGAAGGTATGACCCAACACTTATGACTCTTGTTTCGGCTAGATGTTTTGAGCTAGTCTCATGGAATTATTGGCGCAACTAAATACAATGATCAAATGTTGCATATAATCTAGGAAAGGGTGGCTAGAATAAAGAAAGAGCTCCAAGAGCCTCAATGGTTACCATCCCCATACGACACAGCATGGGTGGCAATGGTGCCCTCGCAAGGTATCCCTCAGGCTCCATGCTTCCCTCAGTGTGTTGAATGGATATTGCAAAACCAATAGGATAATGGATCTTGGGGTATCAGAAAATATGACTCGTCAAACGACAAGTGTAGTCTCTTATCCACATTGGCATGCATTCTTGCACTTAAGAAATGGAATGTTGGTCCCGAGCACATCAGCAGAGGTATGAAACATTGAAACATCATTAATTTATTTTTGTTGTTTTAAGGTCTCTACTTTAGACGGCCTATAAGTTGTAACTGAGATAAAATGATGTACATTCACATGACTCCTTTTTTTCCTTGGGTGGCAGGACTACATTTTATTGGCAGAAATTTCTCGATTGTTATGGATGAGCAGATTGATGCTCCTGTAGGCTTTAATGTTACTTTTACTGGTATGATTACCCTAGCCAATTCCATGGGTTTGGAATTTCCGTGAAACAAACTTATGTTGATGACATTCTTCACATCCGGCAGATGGAATTGAAAAGGTTTGCTGAGTGACCTTTATACAAAAATTATGTATATATGCATTTTGTTTAACTGGTTGTTAGTATGCATATGTGTGGATATGAATTGAAACTCACTAGCTGATTTTTTTATCTCACTTTCTTTTATGAAAAATATTGTTTGTATTTTTTTCTATTTTATTTAGATTTTCCGAGAAACCATAATTTTGAAATGGAAAATGGGGAACAATGATATTTATCTTGTATATGTCAAAAGTAGCAATCATAACTTCAGTCTCATATGTAGCAATCATAACTTCAGTCTCATATGTAGCAATCATAATTTCAGTCTCATGTGAGTAACAAATTGAAAATTATTATGTGTGTCTCATACAGATTTGCTGAGGATACATCTTATGGTAGAGAAGAATACATGGCTTATGTTGCTGAAGGGTTAGGAGACATGTTGGATTGGAATGAAGTCATGAAATTTCAGAGGAAGAATGGATCATTGTTCAACTCTCCTTCCGCTACTGCAGCTGCATTAATATACAATCATGATGATAAAGCCCTCCAATATCTAAATTTGCTAGTTAGTAAATTTGGTAGTTCAGGTGAGTTTGTGTGCCTTACACCATGATGAATTTGCAACCTGTATACTGTTGCTAAATATCGTCCTAAATCAACATTTGCAGTACCAACAGTGTTCCCAATAAATATATACTGCCAGCTTTCGATGGTGGATTCGCTTGAAAAGACTGGAATATCTCATCATTTTTCAACCGAAATAAAGAGTATCCTCGACATGACACATAGGTAATGACCGAGAGAAAAGTTAATGTATGTATATTTATAGACCTGTTAATTTACTATATCCATTTTGTAGTTTCTGGTTACAGAGAGATGAGGAAATCATGTTGGATGTAGCAACATGTGCAATGGCATTTCGTATTTTAAGGATGAATGGATATGATGTTTCCTCAGGTATTTCCTTCGGGTAGAATACTTGTGTTGCAACTTTTATCTTCATTGTTGATTTAACTCACAAGTTCCAATTTTACGCAGATGAACTATCCCATCTTGCTGAAGCCTCTGCTTTCCGTAGTTCACTTCAAGGGTATCTGAATGATACAAAATCTTTACTAGAACTACAGAAGGCTTCAACAGTTAGTGTTTCAAAAAATGAAACGATCCTTGATAACATAGGCTATTGGTCAAGCAACTTCTTAAAGGAAAAGATGAGTTCTAATGATGTGGATATAGTTCCGGTCTTCACAGAGGTGCTTGGATGCAAAAAAATAGAATTCAAAAATTATTGATCCTAGATTTGATTAAGGGTTTGGTTTACACTTAATTATATGCGTCTGTTATTTCAGGTGGAGTATGCTGTCAAGTTTCCATTTTATGCCACAATGGAACGTCTAGACCACAGGAGGAGTATTGAACATTTTGATGCTCAGGGTTATCAGATGTTCAAGACATCGTACTTGTAAGATTCTCATCCCCAAAAGTAGTTTGCATATAGTTAAATTAATAACTCAAGCCACAAACTCCTACGATCGATGTTCATAATTTCCAAAAAAATAACTTCAACTAATTTTATTGTATCCAAATACTCCTGAGTCATCTCTTTGCTGTTCCCACAAAGAAGAAAGAAGCAATAATTGGGGTGATATAATTCAAACCTATGATTGAGCATGTACTTTTTTAGAGTCCATTTATTTTCAATTATCCGGTAAAAACATTCTTCTAAAAATGTCAAACCCACAACATTTATAATAGTCTCAATTGATTTTTTTGTCTAATAACAAGTTTTTACTGCATCAGGCCATGCCTTGCTAACAAAGACCATCTTGCTTTGGCTGTTGAAGATTTCACCTTCTCTCAGTTTGCTTACCAGGCTGAACTTGCGCATGTTGAAAGGTAAATTGTGTATTATGTTATCAACTTATGTCATCAACTCCCTTTCTTATAGGTTTGGATTTTTTTTTCAACAGTTGGGTGAAAGAGAACAGGATAGACCAGCTACAATTTGCAAGACAGAAGCAGGCATATTGCTACCTCTCTGCTTCTGGCACCATGTTCACTCCGGAACTATCTGAAGCTCGCATTTCATTTGCCAAAACTTCCGTTCTCATAACTATTGTTGATGACTTCTTCGATGTCGCGGGATCAACAGAAGAAATAGAAAATCTGATATCATTAGTCGAAAAGTATAG
The DNA here is from genome assembly GCF_019359855.2 of Lolium perenne. Taxonomy (NCBI): domain Eukaryota; kingdom Viridiplantae; phylum Streptophyta; class Magnoliopsida; order Poales; family Poaceae; genus Lolium; species Lolium perenne. The sequence goes on from NC_067245.2 coordinate 293,377,632, forward strand.
TTCCTTATCTTGATCTCTTTGGCTGCTTTTTGTTAGGTGCTTGTTTCTTGTGCACTTGTTAACAAGTTGTCTGGCTTGCTTTGTTGTCTTAGGTGGGATGAGCACCAAGAACTTCAATTTTACTCTGAGAGTGTAGAAATATTATTTTTTGCTATCTATACTACAGTGAATCAGCTCGGGGAAAGCGCTTCTGCGCTACAAAACCGTGATGTTAGGAAGCACATGATAGAATTGGTGAGTTCCATATATGATCCCATCATTATGAATTGTATCATGTTATGTATTGCATGTTGAAATTCATGATTTTTATAATGAGTTAAATTGCATCTGTAGTGGATAGAAACATTGAGGTCCATGTCAGCTGAGGCAGAATGGGTGACGAGTCAGTATGTGCCGACAATCAATGAGTACATGACAAATGCAAATCTCTCATATGGACTGGGGCCTATTATACCCGCGTCATTGTACTTTGTCGGGCAAGAGCTTTCGGAGTCGGTTGTCAGAGATCAAGAGTACAATGAATTAATCAGGCTAATGAACATCTGTTGTCGTCTCCTGAATGACATTCAAGGATATGAGGTACGTATATGGATCGTTTTATGACAAAATGATTGTATCCTTGTAAACTGCGTTCAAACACATAAACATTTGTTGTAGCTATTAAGAAATATGATTCTGTTTGATGTTATAGCAAGTTATTTCACATATCATTACACGTAAATTATCTTTCTAGCATGTAGCATATTTAAGTCTAGTGGACTATAAGTTCCGAGAAAATGGTTTAAAATTTTCAATGGTTGAGGCCATAGAAATAAATTTCACGTTAAGAAAAAGAAGACCAACGCAACTTATTTTGTTGGATTTTAGATTAAAAATGGTGCATCAAATTTGTTTTTATAGTCGCTGAACAAATACCTCTTTTGGGTCGTAGTATAATTTCAGCTACATATGGAACTGTAGCGAAACATATGCATTATTGTTTGCCAAAAAACTGTAGCAGTCTTTGATGATATATATTTTATTAAATTAAGGGGATACATTTACAAGCAGGGAGGGTAAATATACGTCCAAATAATACTCAAATATATGCATTATGGTCTATGGTATCCAGTCACACAAACAGGATGGTATATATACATACATATAATACCCATAGGCCTTTTGTGTTGAATTATCAAAGAGTAAGAAAACAATAATACTGACCATTCTTGTTTAAACTCGTATGTATTTTTTGGAGATTATGACATCTTTTTACCAAATCCTGCAGAGGGAGGGCAGCCAGGGAAAAGTGAATAGTGTCTCACTACTTGTTCTTCACAGTGGTGGTTTCATGTCCTCAGAATCAGCTAAAAAGACGATTGAGGAGTATATAGCTTCATGTCGGAAAGACTTGCTGAGGTTGGTTCTAAAGGAAGACAGTGCTGTTCCTAGGCCATGCAAGGAGGTGTTTTGGAAGATGTGCAAGATAAATCACTTGTTCTACTCTCAGACTGATGGATATAGCTCTCAAAAAGAAATGGTTGGTGCAGTGAATGCCGTTATCTACGAGCCTCTCAAACTCCAAACTAGCGATCCATCTTTGATCGTTAAATCAGAACACTAAGGGTTCCTAAAGGATCACAAGCTTTCCTTGATAGATAAATAAATATGATATGGTGCAGTATAAATGCCCTGTCTAACTATGCCGCGGTGCGAAGGAACTAAAATTAGTTAGGTGGAGATGTGAAGCCTCGAGATGAAGGAAGAGTTGTCCCATGTATAGGTCCAGTTTCTTGTGTAACAAATTTGTGCCCGGTCCTTTAATGATGTACTTGTTCATAGTGAATTTTGATATATTAATGGGGAAGACTGAAAGATGTGGCAGTTGCATGTTCTCTATAAACGGTGTAATATATTTCCCTTACAAGTCTTGATTGTTCCGTGATCAGTTGACAAGCTCTGCTGTATCTTGTTCTTGCTTGTTCTGTCTGATTTTTCACAAAGATTTCTTGTATTTATTTCCTCCTACAATCCTAGTTGTCATCTTCACTTGTGATCTGCAGGTGCTTATATGATTCTGCTATGTGCTAAAGCAGTTATGCTTAATCAGACTGCTAACTTGTTAACGAAAACAAATTGTGCAGAACAAGATGAAAGTTAAAGGGAAAACGAGCAGCATCCTGAAGAGCAGAGTATGAGTCGGACTGTAGTACTCACGAAAACCGCAGTGCATTGTGGCCTTAATAATACGATTGAATCGACAAAGTCGCTCATCGATCAATCTGCAGTCTCTTTGTGCCCAAGATTCGATAATGAGGAGCAAATGTGGGTAGTCACATACTTGGGTCGCTGGTGAGGATGGTGGAGGCGCCCAGCCTGGTCATCTGCCAGTAGGAGGCGTGGGCAAGCACGGTGTCCGGCTGGGAGCAGACGCCGGCGGCCTGGATGGCCTAGTATTCAGCGGAGCGCCGGAGCCGCAAGCGTCGTCCATGGCCGGGCCCGCACCGTCATCGACCGAGGCAGCGGCGGCATTAATCGGGAGTTGGGGAGCGGCTCAGAGGAGGAGCGGCATCTCCAACAGCCCCTCTCTTGCATCCGTGCACGAGGGGATTCCCAAATAGAGCTGAGCTGGGGCGGCGCATGCCTGGAGTACCGTGGTTGCCGGAGGCGGGGACGGAGGCTTAGCAGGGGACCGGCGGCGCGGTATTTTTTTTCCTCTTACAAATCTGACCTTTCACAAAACTAACATTTTCGCATTTTCGCAAAACTAATGCATCATCTTAGGCTAGCCTTAGTGCTAGTATCATAACTAGATCATGCATAGCCTCACCAAAAATGCTGATGTGGCAGGTAATTATGGATGAGAGAGAAGATTAGACTATCATAGATTAGATACCGTATCATAGCGCACATCACGAGAAAAGTTAATATCAAATAAATCTTGTACACAAATTTGTATTGGGATTCTACAAATCAATTAATATAGTAAAACTATGATACAAGTCTATGATATTATTCATTATGAATCTAGTATCATACAAAAGTATCATATGCATGATACTATTATATAATACTACCCACTATGGTCAGCCTTAGCATCCAAATTGAGGTTCAGATTTCGAAATAGTTTCTCGATCAATTGATGAGGCATTAATTTTGCCCCAAGGTTATATTTGTCAAAAAAAAAACCTTGGTTAAAAGGGAGGTGAGAGATCGGGACAAGGATACACGATTCCGAACTTGATAGCGGATATAATATAGGATATGGTATGCTAAATTGCCTGTAGATATCCGTATCTCAAAATTATTTTGAATTATCCAATGGTCTTATCCGAACAATCTAATTTTGATCCAAAATATTAAAGCTAATAGAACATGTGTAGTAGTTAATGAGCTGCCGAGTTCGTCCATTAAACAATAGCTCATGTATATAGTCATTCTATCGAACATGACCGTTTTTTTTAACTTGTTTAATCAATCAATTTTGTTGTATGGTTTACGAACTTATTTGTGCGTGTATATATCTGATTAATTTTTTTTGCGAGTCACCTTTGTTTCTGCTCCGAGGCTTGTCTCATATTCCTGGCGTTGAATCAGTAACTAGGATTGGATGCACAAGGTTGTGTATACTCCATTGACGGAGTGATTGTTCAATAGGATTGGATGTACTCTTGTTCAGCGCTCTTAAGTACATTCAGGCTATAGCCTCGCTCGGGTTGGTTGTACTCACCACTCACCATTTCACCAAGGAAATGTCAAATACACTTCGGATGGAACATTATTCCAAACTGCAGCTCGACGTCGCAACATGTGTGCTTGAAAAGTAAGACCCACGTACACGGCCCTTGATTAGAGCCACAGATGTCAAGCCAAAATCCAGCTTCTATATTGTGGTGACCGGTAACATATACGGAGTACTGCGGAAAAATAAGGCACACATGTTGACCGGTACCATCTATAGAATTTGTGGTGAAGGTCCAGCTTAGATACTCACACTTGACTGTGTACTTTCGTACAGTATGTGGTGACTCATGGCGATAAGTCCCGCGCAACTTCGTAGTGACTAGTGAGATATAACTGCGCAGAAGTAACACATGTGCATTGACTAACAACAGCTCAAGATTTGTTCCTAATCAGGAACCAAATCTTGAATTTCAATTGTTACCTCTGTTCCTAAATGTAAAGCATTTTGACAAACGAAATTTAGCTTTCCAAAACTTCTGTAATAATGATTCATTTATAATCTGTTTTGGAGGAGAATTTTCATTTTTCATCCACCCAAATCTCTTCTGATAAATCCTTTCATCTTTTCTTTCATATGGTGCTAATACTTTTTACTATAATTCTTGTAGCTTTCTTATCCTAACAGAGTTATAAAAATCTTGTGCGCCTATTCATAAGAATGGAGGTAATAGGACTATGGTTTGGAAATATCGCGCATCAACAAACATTGTGATGAGGACATCCCTACTACACTATTACCTCCGTCACTGATAAATGAAGATGAACCTGCTGTGAAGCTCAAATCCAATGAAGTTCGGATTGGACCAATTACAAGGGCTCGTGCGAATCTACTTAAACAACAGGTGAACTTGTTTCTAAACGGTACTTTGATTGATGAGAACTTTATACTGCCTAAGTCCTATTACTTATGTATCATCAGGTATCAAGAAGAGACGAGCATCGCACGAGGAGGAGAGGAGAAGCTGGACATGAAGACGGACGTCAAGATGGACGTGAAGCTGGACATGGAGCTGGACATGAAGATATCTCATGGACGCGCGAGGGAGGAGCAGGAGGCATGCGCGAGAGGAGAAGAAGACGTCCAGGCCGGTCCAGCACCCGGTTGGACCGGCCGCCAGACCGGCCAGCCCGGTCCCTAGCCCGGTTGACCGGGCCCCAACCGGATGCGATGCTCGTACCGGATCAAAACCGGAAAACCTCGCAACTTCCCGGTTGCCGCCCGGTTGACCGGACGCCAGACCGGCCGATCCGGTCCCTGGCCCGGTTGACCGGATTCCAGACCGGATTCGTCCGAGTCTGTCTCGACTAGATCTATTCTGGGTCGGTTATTTTTGTATCTTTTCGACCAGAACTCGTCCCGGACGCCTATATAAGTGCCCAGGACGCCCCCCTAGCTGCTTTAGACCACGTTTAAGATAAACCCTAGTTCTTAGTTGTTTGCTCTAGCAAAACTATTGAATCCCTACACCATATTGCTTGATATTGTGTAGATCCTGAAAAAGTCTTGTGTGATCTGCTGTTCCATTGGGAATTAGATGGTTGCAACTTACCGCTTCGTGGTCGGCGGCTACGTGCGCAAGTGTGTGGAGTTGCTAATATCTTGCAGGGTTGAGAGCTGTTGCATTGGCGACAGGGACCAATCGAGAGATCTCGTTGCGTCATACAAGTTATCCTTCACTACATCGTCGTGTTTCTCCGTTGCCATCACCCCGTGATCATCATCACCACCGTTGCTTACTGAGAAGATCGGGCCACCCCTTATCACATTGACCACAACACGATAGCTTGCTAGCCTATGCTCTCCTTGATTTTGTCTGCTGGCTCCAGATTCTCTTGCACGCCCCCCTCCCCTTCCTTGCCGCCGCCAAAGGCAACCACCGGAAAGATGGTGCAGTGCCAAGGACGGCAGCAACAAGGCTATCACGGCTTTACTTCTCTGATGGAGGGTTTCGTCGCCCGGGGTGGCGGCCTTGTTTGGTGAGGGTGGCATGGATCCTGGTGGCAGGTAACACTCGTCGTTGTTGCTGACCGCCCTCTCTGGTCGCATGGGCTATGAGGGGATGGTGGACAGTGGCTACAGCGTGGAGGTCACCATGTTGACCTCCGCCAGTTTCTGAAGACGGCGACTCCGCACGACGCAGATCCCACCCTTCTAGCTTCGATCCCTCCCGATTTGGAGCCATCTTGGGGTGATGCATGAGGCTAGAGCTCTGTTCGGGAGAATTCCCTAGTCGGCGGTGGCAGTGTCGTTGCCTATTCAATGGTACCCCGGAGGAGGGATCCTCATGGATGGGGGAAGAAGTAGGGGCCATAGGGCGAAGAGCCATTGGGACGGTGATACGCGATTTACCCAGCTTCGGAACACACTGCTCGGAGGCAGGGTCTACTGCTGCTTGTCTGGAATTATCTGGGCGCTTTCGTGTTGTTACAATGAGTTGTGGTTGTGCCTCTAGGGTTCCCGAGATCTGGCTTAGAAAGGCGCCAGGATCTAGGGTTTACATGGAGAATCCTAGCCGGAATACAATCTTGCCTAACTATGATATATTACATTGTCGTGCACGTCAAGGATCCGCCTATACCTAAAACATCGTACTAGATCCTGCTACCTTCATGGGCCTTGCCGGCTCCGACTCCTGGCGCAAGTCGGGCTAGATCCGGCTCCTTGTTCTTGGACTAGAATTCTTCCATCTTGATCAACAGCAACTGGGCCGCCCGGTGGACCGTAGGCCTCCACCACCATCTGTGGGCCACTCGAGTTTGCCGGATCTAGGCGCTGCCGATGGTACACCTATAAAGTATATCCACAACAGAGGTTCACCATATCTTCCGTCTTGCTCATGCCTCTGAAATATCCGGCTAGCTTCCCGAAAGTCTTGGAAATTTTGAAGAACTCCGACTTCTAAAATATCTTTCCAGCTTCTTTACCAAAAAATCTTTCCTTCCACAGGACTTCATCCATCGACCAAACTTTCAAAATTGTTCTCTGGATAATCATCTCGTAGAATTCAAACTAAGTACCTCAGAGTTTCCTGTGAATCTGTGAGGTATTGGTCTGGCAGGTTCTTCTACGTGAAGGACGTGGGATCTCCGGCAAGCACAAGGGTGTTGCCTCCCTTCAAGGATGGGCCCGCAGCCAAGACCTCCGCCAGGAACGCCAACCCGCACACCTCCGACTTCCCAAAGATCAAGAAGATGGCCAAGCGGATCTCCAAGCTAGTGAGCTCCGGGCTGACGGGGAAGGATCTAACCATGACTTGGTTTACTCTCACGCTTGCGGCCACGACATCTACATGGTGTGGATTGTTGATGAAGAGAACCCAGAAGGACCTAAGTTGTTGAAGGCAAGGTGCCTCCATTGCGCTAAGGAATATGCCTATACTCAAGGTGGAAACACCTCAACCATTAATAGGCATTGGAAAGGGAAATGCAAGAAGCTCAACGCAAAGATTGCAAGCCAATTGATCCAAAACCGTCTTGGTTTCAAGCCCGTCAATGGCGATACAAAGATTCCCGAATCAGCAACTCATGGACATGTTGGGTTTGATCAAGCTATTGTCAAGGAGCTCATTGCTAAAATGATAATGGTCCATGAGTACTCATTTAGGATGGTCGAGCATGAGTGGTTCAACATTGTTTTGAAGTACTTGAATCCACTCTATACATCCATGGGAAGAAAGGCAATCCGAGCCGAGTGCATGAGGGTCTACAAGAAAGAAAAGGAGAGGCTGAAAGTAGCACTCCAGGAGGTGGAGTACATTAGTCTCACTACAGATCTGTGGACTAGCAATCAGACCATTGGCTATATGTGTGTGGTGGCGCACTATATAGATAGCGATTGGAAGATGCAGACCCGTGTGCTTGCTTTCATGGAGTTGGATCCACCTCACTCTGGACATGTGATTGCGGATGCTGTTTGGGATTGTGTGACTGATTGGAAAATAGAGAACAAGGTTATTTCCATCACACTAGACAATGCTTCAAACAATGATGTTGCTGTCAAAGATTTGAAGGCAAAGTTCATTTTCCGGCGTTGCAAACAATTTGAGGAGGTCTATTTCCATGTCCGGTGTTGTGCACACATCGTCAACTTGGTGGTGCAAGATGGGACAGCATGTATGTCTAGTTTGATCTTGAATTTGAGGGAGACAGTGAAGTACTTCAAGAAGTCAACTAGTCGGTTGCACAAATTTGTTGATATTTGTAGAGGTTTAGCTCTCACTATCGGTTCTCATTTGACCCTTGATGTTTGCACAAGGTGGAGTTCAACCTACAAGATGATAGCTACTGGCCGTCCATATAGAGAGGCATTGAAAGATTATGCCAAGTCAGATCTGAACTACAAGTGGGAGCCTACAAGTGATGAATGGAAGATGTATGAGCTTATTGAGCCAATGCTCTTTGCGTTCGCTCAAGTAACTACCGCATTTTCAGCACAAGCGTATCCCACAGCAAACATATTCTACCGCCACATTGTGAGTATCAAGATTGCATTGAGAAAAGCCATTGCTCATCGGAACCCAACTTATAAGGCTATGGGAGAAGCTATGATGGAGAAGTTCAACAAATATTGGGAGGAAAAGAACAATGTCATGGTGCTTGCTACAATCCTTGATCCAAGGTACAAGATGTTCTACATAGATTGGGCCTTCAAAGAACTCTATGACGAAGACACGGCAATTGATGAGATATCTGATGTGCATGTGGAGTTAGAGGAGTTGTTTGATAAGTTTGATACCGCAAAGAAGATGGCCGAGAAATCAACCACACCATCCTCCAACATTTGCATTACTAGTAGCTCAATGCCCGCATCGGATAGTGCCTTCCAAACCCACCGAAGAAACACCACAACAAAATCATCAAAGAGTGAACTAAGGAACTACCTAGAAGATGCGCTTGAGGATCCAAATCCCAAATTCATCTTGCTTGATTGGTGGAAAGTGAATTCACTTAGGTACCCGGTGTTGTCAAAGATGGCAAGGCGGTTCTTGACTATCCCGGCTAGTTCCGTGTCATCGGAATCAACTTTTAGCACCGGTGGAAGGGTTTTAGATGACTATCGTAGTTCTCTAAAGCCGGCTATGGTGGAGGCATTGGTTTGTGGTGCAAGCTATATTAAGGGTTCCCATAGTGACTTGAATGTGATGGTATGATTTCCACCCACTTCTCACATTGTCAACTCTTTAAAAAAATTCATGGCTAACTTTTTCTTCTTTAGGAGAAGGAGGAAGATGATGAGGAAAATGTGGAGACCGTCAAGTTGCCTAAGAGTGCGACAAATATCAACTATTGGTAAGAGATTTTTATTACATGTCCACTTGTCATATGTATGTTGGTAAAATGGAGTTGCTTATCCTATTGTTACTTGTAGACTATCGTGTCATGCGGATGTTACTACAATGGAGTTGGAGAATGGAGAAGGATGATGCTCTTGCTACAATTTAAACTTTCTCTTATTTTGGTTGTGTTGGACCTTGAAAACTAAGAGAGTGGATGTTACTCCATTTTATTTGTGTTTGAACTTGGAACCTAAGTTGTAACCGTTGTCAATGTCGACTATTATCTAAGACACTATTATCTATCATTGTGTATTTGTGGTTTCTCTTTTGGATATTTTCAGGAATCTTAATTGAGAAAGAATGGACAAGATATGTGGAAGAAGATTGCTTCTAATTTTGAGGTAAACCTGTCTACTCTTGTATCATGATAATATGCTCTAATTATTGATTCTTTTCATGGAATGGATCCTTTCCTATGTTAATTGATATGCTCTGCATTTTTTTTTGGGAAAATATGAATATATGCATGCTCAATTTGATGTCCAAAGTCTTCAAAACTTGCAAAACTGCTCACTGGCTGTAGCTAGTACATGTACTGGGAGCTCTCTGTTACTTTCCTGGTTGTGTGCTGCTGGGCTCGCGAGCCGGCTCGAGCTGAACCGAGCCAGAGCCAAGCTCGAGCCGAGCCTATTTTACCAGCCCGTGACAGAAACGAGCCAGCTCGAGCCGAGCCAGTTTGGAACGAGCCAAACTGCGGCTCGGACCGAGCCGAGCTCGGGCTGGCTCGTGTCCAGCCTTAACCGGGCCTATTGCCCCTTTTTCTACTAGTGTTTCGTATTTCTTGGTGCATTCATTTCATTGAATTCCTTCGTTTTTTTTAATTTGTAGGATGTGGATAGCGACGACTGGATGATGATGATGCATCATTTCATGAAGGAAGAAGCTATTACCACCACCGATGAAGAGGAAAACTTCATAATTCTCACCACTCTTGAGCAATTACAAGCGGGTAAGAAGGCCACTCCCAAACGTGAAGATTCAAAGTGTGGGAGAAAGAAATTGAAGCTAAGCAAGAGAATGGATGGTCATGCCATACTCTACACCGACTATTCCGCCATTGATCTACATACTACATCCCAAAGAATTTTCGCTGATGATTTAGGAAGAACAGGGAGTTGCTCGTGACTGACACTGCATGGTGTCAGAGGGTTTGATAACTACACGCGCACAGGTTCAGGTGTCCGACCCCGCGCGCGTTTTCCATGTCGAACGCGACAATAGCTGGCCAGCTGCGGACTCTTTCCGTCCTCCCGATACAGCGCGCTTTTTTTTTTTTTTGGCGCTGCCGCTTCCCCGTCCGTGTCGAGCTCTTTTTAAGTAACGCGCTATAGAGTGGGGTTATCATTTTCATAGAAGAGGACGGCCAAACGGACAAGCGCCCATAGGCTTGCAAACAAACTCAGGGATTACATGGCGATCTCACAACGCCCGTTCGTGTCAAGCTCCTACTTGCGCCATGATAGACGACACAACCGGCATGTTGGCAGCGGCCTCGCCTGCGTCGCGAAGCACAAGCCCTGGCTCGTTTCCGCCGAAGAACACCGCCTCAAGTTCTTCTCCGGTGGCCGTCGTCGCTACCATACGTGTGCCAGGGCTCCGACGATCCCACCATGTTTCGGTAAGGAGATTTAGCTTGTTTTTTTTTCCGTTTTTCTTGGAGTGTCATTTTCTGCATGTAAAGGTTTCGGTTGTTTGGTAGAGAAACAGCGCACACACATCCAAAATCCATCTTCAACTTGTATGGACCCTGGACCCATTCAGTACATGCATTCGTATCAAACATCTCATTGTTGTCGATTCCAGAAAGTCGTATCCTTGGGTTTTTGGAGCCAGTGATATAGTCGCATCTCATTTAGCTAACGAGGAGCGACTATATATAGAGTTAACTTATCTCAGCGTTCAGATATCCACCGAGGTGAAAGGGCGACTCGGAGGCGTCCCCCAACCTTTAAAAAAGCCCCCCGCAGATCGAGCTCCGCTTTCAAAGCGTGGTATGATCTTCTTTCTTTCGTTTTTGGTGATGGGGCACGTACTCTTCTGTGGCGGCGCCGTGTAGTTCGCCGGCCGCCAAGCAACCGAGAAACTCCGGTGGCGCCGGGACTCCTCCGCAGTGATTCTACTCTGACTAGTTCACGGCTTAGAGGACTGCGGCTTGGCGACAGATCAGCTCCGTTGGGCTCCAACCTCCAAGGTGGCTTCCTAGGTCTGGAGGGACTAGACTGTCTCTGCTCTCTGTGGGAAGGGTCGTGCGCGTCGCGGCGGCACGAACACGACCCTTTTGTTGGAAGCTAAACATTCTGACGTCGAGGTAGCTGGTGGCAGGACGGTTCGTGTTGGAAATTCCAACATGGAAATAAACTAGGTGCTGGTTTGTTAGTTGTTTGTTTGATGATTTCAGTTTTGTCAGCTGAGCGAGGACACGGTCAGCGCGCTTCCGGCCGGCATCGTATGATTACCGTGTGGGGCATGCCTCTGACCATGGGATGGCACGATCCAACTGGTGGGGTGATCACCATGGCTTCTCTCTGAATAAACAAAGGCAGAAACACATTAAGATTGCGCCAAATCCTTGGTTCTCTCTGTTCGTGTGACTTAATTTAGAGTTCAGAGACCATACTTGGTACGAGAGCCACGACCACCACCTCGGAGGTGACCGAAAATTCAGGCGATGGACTGATGGCAAGGCCACCCGTAACAATGCAGCATGCTGACCGTGTGGCACACCGCAGCCAGTGGTACCCGAGTCCAAAGGAGGCAGCGCCTGGCCGCAGCTCACCCGTAGTCCCGTACAGACTACGCGCGATGGGAGGCCTCTGAGGCCCACTTCATTTCGGTTTACAAGCGTTTGTCCCAGAAACTAGAGGGAAGTCCAATTTACCCCTTAAATTTGTCTTAAAGTTCAGCTTACAATCCTTAATTTTACTTTTGTTCAACTTTCAACCTTGAATTCTAAAAACGGTTCAGAATCACCACTTGCATAATCTGTTTTCTAAATTTATTTAATATTTAAGTTAGTATTAGATAAACTAATTTCAAAGTTTAAACAAGTACAGGAAATGGGCTTCTGAGAAAAGCTGAGGAATAGTAACTTTTCAGAGAAGCCATTCAAAATCTGAAAATAGGTCACCCTTGGACCGTTCAGCTGTGACAACATGCTCCCTAGAAATTGCCTCCCTTGAGGAACCCATTGTTTTGACTCCCAAGTTTTGGTAAGCTTGTTTTTTTAATAGAATTGGCATTTTTGAACTTTCAAAAAATTCTACTCCCCTATTCGTAATTACATGAGTCCATGACATGGCCCATCCGCAAAATGTGGTATCGATGGTGCTCCATCCGCAAAAACTATTTGGGACCAGATGAAGTAATTACTATTTTTAAATGCATTGTTATTTACATATGTGTAATTTTTTTCTTGATAATATGTTGTATTGTGGCTTGCACAAAAATCACAAATTATTGCTTTGAAAAGGTAAAAAAGTCTCCATTTTGCTTCAAACATCGGTCTCTTGTGCATATAACATATGAAAAGATACTCGGATACAAATTTGACAGTATATGTACTTTTATGCTCCTTTTGGAATTTTTGAAGACTTACAAATGAACTTTTTGGTTTTTTATATGAGAATTTGGGAGTTTTGTTTTGAAAATCAATACCATATGTATTTACAGAAGCAAATACTACATGGTAGAGATGGTAGAGATACATGAGTTGTCTCCAGAAATTACAAAGTAAAGTCTAAAAGAAACAAGCAAATCATTCAGATCTCCGTACTCTTTTTTCTTTCTTGACACAATCTTGTATTTTTCTAAGGAGCCCAAAGAAAACCAAACCACATACCTGTAAATACTAACGGAGGTTCTCCCATAGTTTTAGTGTGAGCCGCAATCTGCACGCACACTGCCACTGCAGTAGTCAATCGCCATGGCCCGAAGTACCAACAATAGTATGCCAGGGAAAACAAACCGAATAGCCTAGTCGATGTTGTCGGCTTTCGTGTGCGGGAGAGAGAACTTGCCTTCCTCCGCAAGAAAATTGATCTCCTGTCGTTGGCGCTTGATCCGCTACATGCTTCTTGGCAGACATGGAATCCGAATCCCGCGGATGGCGACATTGTAGATCTTGAAATGTATATGGATCACTTAATGACGGAGCTCCAGGCAATCACGCAGTCACTCGAGGAACACAAGGGGCACATGGTGGCGAAGATCACCGCCCATATTATCCTCACACACTTGCACTGCCTCGACCAGGATCTTCCTCGATCTGCCGTGGAGCCATGGATTCTCTGGATTTGATGTACATGCCAAAGGTGAAGAAATGCAGTATGGCTGCACGCCCTACCTGGCGCGCTAAATGTCGTGTCCAAGAATACAAACATCAGGGATGCCGAGTACCCCCTTTATTTGTTCGGTATAGGGGTGACCAGCGAAAGCCCAAGGTTTATTATTCTTCTCCCTCTCGAACTCAAAGAACGCAAGGACGACACACCAAGATACAAGGTTTTTTTACCTAGGTTCAGGTCACCCTACATCTTGCATGTCAGATTTGTATTGCCTTTGGATGGGATGAACTAGATAATTACATGGGGAAGAAGATTCTTGCCGGGGTTCCTGGGTAGAAGATGAACTACCCCGAGACTTCTAGGAGTACGTCATGGCCGACGCATCTATCCCAAGGCTGCTAGGAGTACATCAGGGCTAACGTTTCCTTCCCAGAGATAAGTAATCCGGCGATGATTCCTGGGCTGATCCTGCTGTGATGAGTGGGACCTTCTTGGTGGGCCCCATGGTCGATGCGGGAGGGCCGGTTTCCCCGGTGATGACACCGGGGAGTCAAAAGTACGAATCATCATTATTGAGGATATAGCCGGGATAAATATTGTGAAGGCAAGCTTGGAAAAAATCCAAAATCGATTTGGCGAAGGAAGATCTGAAGATCCATACATGGAAAAATTTAATTCCAACACCACTAGTGACATTTTTTTAGATAAAAGGCTAAGAATTGCCTGACTTTAAATTAATAAAGCCCTCAAGGTAGCGAATATTCAGTACATGTTGTGGCATACACCTTAGCCAACATAAAAAAATTAAAGACAGCAGATGGTAGCTCGCATAAAGATGGAGGCCATCCCCTCGTCAACTGCCCCCAGGAGGATTCAGACCATCACTCGCGATGAGCTCCGTGTGCACCCGCCTTAGCTTGTCCACTAGCTGCTCCAAGCCTCCCCTGTCTTGTGCCTTTGCTAATGGCGTCCACATACATTTGTATATTGGGAAAAAGATCTCGTCATCGAACGAATGACCGAAGATCAATTAATGTAGATGATAACATCTTCATTGAGGCGAAGACTAACAAAAAATGGCTACCGAAACTCTAACTTAATAGGTAAAAACCACTACTTTTATTAAAAACTCCGCACATAGGTAGCTTTTCTCAAGGTAGATAAGGAAAACCGATTTATAAAGGAGACCCAGATGGAGATGGTGCTAGGTTTCTTTAAGAGGCAACAGACAAATGAGAACGGTTTTCGAGATTTGGGGAGCTTGGTGGAAGGAATTTAGGAGCTAGGTTTCTTTATTTCTCTTGGCACTTAAAGGCCCAACTGGCAGTTTTTCCTACAGCAGGAGGCCACCCTCCTCGCCGCCAAATCATCCTCATCGCTGTCGCGCCGAAAACCTCCTATCTATACTTGTGCCAAGCCCGAGCCCTCTCCTCCCAATACCACATGTCAATCCTAGAGGCGGCGCTACACCATGGGGTCGTCAGACGCGGGGCAGGCAAGCGAGGTGGTTCTACTTTATAGTGCCGAAGGCAGTTGGGAGATGCCAGCGGCTCTTCGCCATGGGATCATACAGGCGCAGGCGGCTGCGGCCGTCAGCAGTGGAACTATCAATTAAATGATATCTGAAGCTTTTGTTCATTGTGTTGCCCGTGAACCCTCCCCTAGGTGGTGTGGTACGTGTAAACCCTCGCCATTAATTTCTTTGTGTCTGGGTGTAGCATTGTCTGTAGGGTTTACATGTGTTTTATCCAATTTGTCTCCAATAAATTTCTTTACAAAAGTTTGTCATGTGCTTGGTGATGCACATCTCTTTTCCCCTTACAGCAAATGTTGAGCCAGGAATTGTAGGAGAAAATATAAGCCTGCCGAACATGGTATGAACTTCACCGCTGATCGTTTCTGCGTTAAACGTTCGAGCCTCCTCTCTTGTGATTCTTGTATGAACCAAAAAAGTATGCTGCATGCTAACTTAGGAACGGAAGGCTAGAATAAGGAAGCAGCTCCTGGAACCTGATTTGTTGCCATCTGCGTACGATACCGCATGGGTGGCTATGGTGCCCTTGCCGGGATCTCCTCAGGTTCCATGCTTTCCACAGTGTGTAGAGTGGATACTACAGAACCAACAGAGGAATGGATCTTGGGGTCTAAGCCAATTGGACTCCAAGGTCAACAAGGACCTCCTCTCATCCACATTGGCTTGTGTGCTCGCACTTAAGAAATGGAGTGTCGGCAGGGAGCATATCAGGAGAGGTATCGATAAAGATCTATTACCCTGTTAACGTTGTTTTAGTGTCCTATATTTGCAAAATTTGAAATGTTTTGATGAGATGAAAATGATACTGGCAGGACTACGTTTTATTGGAAGCAATTTCCCCCTTGCTATGGATTACCAGGCTGCTGCTCCTATAGGCTTCAATATCACTTTTGCTGCTATGGTTAGTCTTGCCATTGAGATGGGTTTGGAATTTCCCGTTGCGCAAGCTCATGTTGATGGGATTCTCCACTTCCGGGATATGGAACTGGAAAGGTTTGTCAATGATAAAAAAAAAATCTTCCATGAACATTTATGCTATTGCTAGTTATCCGAATAGTAAATTACTGACTGTTTTGTTTCTTATCTTCTTGTTTTAATAGATGATGAAAGTTTCTGTAGAATTTTATGTTTTGGCCGTATTTTGAAGTGCAAAACGATGTCACTGTCTTTTCCTTGATGATGAAATTAACAGTGAGAATTTGAGTATGATATGTGTATTTCCTGTGAGTATTGTTTTGAAAATATTTTACATTGACTTAACTCAGGCTTGTGTGGGATAAATCTTATGGGAGAGAAGCATATATGGCTTATGTTGCTGAAGGTTTAGGAAACCTTTTGGACTGGAATAAAGTTATGAAGTTCCAGAGGAAGAACGGATCGTTGTTCAACTCTCCTTCCTCAACTGCTGCTGCACTACTCCACAATTATGATGACAAAGCCCTCCAGTACCTAAATTTTCTTGTCACTAGATTTGGTAATTCAGGTGGGTATGTGAACCTTTCCTTGCCAACAATTTGCAAGGTTGTAGCACACTGGTAAATACCTAACGGCATTACACTTTTGCAGTACCAACAGTATACCCCACAAGGATATATTGTCAGCTTTTAATGGTGGATTCCCTTGAAAAGATTGGAATATCTCAGCATTTCTATAATGAGATAAAAGGCATTCTGGATGTGACATACAGGTAGTGATTAGTGACAAAGAATAAAGATGAGATTTATCTTTTATAGCTTGTAAACTTGACTGTATCCCATTTGTAGTCTCTGGTTACATAAAGATGAGGAAATCATGCTAGATGTAGCAACAAGTGCAATGGCGTTTCGGCATTTACGTATGAACGGATATGATGTTTCGCCAGGTACTTACATGGGCATGAACACCTTTCGTATTAATTTTATCTTGCTTGTGTATTATTATGTTTAACCCATTATCTACAATCTGATGCAGATGAGTTGTCTCATGTTGTCGAATTATCCAATTTTCGAAATTCACTTCAGGGATATTTAAATGATACGAAATCTATTTTGGAATTATACAAGGCTTCAAAAGTCAGTGTATCAGAAAATGAATTCCTCCTAGATAGCATGGGCTACTGGTCAGGCAGCTTACTTATGGAAAAATTGCTCTCTGATGGGGGGGAAACAAGACCAATCTTCGGAGAGGTACTTGCATGGAAGTTTAAATTTAGAAATCGAATCAATCCTAGGCTTTGTTGGGGTTCAGTACATATGTTTCCTTCTGTGCTTTTTATAATTTCAGGTGGAGTATACTCTTAAATTTCCCTTTTATGCCACAATGGAACGTCTAGATCACAAAAGGAACATCGAACAGTTTGATTCTAGGGGTTCTCAGATGTTAAAGACTGAATACGTGTAAGAGTATCATTTCTTCAAATAGTAGTCCGTAGAAACCTATATAGTAAGTTGCTAGACAATAATCTTTTTTTACTTCAGGCCATGTTGTGTCAACCAAGATTTAATGTCTTTGGCAGTTGAAGATTTCACTTTTTCTCAATCTATTTACCAAGGCGAACTACGGCATCTTGAAAGGTGATTTGACATGTTATGATCTATTTTCTTAAGAACTTATTTTGCTACAGAATTTGCAACAATTGTTTTTACAACAGGTGGGCGAAAGAGAATAGGCTGGAGCATCTACAGTTTGCACGACAGAGGCTGACATATTGTTATCTTTCGGCGGCTGCTACCATATTCTCTCCCGAACTGTCTGATGCTCGCATCTCCTGGGCCAAAAATTCTATACTCACAGCTGCCGCGGATGATTTCTTTGATGTCGGGGGGTCAAATGAAGAGTTACAAAATCTTGTGGCATTAGTTGAGAAGTACGATTCTATAACTTTCTCTCTTTGTGTACTCTTTGTTAGCACCAAGGATGGTGGGATAGTCAGCCAGGCTTCTGCTCATTTTCTTATATATAATAGTGTAGTTGTCGTTCCCTCTGATTTTCTAATCTTCGTCTTAGGTGGGACGAGCACTCAAAAGATGACTTCTACTCCGAGCAAGTAAAAATATTATTTTATGCAATCTATACTACAGTGAACCAGCTTGGAACAATGGCTTCTGAAGTACAAAACCGTGACGTTAGAGAGCACATGATAGAATTAGTAAGTGTATATATATTCACCTGATTCATCATTTCTTTGTGTTAAGTGTTGACATGTTGGGGTTCATCTGCAGTGGCTACAACTGTTGAGGTCTATGATGACCGAGACAAAATGGCGAATGAGAAGATATGTGCCAACGATCGAAGAATACATGTCAAATGCAGTTGTGTCATTCGCACTTGGGCCCATTGTGCTCACATCATTGTATTTTGTCGAGAAAAGGCTCTTCGGAAGCATTGTCAACGATTATGAGTACAATGCATTGTTCAGGCTAATGAGCACTTGTGGTCGTCTCCTCAATGACCTCCAAGGATTTGAGGTATTTTGGCCACTTTATGACTTAAAGTTTGCGTTTTCAAGATTTATAGATGCATCAGCATATGATTGCTATTTTTGATTTTGTTATGATTGCTTCACATATCATCTACATGAAACTCATCCATCTTTATATACAAATATTTTGTGAGATTAGATTCACCACTGTAATCCAAGAGGACTAGAAGTCTACAAATATTTGATAAGAGTAGTAGTTATTCATCACTTTCACGCACTTCAGACCTCTAAGTTGGATTGTGCTACTTTGAGACATATTTGACCCATTTGTTACAGAGGGAGAGCAGCGAGGGAAAACTGGATAGTGTTTCACTACTTGTTATCCACAGTGATGGTTCTATGTCCACTGGAGCGGCTAAAGAGGCCATAAGGAGATCCATAGCCTCATGCAGAAAGGACTTGCTAAGGTTGGTCCTTCAGGAAAACAGCGTTGTTCCTAGGGCATGCAGGGAGCTGTTCTGGAAGATGTGCAAAGTATGCCACCTGTTCTTCTCTCATACTGATGAATTTACGTCACCCAGCGAGATGGTCAGCGCAGTGAATGCACTTATCAACGAGCCACTCAAACAACAAAATAGAAATCTACATTTGTCTGTGCAATCAGACAATTAAAATACCCTTCGTTGTACCAAGTACATATGGATCTGTGGATTACGTGCTCTGTTCAAAGAAATAAAAGGATCAATTGCAGTGCATCTACCCTTTATTTGTGGTTAGAAACAAATATACTGACTCCAATCCATAATAAATGTTGGGATTTTATTTCAAATTAGCTCAAATTCAAACTAAAGTCCCAATACTTATTATGGATCGGATGGAGTAGTTTGTTTTTAACGAACGTTGGTGTGAAGCTTCATCTTTAAGAATCATAGGTCCTTCACAATCATCGGACAGGTCTTGCCATTGTACTTGGTAGTGCATTTTCCAATCTTAATGCTAAGACATTATCGTTCCACACGGGCGCTCATTGTTTGATAGGCTCTGCTATATCTTGTTCTTCACTTTTCTTTACCTAGTTCCTGTAATTTCTCCCGCTGACATAAATAAGAGGCATCAGCAGGAAGCAGGAAGCAGGAAGAGGAGATGTAGGAGGAAGATGCTTTTGCGTTATTGTGCTGACGAAAAAAAAAGATGTAAAGAATGTGACATAGTTGTGGAGGACAAGTTGTATAGAAAACATTGAAATTCTGGGTTGGGATGCGTGTGCACTAGTAGCTACATGGAGTACTTTAGGTGAATCTTTTTGCTACATGTGAAGAAATATGAAAATAGACACCAACAAAACACATCCATCAACTCCGAGAATGGAGACCTTATTGCCACCTGCGTAGAAATACGAAAGTAGACCTGCGAGAATGGAGATTCTTACTAAAGATAACCTTGTAAAGCGCAACTGGCAAGGTTGTACGAAATGTGTGTTCTGTCACGAAGATGAGACAATAAAACACCTTTTCTTCAACTGTCGAGTTGCCCGATCTATATGGTCAATCATTCAGATAGGTTCTACCTTATATCCCCCTCGTAGCATTGCAAACATTTTTGGCAATTGGCTAAATGGGGTGGATTCTAGGTACAAAACAATTATCAGAGTGGGAGCGATTGCGATTGTTTGGTCGCTTTGGCTATGTAGAAACGACAAGGTTTTTAATGACAAATCTTCCTCTCTTATGCAGGTAATCTACCGATGTACGGCTTTGCTCCGTTCATGGTCGCCACTTCAGCATTTGGCGGATCGCGACCTCTTTATGGAGGTGTCTACACGATTGGAGAACACGGCCACGGAGTTTATTTCCCAACATGGGTGGCTGCATAATCGGAGGATTGAAGCCAACGGAGCGTCATAGTAGTTGGCCTTTTTTTTATATCACTCTATGTATCTTTTCGTCGATGATTTGTGGACCTTTTAAACGGCTGTGTGCATCCTAGTTATGCAGAGGCTGGGTGTATTACTTAAAACCTTATAAGTAATAAAGCGCCCCTTATCGAAAAAAAAAACGAAAGTAAACGCCAACGGAAAAACATGGATCAACTCTGAGTTTGCATGGGAACATTATAAGGTGTCGCGACTAGGTTCAGTGGGTTCTTCTTCTTGGCTGTCGCGCCGGCGATCATCTCCGTGTCGAGCTCATCCGGGCGCATTCCACCGAGGAGGCTCCAGTTGAAGTAGTAGAGAAGCCGTGCAAGGATGAGGTCCAGCGCAGCCAGCCCAAAGTTGCTGCCAGGGCACATCCTCCTCCCGCTCCCGAACGGCAAGTACTCGTACTGCGTGCCCTTGTAGTCCAAGTTGCTGTCCTCGAACCGCTCCGGCCTAAACACCTCGGCGTCCTCCCAGGAGTCGGGGTTCCTTCCGATCGCCCATGCGTTGATCAGTATCCTAGAGCCCTCGAGGACCTTGAACCCACCGATGTCACATGTCTGCCGGCATTCATGGGGAATCATGAGAGGTAGCGGCGGGTGCATCCTCAGGGTCTCCTTGATTATCATCTTCATGTAGTGCAGCTCCTCGATGTGTGCCTCGTGGTCCTGCGGTTTCTTGTTGTCGAATGTCCGGCGCACCTCCAGCTGCACCTTCTGCATCACGTCCGGGTTTCTCATGAGCTCCGACATGATCCACTCGACGCTCGTGGCGGTCGTCTCTGTCCCTCCAATGAACAAATCCTAATCCAAATTGGCATGAACACAAAAATAAGTACATGTACAAAGTAGAACAGTCCTTGTGGACATTTTCAAATATGTACTAGAGAGACGGCATTGACCACTTATATTACCAGTATGATTGCCTTGACGTTTGTGTTGCCGACGGGGAATTTAATCTCCCCCTCGTCCTTGATTTGGAGGATGACGCTCAGAATGTCATCCTCTTCGGTCGTTGCCGTTGCCGTCGTCGACGTCTTCTTCTTCTCCCGCCGCGCCTCGCACTCACCGATGATGGTGTCGAAGACGGCGTCGATCTCCCGGCGCGCTTTCCAGAGCCTGCCTTTGAGCCCGGTAATGACGTCCACGAACCACAGAGACGGGAAGAGGTCGCCGACGCAGAATCCCCCGCCTGCACTCACCCCGACCTCCATGGCAGTCAGGAACTGCTCTCGGAGCTCGGCGTCGCAGACCTCGCCGAAGGCCGCCTTGGCGGTGATCGAGTTCGCGCACGCCAGGAGCAGGCTGGCGAGATGGACCGGCTTGCCGCTCGTGCTGGCGGCGCGGACGTTTTGAATCATGGAGAGAGTCTCCGTGTCCCTGATGTGCGCGAACTGCCTCACCTTCCGCGCGCTGAGGAGCTCCATGGTGCAGAGCTTGCGCAGCGTCCTCCAGTAGGCTCCGTATGGCGCGAAGGCGATGTCCAGGCCTCCGTAGCAGATGGTCTCGGTGACCAGAAGATTCGGCCGCGACGAGAAGTTGAGGTTGTTGTCCCGGAGCACCTCCTGCGCGGCCGCCGGCGACGAGATGACGACGTGGTCGACCCGGCCTAGTCGCAGATACATCACTGGGCCGTACTTCCTGGCCAGGTCCCGGAGAACCACCGGCGCCTTGGACGTCACGAGGTGGAGGAGGCTTCCAATAAAGGGCAGACATGGTGGACCAGGAGGCCGCCTCTTGTCGGAGCTCGATGCCGATTTACTACGGCGAAGTACGGATACGAGGATGGCCAGTGAGGCGAGAGCGACAGGGAGGAGGGTAGCTGCGCTGAGCTCCATGTTGATTGATGGCTTGGTTATGCTGCAACTTTTGCTTGGGAAGAACATCAACCACCAATATGGCCTTTTATATGTAGCGAGCCATCACCCCGATCAAGGCAGCGCCATGTCCTCAGGTATTTTCATTTTTTTTCAACAGGTCAGCTATTTTCATTGGGGAGCGACTATTTTATGTTGATAATTATCCGTCAGTTGCAACTTACAGTCTACACCAACGGCGATGCAATTCAAACAGTCAGAAACACCTTGTTTTAGTTGCAACTCACTTGCAATCGAGGAAAATTTAGTTGTATCTCACATCATGTACTAATCACAATGAAAATCTAACAATTTTGGATATATGATCGAGAACTGAGCTAATTGTCTAGTAAAACCTTATTTATTGTTTGCCAAAACACTCGGCAAACTAAAAACACTTGGCAAAGATTTGGACGCGTGCTCATTATTAGCACGGTTGATGGCAGACATATCCTAGGACCGACTTTGCCCAGTTTTTTTTTTTGTAAAACATTTGGTAAACAGGTAAATAAATAGATTGTATTGCATATATTTTTGGATTTCGAAAAGAAAATTTTGAATTTTTAGTTTATCAAAAGAAATATGAATTGATGGCCCATCTTTTATATAGACGATGCACCGAATCCAAGTTTGAATTTCTGGCTTTTGTTCTCTTTTTTTGTTGACCTTGTTACTCGATCTTTCTTTAGCATTAATAATAAGATGTTTGCTCTGGTACAACTTCCTTTCTCCAAACTCTGATAAATTCAAAGGCAAAGATGGCTGAGATTGTTGGATACCTCTTCGTAATTTAGGGTGTGGTGATTTTTCTAAAACCTAAACGGGTATTGTATCCCTGTACAAACCCATGTGACTTAACTTATTTGTACGGATATGTAGCGTACATACAAGTAGGAGTAGTATGTACGTACGCCGTTGCCAGCTTATCGGTGGTGACTTTGCAGGAGGTGGTGATCATGGCCGGTGGGAGGCACGGCAAGGTGGTGCTTGCCGGCCACGAGGCACTACGAGGTGGCGCAGGCCGCCACAAGCCTCGACACGGCCTCGTTGGCGGCACAACGGCACGATATGCCTCGAGACTAGCCAGACTATCTATTTCGATGCTAGCCAGACTCGTGGTTCCCATTTGATAGTCTCGCTGGACATGCTCTAAACTGTTTGGCGTCCTCTTGGACAGACAAACCGGCGGGTATGTGGGGTTTTTCTCGCACGCCGGATTGTCTTGCGCGATTAGCTGGACTATCTTGTGCTACCGCCAAACTGTCTTGCGCTAACGGACGAACTGTCTTGTGATCGGTACACGGTCTTGTAAATGGGTGTACTGGCTTTGAATATGGCTTAAGAGGGCTCACAATTAATTAATTAATTATATTGGCTAATTACCTAAAGGCCAACTGAGTTTTGAGGAGGAGGTTGTAATGGAGCAAGCCTCAAATAATAATAATAATAATAATAATAATAATAATAATAAACGTGAATTAAAATCAACACTTGTTATATAACAAAAATATTTAGTTACCATTTTCTACAATGTTTTAATAGGAAAAAATATGTAAAACTTGTCAGAAATTGAGATTTGTTTGGGCGTAGAGTCATATTATGGTTATATAAGCTTTCGGTAAATAGGAAAAATCATTAAACAAATTTAAAATGGCATAGTACTTGATGCTTCATCTTCGTGTCTTATCTTATAGTACTTCAAAGAGAGATGTCGACGTCGTTGCATCATGCCTAATAAAATGAAACAGGTCAGTTCGTGACACTTTTCCTTTGTTCTGTCGTTCTCAAAGTTCATACATGCAGGAATCACAGTACTGGTTGAACACAGAATATCTTGAAACATCGATTGATCCATCATGTGGCGAGTCTGGCGACGAAGAGAGTATTGTCCGTCGCAATCAGTCAAGCTTGTTCAGGTCAATTACAGTTCGGATGGGACATGATTAATTCAAACTGTAGCTCGACGATGTCGCCATCGGGATTTTTTGTCCATCTTACCAATCCATGCTTGCTTGACCGTTGACGCGCGCGCGACGAGCTTCGTGATGCGCGTGTACGTGTGCCGGGCTGCGTTGGTCTACACTTGTGCTTGACATCCGTGGAAAAATGAGACCCACGTACAGTGGCAAGTCATACTCGGTAGGAGCATGTGATGGGCGCTGGTGGCTGCTGACATATGCAAAGAGCGACGGCTCAGCCACACGTGTACAAAGTCAAGTTCAAGATTCAGTCTTGATTAACAATTATGTTCGTACGTACTAGAATAGATGGTGACTAGTAAAATATAAACTGCGGAAAAGTAAGACACGTGAATTGACGAACAACGGCTGAGGCCAGATGAGTGTTTCTATGGATTGACTCTTCGAGTCCTCGCACATGTAGTAGTATCTGTCACATAGCCGACCAACAAATTTGTACTGGTCATTGGCATGTGTTTGACTCTGCATCCTCCATGCATTTTTCTTTCTACATGGGAGTTCCTCCGTGCATGTTGAGACTTGCGATAATGGTCTCTTTTTTCTTGACTTTGTTTATTTTCAAAGTATTCGGAGTGTATGCTCTCACAGAGCCGACCGATCGAATCAATTTTCATCGGTCATTCGCATGTGTTTGACTCCATCCTCCATGCATTTTTACTAGCTGCGGGGCTGCCCTCCATGCATGTTGAGATCATGCTCTTGTTTCTTTTTTATTTGATCTTTTTTTCTGAAGTCTGCGATATGTTCACTTGATGCTAAAAGATGCAATGGTATATTATATGCGATGGTCATCGCAACAAATCTCTTTCAGAAAGACTACTAATGTCCCTTTGGTAAAACAAATACTGGTATCTTCTCTGTTTGGTTGAGGAACAATGATCATGGTCGGTGATATGGATGGTTTTGTCATTGGTCTGTCGACGACGGAAATGTCAAAGTCTTCATATCCAACAATCAAACAACTTCCCCTAAAAAAACAATCAGCCAACTTCGCTAGACCTTACTTTTTGGTTGTATTGTTTCTCGAAAAGGGAAGAAAGGATAGACACCGGACTGCCAAATGCTATGTAACACGTCTCTCTTATGCGAGTTTTGTCAAAACCTATGGGCTTGTTTGGTTCAAAGGAAAATGAGAGGAGTGATGCTCATTGTTTCCTTTTTTATCGATCTTGCCACTATGACCGATCATATCCTCACAAACATCTGATTCCTAGCTGGTGGAGGGATCTCGTTATATCCCGGGAATAAGGCCCCGTCGACATAATCTTCATCCATTGTCGGGTTTGTAGGTGTTGTGTGGTGTCTTCAGATTTTTTTAATGTATGTTCTTTATCGTACTTTGTTCAATAAATTAATAAAGAAGGATGTATGCATGTTTTCGATGCAAAGGCCGGGGGTCTCATCTCTCATTTCGAAAACACCATTCGGCCGATCTTATCCTCTGAAAAACCTCGACAATCAGTTTGGTCATTCCAACGTCTCTCCATCATTAGTATCTAATCAGTTTTTTTCTTCATTAGGTGGAGTTAAGAGCTACCAGAGCTGAATTTTGGCATGACGTATACTGAAATTTTGGAATGGTGTGTCTTGAAATTTCTCAGTTTTGGGTAACATATGGGTAGAAATAATGGGCATATATATAGAACATAAGATAAAAAAAATTAACTCAGCATAAGTGCACATAATTTCACAAATAAATAGACATATAAGGCACAAGACCACAAATTGAATCAGTACCATCATTTGTATTCACATAACACCAAGTTCAGACCATAAACTAAATTTAACACGCTACATGTTCAAATATGACATATCACATGTGTTACATTCTATTAAACGCCTCTTATATCTTTTGTGTTATATGTCTATTGTTTTCGTCCATATTTTATCCAAAATTGAGAAACTTAGCACGCACCATACCAAAAAATTCAGCATGTGCCAAAATTCAGCCCCGAGAGACCTCAACTCTCTTGGGCAAAATGATTACATAATAACACTGGATATATTATGATAGAATGGCAAAAGTGATTACCGGGTTAATGGAGCAGTGATGTTTATGAGGATTTGATAGGTCAAATGGGGTTTTTCCGAGAATAGGGTCAGTCATAGTTGAAAGAATGATAAAGAATGGTATTTCCGTTTACTTGTTGCTGAAGGTCTTTCGTTTTTCTCCGTGATGTCCAACATTCTTTTGCCCATTTTTTTTAGCTTTCTAATCTTCAGAATTCCAAGGAAAATGCCTGCGTGTTGAAAGTCGTGTAGATCAAGTAGCTGCTGCTTTGAAAACATGCACCCGAATGGTCACAAGCATATGTATTGGCGGATTGACCCCGCCACGATATAGGTGGCAGCATTCTCGATTTTCTTCGAAGACGCATGGCCACAAGCATTGACCCAATCACGACTTCACGAGCTACATCGAACCCGGCGGCTGGCTCGGTCAGCAATCTCGACATATGGGCAAGCGTGCTGATATATAAACATGCAGACGCCTCAACCTTGATTTTCCACCGCTCTCAGTTCCGGTGATCGATCCTCTCCCTCACTTACAATGTTGTCCAACTCGATCCCGAGAGTAGCAGGGGGTGCCTCTTCCGTCCTCCTGGCACATCGCCGGCAGGCGGCTAGCGGCCACGCGCTCCCTGCTGCGGTTTCGGCGCCGTCCCTGTCGAAGTTTCGTCAGCGACGAACGAGCCATCTCTGCCTCGCCTCCGCCGCCCGTGCTGAAGAGCACGGTTCCTCCCACGGAGAACTGTTCGCTCGCGGCCGTCATGGCGCTCCTCGCCTCTACCCGATATGCGCGAGGAGGACAAGGACGATGATCTCATCCTGTTTAGGTAAATGACCTCTGGCTTGCTAGATTAGAACATTTTTTTCTAGAGTTATGTGTTTGTCAGTAATCAGTCGCTATCAGAGCTGGCGTCCAGTACTATTGCCGGAAATATCGCCCGATGTCTTTCATAATGAAGCTAGCTTAATGTTGCGCGTCATATATCACACTCCAATTTGTACACAAATTAGACTTTACACCTCAAATAGCACACACTATGAAGATGTGCAGCAGTCAACTAAAACTCAGAAACCTCGGCTCCAACCGTCCACCCCAAAAGATGAAGCTTTCGTGGTACAAAAAAAAAGGATGAACCTTTCATAGTACTTTCCTGATTTTCTTGTGTAGTAAACCCTATGTTTTTTTTAAAAAAAAATCCAATGTAGAATGTCAATTTCTTTGGGCACACCCCAACGTCCACCCCGAATGATCAGCTTTCACGGTTTTAGAATATATTATGAAGATTTCATAGTCTCTTCCTATTTTGTTGTGCGTAAAATAAGCCCTAGCCTAAGATTTATCACATTATGTCCAATGTAAAATTGGTTTTTTTTTGGCACAACCAACTCTATTTTAGTTTGCAAACCAAAAGCATTAGCTTCTACTCATACTGATATATTAGTATTACAGCACGTAGGGCTGACAAGGCACTTACATTCGCTAACTTGTAGATGGATGAGACACAGTTTGTGCGGCGCTTATAGGCTTCTAGGGAAAAAAACATCACGGAAAGTATTTTCGGGGAACTATCGCTAGCTCGACACTTAGCTACCCATGTTGTTAGGCAACAGTTATGGCTTGCACAGGGATATACAAATTTAAGTCGTGTGGCAGGTATTCCTTTCATGGCACACATGTTAATGAAAACACATATGTTTGTTTCATACTGTTAAAAACAAAAACAAAATACAATTTCATTTATATCTATTTTTCATGTGGTTCATTTCTTACATGACACCATTTCTTAATGGCATCCGTTTCATACATCTCATTTTGCATCTAAACTTTGAAGAAAAAAAATTACACCATAGTCAGTAGACCCTAGATCTACCAAACTAACTACAAAGAGAAGTTTTGTGGTCAAGGAAGATCATCTTTGTTGTTTAGGAAATTCTTCCTTTGTCTCCTAGATTTCTTCGAGCAACTCATTGTTCTGCATTTCATCCTCCTGCATCATAGCTAGACCTGCATGCCGTCATCCTATCAGTGGATCTGAGAAGGGAGATGTAGGCTATTAGAGTAGAGAAAAATCATTAACTTGGAGAAAGCAGCAAGAACAGACTTGTGGGACAGGAATGCTAACAAAGGATTCTGGGTTGCTTATGTTGGGGGGAAGACACGACACTGAGACACCATGGACATCCTTGATGCCTTCACCTTGAACACCATCTTCATGAGGAGGCTGGTCGAAGTGCGGCTATCTAGGGTTTATAGTTGGGCGTAGAAAGTAGGGAGTTTATCAGTGATGGATTACAAAGAGCGCCATATGGAGTGGGAAGTGAGGTGTCAATATTGCTTCAGGGGGGCAGATTGGGGGAGTGATGAGTGTTGTGAGGTTCCTGTATTATATAGAATTGGGCAGTGGGCATGACAAGTCTATCGCATGGTCCCTGATGATATCGGGAAGTGTAGCTATTGGATGTAAGGTCTATGCACATATCAGGTACTCTTAGCTGATGGGCCAAGGAGTACAGGGCTGCATTGTCGTTGAGACGGGGAAATTGAGCTACATCTTTGGTTCCCAAAGTAGTCGATCTGAAATGATGCGCCTGCACTCCTGTATCTAGGATAGGGGGTGGTCCGTGTGTTCTTCTGCAGCAATGGTGGTCAGTAGCAGGCGGCAACGGGGTTCACCTAGATCCTATGGACTCAAATGTCGTTTTTGCTTTCCGTCATGTTCCTTTTGTTATTGTGGCAACACCTCTCTTTCCAAATTGTACTAATGTGTGCGTTGTAAACATATGCTTATTTAATTAATGTGCAATAATCTTCTAAAAAACCGTAAGCGCAAAAAAAGGTACAGTTATCTCTCCTCTAGTTTTCTCCCATTACTGTTAGGAAATAATAAGCAGATAGTATTAGCGTCAGTTTTAGGCTAAGATAGCGGTTAGTATTTCCTGTAAGCTAACTGCCTACAGTTAGCGTTGATCAAACGCTGTCGATCTCAAAGGGACATCACTTCTGTTCCAAGAGGCATCAATGTGTAAACCGACGTTGTAAGGCTGGTGCCAACGCGGGCGGCAGCGCGGGCGGTACCGCCCGCCGCCGGGCGAGAGAGGGGCGGGAGTGGGGCGGGACGAGCGCGGGCGCTGCGGCTGGCGCCGGGCGGTACCGCCGCCCGCCCGGCTCCCGCCCGCGTTAAGCGGCGACAATGGCGGCGACAATGGGGCGATAGGCGGGGCGGCGCGGTGGCGGGGCGAAGCGAAGAGAGGCGAGAGAGAGAGAGGGGTGGCGGAATCGCCGGCGAGCGGAGAGACCGGCGGCGCGGCCGTCGGCTTGGCTGCGTCTTTGGAGGAAGAAGAGAAAGGGGGTTTTGCAGAAAACCCCCTAGACTTTAGGATTTGCTTAGGAAAAATAAAAATATGGTAGGATTTAGCATTTTGGGGTGTTTTGAGCCAAATTTTGAGGGGCTTTTTGCACACAAATTTAAATAGAGCAAACAACCACATTGGCAACATTGTTGCAAACCTTTTTAGTGCAAATTTTTATGTAATTTTTTTTATGATTTAATCGGTAACAATTTTAGTTCAATAAAATAATTTCCTTGTATTATTTTTAATGTTGTAATCTCAAAAAGAAATGATGTCGAGGAGAGAGAAATGGTGATGTGGAGGAGAGAGAAGTGAGAGTGGGGACTATAGCCCGTGCATTGGCACCGTGGGGTGAGAGTGGGGTGAGAGTGGGGTGAGAGTGAGAGAAAAGCTGACGTGGCGGGGCGGGAGTCGGGCGGTGCATTGGCACCAGCCTAAGGCACCGGTTCAGGACCTATATATACCTGAACTGTTCATCAATAAAGAATCAATCATTCACTCAATCTCTAGTTTCTCTCTACGTCATCAGCACTGCTCTGTCCCTAGCGATAGGCTACAAGAGAAAGAACAGAGAAAGGTGAGAAAAGGATGGATTCCCTGCCATCATTGGCTTTTTCTTTCGCTCGTTTTGTGGCACGAGAGGAGCGCCGCCTCCAAACTCGTCGCCATCGGACCTTCGGTCTTGCTGCTCGTCGCCGGAACTTCAGCCTGAACTTCAACCGCCGCCGGAACTTCGGCCAGAACTTCAACCGTCGTCGGAACTTCGGCCGGAACATCAACCGCCGCCAAAGCATGAACGGTGGCCTCCGCCACCACAGGGCAGTACTTGGTGTCCCTCGCCGTCGCTACGGCCCTGGTGGTGGCCTCCGCCGCCGCCACAACCATCGGCAGCATTACAACCATGTTCACCGCCGTGTGCAGGACATCAATTTCACTGGAACACCAAGAGCATGTACCAGTGCAGTTGTGCCAAGGGAAGAGGTCTCGGCCATACCAGAGGTTGCTGTTGTACCGGCGGTTGTTACCGCGGCGCCGGAGATCGCTACTGCGGTGCCGGAGATCGTTGCCGTTGAGCCGGAGGTTGCTGCAGAGTTCGAGAACGACGCCTCCGCCTCGTCACCAACCGCGGACGCCGACGAACTTCTACCTCCTCCGCCGGCACTCACTGTCCCGCCCATGGACTGGCTGTTGGGCGGACCTAGTGCCGGATGGCTCGTCGACGACCCAGACCGCGACTTCAGCGACGACGAACTCGAGGCGCAGCCACATCCGTCGGTGCACTACTACATGCGCCACGGGTACGGGTCGTGCCTGCCATCTCCGACGCCATCCGAAGAGGAGCCGGAGCACTTCGCTCCGCCGGGCTACGCCTTGATGACGGAGTTCTTCGAGCCACCGGCTGCGGCTCCCGTGGACGCGCTCTCGCCGGCGCTCACCACCAACCTCCAGATGGAGATGGAAGGGAACGAGGCCGTGGCAACTGCTCGCGCCCGCGCGCTCGTCCCCGACCTCAACCACCCAGCGGCAGAAGAAACGAAGGAGGAGAACGAGGACGCGCCGCCGGCGCCGTCCCTTGCCCTCCCCACGCCCTCGCCGGAGGCCAGGGTGCTGCTCCGTCGCTTCGCGTCGGCCATGGCGGTCCGCCCCGCCGGCATCCGCAGAGGAACTTGGTGCCCCGAGGCCCTCGGCCTCACCAACCGCGTCGCGGAACTCCGCCTCAACGAGGCCACCCACCACTCTTCCTCCTCAGCGGAGGGATCGAGCGGCCGCTGAGAAGATTTGACGGAGCGCTGGTCGGGAGAAGAACTCTGTGGAGAGATAAGGTGAGGAGGACGACGGGATTTTCCCCAAGTCGCTCCTCCCAGACTCCCAGTCCCTATTTCTTTATCCTGATTCAGCGGTCCACCAGGCTGTCTATTGAAAAGTCTGGAAAGCTTCAAGCTGTGTCTATGTTACCACTGTTGCGTGTAGTACTAGTATTAAACTAGACTGTTTAGCATCTTCAGTTTTGCTCTTTATTCAGATTAGCACTGTACTGTGATGTAAATACATCTAGATTATATTTTATGTCTACTAGAAGTCACAAGTGTGTAATGTGCCATGTTATTAATATATTTGCCTCTAGCATATTATAACATGTTATTTGGTACAACAATTTTATCCCGCGCTCCAAATTTATCCGCGTTCAAATTGTTCCTCAAGAACAAATTTGTTGTTTACCAAAATAAATTTTACTATCAAGTAAAATTAATTAAATGCATGATCATACATGCAGGAAAAATTGGTGATATCAGTAAAAAAGAATTCCAAGAACTACAACTTGATGGAAGTAACTATCTATCATGGGCCATGGATATGAAAATAAATTTAAATGGTCGTGGCCTTGGTCCCGTGATTACCACACCCCCTGAAAATGCTCCAGAAATACCTCAAATGGCAAAGTATGCGGCATTACATTTCATAAGGCACCACCTCCATCCCGATTTAAAAAATGAATATTTGATGGAGGAGGATCCACTAGCTTTATGGAACTCCCTCAAGGAGAGATATGACCAACAAAGAGCGGTTATGTTGCCGGAAGCCGAGAGAGAATGGTCTCTCATTAGGTTCCAGGACTTTAAGTCTGTTGCGGCATATAATTCTGCCGTGCATAAAGTTAACTCCAAACTGAGATTTTGCAACAAGCAAGTTTCAGATGAAGATTTAATCGAGAAAACCTTATGCACTTTCCATCCCTCGATGAGGATATTGCAACAGCAATATCGTCAACACAAATACGCGAAGTATTCTGAGCTTATATACACATTACTTCAGGCCGAGAAGCATGATGAACTTCTCATGAAAAATCACAATGCTCGCCCAACGGGTGCCATGCCGATCCCTGAAGCACATGCTAATGCTCATTTTACTAATAAATTTGGAAACCGTAAAAGGAACTTCCGAAAATTCAAGGGAAAGTGGAAAAACAATGGTCAAAAGACCAATGGTCAATTTAAGGGGAAAGGTCATTTCAAGAGAAATGATCAAAATGACAACTCTCAAACTTGTCAAAGGTGTGGATGTGCGAATCATCGTACAAACAAATGTCGTATTCCCAAGCACCTAGTGGATCTATACATGAAGTATGGAGGAAAAGGGAAGCAAGTTCATGGAAATAAGGCTGAAGCTCACTTCAATGCCATTGAAGACAACCCTCAAGCTAGTCCTTCTCAAAGTGCTATTGAAGAATTCAAGCCAAAGGACAATATCATCCTCGATGAAGACATGCTTGTGGGCTACACCCAAGATGTTTTTGGAGACCTCAATTGATCTCCTAAACAATTGATGTCACTTAGCTACTCAAATACTACGATGTGTTATATATTGTATAACAACAAGTAGAATAAAGTCTGTTAGACTACATGTATTGTATTATGTGAATCAGACATAATATTGTAATGTATTTATATTTCGAATTTGTAATATAAATACTATGTATGTAATTTGATGAATATATGAATAAAATAA
Organism: Lolium perenne; assembly: GCF_019359855.2. Taxonomy (NCBI): domain Eukaryota; kingdom Viridiplantae; phylum Streptophyta; class Magnoliopsida; order Poales; family Poaceae; genus Lolium; species Lolium perenne. The sequence continues at coordinate 293,410,525 of NC_067245.2, forward strand.
ATTTATTCTAAAATATTCTCTTTCTATTTTTAGAAATTTACGGGAAAAATCCGATGGAAGAAGAATTATGTTTAGTGGATAGTGCTACTACTAACACAATTTTAAGGGAAACAAAATACTTCCAAACTCTTACTAAGAGAAAGGAAGATGTTATGACTATAACCGGGAGTAACAAAGCAATAATTGGTTCAGGAAGAGCCACATTCACACTCCCTATGGGTACTACTATTGTAATTCAGAATGCACTCTTGTATCCTGAATCAACGCGTACCCTTATAAGTTTCAAAGATATCCGATCAAATGATTTCCATCTTAAAACTGTTAAGATGGATAAGAAAGAATATTTGCTTTTAACAAAAAGCGATGGATATGAGGAACAAACTCTCGAAAAATTCCCTTCATTTTCTTCCGGATTATACTTTACATACATTAAACCCGTACCTTATGTTGCGTACAAAATAATTTTTCAAAATCTTGATAAATTCAAGACTTGGCATGATCGCCTTGGTCATCCTAGAATAGGTATGATGAGAAAAATTATAAGCAATTCTGTTGGTCATAATTTACCAATTAAAAGATTTCCTAAGTCATCAGATTTTGTATGCACTGCATGTGCTACTGGGAAATTAATTATTAGGCCATCCTACCTCAAAGTTAAAAATGAGTCACTTAATTTTCTTGAAAGAATTCAAGTAGATATATGTGGTCCAATACAACCTTTATCTGGACCATTTAGGTACTTTATGGTGCTAATTGATGCATCTACTAGATGGTCACATGTGTGTTTATTATCAACACGTAACCATGCCTTTGCCAAATTAATATCTCAAATTATCAAATTAAGAGCAAATCATCCTGAACACAGGATTAAAACAATAAGAATGGATAATGCGGCTGAATTCAGTTCACGCGCATTCAATGATTATTGTATGGCCTTAGGCATTCATCTAGAACATTCTGTACCTTATGTTCATACTCAGAATGGATTGGCTGAATCTTTAATCAAAAGAGTAAAATTAATTGCTAGACCATTGTTGCAGAATTGCAATTTACCAACCTCTTGTTGGGGACATGCGGTTTTACACGCCGCAGATCTGATACAAGTCAGACCAACTGCATATCATGAAACTTCCCCATTTCAAATAGTACGAGGCAATCAGCCAAGTATTTCCCACCTGCGAAAATTCGGTTGCGCTGTATACGTACCGATATCACCACCGCAGCGTACCTCCATGGGCCCCCATAGAAAAATTGGAATCTATGTGGGATATAAATCTCCGTCAATTATAAAATATTTAGAACCTCTAACAGGGGACCTGTTTACAGCCCGGTACGCTGATTCAATTTTTGATGAGGATCATTTCCCGGCATTAGGGGGAGAAACAAACCACAAAGAATGCCAGGAAATAGATTGGTATGTAACAGGCATCCAATCCTTAGATCCACGTACTAAAGAATCTGAATCTGAAGTTCAGAGAATAATAGATTTGCAACACTTTGCAAATAACTTGCCAGACGCATTTACTGATCACAAAGGTGTCACTAAATCATATACCCCTGCAGTCAATGCACCAGAACGAGTAGAGGTACCAAATAAAACTACTCAACTCCCAATTGCAAATAAAAGGGGGAGAAATCTGGTCTCAAGGGAAAAGGCTTCTCCAAAGCCACCGCGGAAACATAGAAAATCTATGACGGTAAATGCAAATCAACCTGGAGTTGATAGACACCAAGATGATGTTCAACATCAAGAACCTAGCATAAATGTGCACACAAATTCTATTGCTGGGACATCGAAACACCCAGACTCCGTTGTTATGGGAAATCACACGGTGCCTGAAGAAACTAATGAAATTTCCATAAACTATATCGATTCGGGAGAATCATATAATAGAAAGACTACAATTGTCGACACATATTTCTCCTCTAAAATTGCTAAAACCCTTCAACTGGATCCAGAGCCAAAATCTATGAAAGAGTGCCTGAAGCGCTCGGATTGGCCTAAATGGAAGGAGGCAATTGAGGCAGAATTGCGCTCGCTTAATAAAAGAGAGGTATTCTCTAAAGTAATACCTACTCCTCAAAAAGTTTTCCCTGTGGGAGCTAAATGGGTTTTCGTTCGAAAAAGGAACGAAAATAATGAGGTGGTGAGATATAAAGCGAGACTAGTAGCACAAGGGTTTACGCAGAGACCCGGTATCGACTACGACGATACATATTCTCCTGTAATGAGTGGAATTACGTTTCGATACTTAATATCATTGGCAGTACAAATGAATTTATCAATGCAGTTAATGGATGTAGTGACCGCATATCTATATGGGTCACTTGATGCGGATATTTATATGAAAGTCCCTGATGGACTTAAAATCCCTAATCCAAACACAAATCGCAACATGTATTGTGTAAAATTACAAAAGTCACTCTATGGCTTAAAGCAGTCGGGTAAAATGTGGTATAACCGGCTTAGTGAGTTCCTTCTTCAGAAAGGATACTCAAATAATGATGATTGCCCATGCGTTTTCATAAAGAAATCCTCAAAAGGATTTTGCATCATCTCAGTTTATGTTGATGACCTCAACATCATTGGTAACGCGACAGATATATCTGTAGCACGCAATCATTTAATGACGGAGTTTGAGATGAAGGATTTGGGAAAAACCAAATTCTGCTTAGGTTTACAACTTGAGCATCTTCCCTCGGGAATACTCGTTTATCAGCCCGCATATATTCAGAAAGTTTTGGAAAAATTCAATATGGATAAATCATATCCATCCAAAACACCCATGGTCATTAGATCCCTTGATATGGAAAAGGATCCTTTTAGACCTAGGGATGATAACGAAGATGTATTGGGACCTGAGTTTCCATACCTTAGTGCGATAGGAGCACTAATGTACCTTGCTAATTGTACTAGGCCAGATATTGCCTTCGCAGTAAATTTACTGGCTAGACATAGTGCAGCTCCAACAAAACGCCATTGGGCTGGAGTGAAGAATATCTTCAGGTATTTACAAGGTACCAAAGATCTTGGTTTATTCTATAAGAAGAATCAAGATATGACTTTGACTGGCTATACTGATGCCGGCTATCTTTCTGATCCCCATAATGCTAGATCACAAACTGGATTTGTATTTTTATTCGGTGGAACTGCTATCTCATGGAAGTCAACTAAACAGACTCTAGTAGCAACTTCCACTAACCACTCTGAAATAATTGCATTATATGAAGCTTCACGTGAGTGTGTATGGCTTCGCAGAGTGATTAACCATATCCAGACCTCATGCGGCATAGGTTCACTAGAATCACCAACTATTATCTATGAAGATAATGCTGCATGTGTTGCTCAAATGCATATGGGATATATTAAAAGTAATATCACAAAACATATTGCTCCAAAGCTGTTCTTTCCTCATGAATTACAGAAAAATGGAGAAATTGATATTTTGCAAACAAAATCATGTGACAATCTTGCAGATTTGTTCACTAAGTCTTTACCAGCAACTGCATTTCAAAAATGCATTCTTGGCATTGGTATGAGACGACTTAGAAGTTTGCAAAGTTCAGGGGGAGAAATCTCCCAGGACTAAACTTAGTATTTATCATTCGATAATAATATATTGTATTTTTCCTTATGAGTTCTCCAACGGATTTCTCATATAGGTTTTAATGATACAATTATTATACCAACGGTATATCGGTTTCCTATATTCTCTTTATATTTTTCCACAGGATTATTAGAGGATAAATTTGGACAAGATTGGAGATTCTCAAACTTTCAAGATTATGGACTATCAAGATTTTCAAGCACTCAAGACGCTATGAAAAATTTCAAGACATTGGAGATTTTATAGACACCGTTGCTCAGGGGGAGTGTTAGGAAATAATAAGCAGATAGTATTAGCGTCAGTTTTAGGCTAAGATAGCGGTTAGTATTTCCTGTAAGCTAACTGCCTACAGTTAGCGTTGATCAAACGCTGTCGATCTCAAAGGGACATCACGTCTGTTCCAAGAGGCATCAATGTGTAAACCGACGTTGTAAGGCACCGGTTCAGGACCTATATATACCTGAACTGTTCATCAATAAAGAATCAATCATTCACTCAATCTCTAGTTTCTCTCTAATTACGATGCCATGGCAGCTGTGAGCTGCTCAAGAACCAATGACGTGGGTGCTCCTTGACAATGGTGGATTCAGTGAGGTGAGTATGATGGCACGCCACCTAGCAAGAATGGAGGGAGTTAGTGAACATGTAGTGTGGGAAGGAGGTATGTGGCGGTGGACAAAGGATCGATGTGGTACAGGCCAGAAAGAAGAGTTGTAACAATAGCTTCCACCGTGCGTCAAGGGCTTAAGTAGCACACACCGAGAATATGTGGTATTTGGTTTTGTAATTGCGGGTTATTTACTAGTAATACATGTATGTATGAGAGCAACGTTATCTAATTGATGCTAACATTAAAATATTCTTTCATCAAACAGCATATACTGAGAAGATTTTGGTAGAAGAAAATGTGAGCATGCAAAAGAAGGTATGACCCAACACTTATGACTCTTGTTTCGGCTAGATGTTTTGAGCTAGTCTCATGGAATTATTGGCGCAACTAAATACAATGATCAAATGTTGCATATAATCTAGGAAAGGGTGGCTAGAATAAAGAAAGAGCTCCAAGAGCATCAATGGTTACCATCCCCATACGACACAGCATGGGTGGCAATGGTGCCCTCGCAAGGTATCCCTCAGGCTCCATGCTTCCCTCAGTGTGTTGAATGGATATTGCAAAACCAACAGGATAATGGATCTTGGGGTATCAGAAAATATGACTCGTCAAACGACAAGTGTAGTCTCTTATCCACATTGGCATGCATTCTTGCACTTAAGAAATGGAATGTTGGTCCCGAGCACATCAGCAGAGGTATGAAACATTGAAACATCATTAATTTATTTTTGTTGTTTTAAGGTCCCTACTTTAGACGGCCTATAAGTTGTAACTGAGATAAAATGATGTACATTCACATGACTCCTTTTTTTTCCTTGGGTGGCAGGACTACATTTTATTGGCGGAAATTTCTCGATTGTTATGGATGAGCAGATTGATGCTCCTGTAGGCTTTAATGTTACTTTTACTGGTATGATTACCCTAGCCAATTCCATGGGTTTGGAATTTCCCGTGAAACAAACTTATGTTGATGACATTCTTCACATCCCAATGAGATGGAATTGAAAAGGTTTGCTGAGTGACCTTTATACAAAAATTATGTATATATGCATTTTGTTTAACTGGTTGTTAGTATGCATATGTGTGGATATGAATTGAAACTCACTAGCTGATTTTTTTATCTCACTTTCTTTTATGAAAAATATTGTTTGTATTTTTTTCTATTTTATTTAGATTTTCCGACAAACCATAATTTTGAAATGGAAAATGGGGAACAATGATATTTATCTTGTATATGTCAAAAGTAGCAATCATAACTTCAGTCTCATATGTAGCAATCATAACTTCAGTCTCATGTGAGTAACAAATTGAAAATTATTATGTGTGTCTCATACAGATTTGCTGAGGATACATCTTATGGTAGAGAAGAATACATGGCTTATGTTGCTGAAGGGTTAGGAGACATGTTGGATTGGAATGAAATCATGAAATTTCAGAGGAAGAATGGATCATTGTTCAACTCTCCTTCCGCTACTGCAGCTGCATTAATATACAATCATGATGATAAAGCCCTCCAATATCTAAATTTGCTAGTTAGTAAATTTGGTAGTTCAGGTGAGTTTGTGTGCCTTACACCATGATGAATTTGCAACCTGTATACTGTTGCTAAATATCGTCCTAAATCAACATTTGCAGTACCAACAGTGTTCCCAATAAATATATAATGCCAGCTTTCGATGGTGGATTCGCTTGAAAAGACTGGAATATCTCATCATTTTTCAACCGAAATAAAGAGTATCCTCGACATGACACATAGGTAATGACCGAGAGAAAAGTTAATGTATGTATATTTATAGACCTGTTAATTTACTATATCCATTTTGTAGTTTCTGGTTACAGAGAGATGAGGAAATCATGTTGGATGTAGCAACATGTGCAATGGCATTTCGTATTTTAAGGATGAATGGATATGATGTTTCCTCAGGTATTTCCTTCGGGTAGAATACTTGTGTTGCAACTTTTATCTTCATTGTTGATTTAACTCACAAGTTCCAATTTTACGCAGATGAACTATCCCATCTTGCTGAAGCCTCTGCTTTCCGTAGTTCACTTCAAGGGTATCTGAATGATACAAAATCTTTACTAGAACTACAGAAGGCTTCAACAGTTAGTGTTTCAAAAAATGAAATGATCCTTGATAACATAGGCTATTGGTCAAGCAACTTCTTAAAGGAAAAGATGAGTTCTAATGATGTGGATATAGTTCCGGTCTTCACAGAGGTGCTTGCATGCAAAAAAATATAATTCAAAAATTATTGATCCTAGATTTGATTAAGGGTTTGGTTTACACTTAATTATATGCGTCTGTTATTTCAGGTGGAGTATGCTGTCAAGTTTCCATTTTATGCCACAATGGAACGTCTAGACCACAGGAGGAGTATTGAACATTTTGATGCTCAGGGTTATCAGATGTTCAAGACATCGTACTTGTAAGATTCTCATCCCCAAAAGTAGTTTGCATATAATTAAATTAATAACTCAAGCCACAAACTCCTACGATCGATGTTCATAATTTCCAAGAAGATAACTTCAACTAATTTTATTGTATCCAAATACTCCTGAGTCATCTCTTTGTTGTTCCCACAAAGAAGAAAGAAGCAATAATTGGGGTGATATAATTCAAACCTATGATTGAGCATGTACTTTTTTAGAGTCCATTTATTTTCAATTATCCGGTAAAAACATTCTTCTAAAAATGTCAAACCCACAACATTTATAATAGTCTCAATTGATTTTTTTGTCTAATAACAAGTTTTTACTGCATCAGGCCATGCCTTGCTAAAAAGACCATCTTGCTTTGGCTGTTGAAGATTTCACCTTCTCTCAGTTTGCTTACCAGGCTGAACTTGCGCATGTTGAAAGGTAAATTGTGTATTATGTTATCAACTTATGTCATCAACTCCCTTTCTTATAGGTTTGGATTATTTTTCAACAGTTGGGTGAAAGAGAACAGGATAGACCAGCTACAATTTGCAAGACAGAAGCAGGCATATTGCTACCTCTCTGCTTCTGGCACCATGTTCACTCCGGAACTATCTGAAGCTCGCATTTCATTTGCCAAAACTTCCGTTCTCATAACTATTGTTGATGACTTCTTCGATGTCGCGGGATCAACAGAAGAAATAGAAAATCTGATATCATTAGTCGAAAAGTATAGTTCCTTATCTTGATCTCTTTGGCTGCTTTTTGTTAGGTGCTTGTTTCTTGTGCACTTGTTAACAAGTTGTCTGGCTTGCTTTGTTGTCTTAGGTGGGATGAGCACCAAGAACTTCAATTTTACTCTGAGAGTGTAGAAATATTATTTTTTGCTATCTATACTATAGTGAATCAGCTCGGGGAAAGCGCTTCTGCGCTACAAAACCGTGATGTTAGGAAGCACATGATAGAATTGGTGAGTTCCATATATGATCCCATCATTATGAATTGTATCATGTTATGTATTGCATGTTGAAATTCATGATTTTTATAATGAGTTAAATTGCATCTGTAGTGGATAGAAACATTGAGGTCCATGTCAGCTGAGGCAGAATGGGTGACGAGTCAGTATGTGCCGACAATCAATGAGTACATGACAAATGCAAATCTCTCATATGGACTGGGGCCTATTATACCCGCGTCATTGTACTTTGTCGGGCAAGAGCTTTCGGAGTCGGTTGTCAGAGATCAAGAGTACAATGAATTAATCAGGCTAATGAACATCTGTTGTCGTCTCCTGAATGACATTCAAGGATATGAGGTACGTATATGGATCGTTTTATGACAAAATGATTGTATCCTTGTAAACTGCGTTCAAACACATAAACATTTGTTGTAGCTATTAAGAAATATGATTCTGTTTGATGTTATAGCAAGTTATTTCACATATCATTACACGTAAATTATCTTTCTAGCATGTAGCATATTTAAGTCTAGTGGACTATAAGTTCCGAGAAAATGGTTTAAAATTTTCAATGGTTGAGGCCATAGAAATAAATTTCACGTTAAGAAAAAGAAGACCAACGCAACTTATTTTGTTGGATTTTAGATTAAAAATGGTGCATCAAATTTGTTTTTATAGTCGCTGAACAAATACCTCTTTTGGGTCGTAGTATAATTTCAGCTACATATGGAACTGTAGCGAAACATATGCATTATTGTTTGCCAAAAAACTGTAGCAGTCTTTGATGATATATATTTTATTAAATTAAGGGGATACATTTACAAGCAGGGAGGGTAAATATATGTCCAAATAATACTCAAATATATGCATTATGGTCTATGGTATCCAGTCACACAAACAGGATGGTATATATACATACATATAATACCCATAGGCCTTTTGTGTTGAATTATCAAAGAGTAAGAAAACAATAATACTGACCATTCTTGTTTAAACTCGTATGTATTTGTTGGAGATTATGACATTTTTTTACCAAATCCTGCAGAGGGAGGGCAGCCAGGGAAAAGTGAATAGTGTCTCACTACTTGTTCTTCACAGTGGTGGTTTCATGTCCTCAGAATCAGCTAAAAAGACGATTGAGGAGTATATAGCTTCATGTCGGAAAGACTTGCTGAGGTTGGTTCTAAAGGAAGACAGTGTTGTTCCTAGGCCATGCAAGGAGGTGTTTTGGAAGATGTGCAAGATAAATCACTTGTTCTACTCTCAGACTGATGGATATAGCTCTCAAAAAGAAATGGTTGGTGCAGTGAATGCCGTTATCTACGAGCCTCTCAAACTCCAAACTAGCGATCCATCTTTGACTGTTAAATCAGAACACTAAGGGTTCCTAAAGGATCACAAGCTTTCCTTGATAGATAAATAAATATGATCTGGTGCAGTATAAATGCCCTGTCTAACTATGCCGCGGTGCAGAAGGAACTAAAATTAGTTAGGTGGAGATGTGAAGCCTCGAGATGAAGGAAGAGTTGTCCCATGTATAGGTCCAGCTCCTTGTGTAACAAATTGTGCCTGGCCTCGGCGATGTACTTGTTCATAGTGAATTTTGATATATTAATGGGGAAGACTGAAAGATGTGGCAGTTGCATGTTCTCTATAAACGGTGTAATATATTTCCCTTACAAGTATTGATTGTTCCGTGATCAGTTGACAAGCTCTGCTGTATCTTGTTCTTGCTTGTTCTGTCTGATTTTTCACAAAGATTTCTTGTATTTATTTCCTCCTACAATCCTAGTTGTCATCTTCACTTGTGATCTGCAGGTGCTTATATGATTCTGCTATGTGCTAAAGCAGTTATGCTTAATCAGGGAATCCCCTCCCTGGCAATCGCTCGCTCGAGCGATCGGTTTCTGTGGCGCGGAGCGCTCACGCGAAAGCGTGACTCAATTCCCTTTGTATCACGTAGTGCTTTAATTGCGTTCACATGTGTTCACACTAACAGCTTGTATTACTACTTTGCAAGTTGCATTAGCGTTCACACTTCATGCATGCACATGCACAGAGTATCTCATGGATTTGCATTTAATGAGCCAACTTTTCAGCACTCTTTCATAAGTTGTTGCATGCATACACATAGCATCTCACTCTTTTTCTTCAGCACGAGGCAGACTCTCAATTCACTTTTTACAATTCCCTTTTGGGTTTTTTTCGTATGGTAATTCAGATTTAATGGGGTCCTTTTGCAATTCCCTTTTTCGGGCAGTGGTATTTAAGGGGGAAAATAACGGGTGGGAAGATCCACTTGCAACTCAAATGAACTACCACTTGCTACTCAAATTAAGTATTGTTTTAAGTTGTAATCTAACAAAAGTTGCTAAAAAAATTCTTAATGAAAATTACTTTTTAGGGTTGCTAGTTATTTATATTTACCGTTGATAAATAACGGGGCACCGGGTTGATAACTTGTAAACAAAAAAAGAGTCGCTACATTTTTTTAATTAAATTAAATTTTTAGGGTTGATATTTATTTATATTTACCATTGATAAATAGAGGGTCACCGAGTTGATAGCTTCTAAACTAAAAGAGAGTGGCTAAAATATTCTAAATGAAATACTTTTTAGGGTTATTATTTATTTTTATATTTATCGTTGATAAATAACGAGACACCGGGTTGATAGCTTGTAAAATAAAAAAATGTTCGCTAAAATATTCTAAATGGAATACTTGTTAGGGTTGGTAGTTATTTATAATTACCATTGATAAATAACGGGGCACCGGGTTGATAACTTGTAAACTAAAAAGAGTCGCAAAAATATTCAAAATAAAATTAGATTTTTAGGGTTAGTAGTTATTTATATTTACTGTTGATAAATAACAGGACACCGGGTTGATAGCTTCTAAACTAAAAAAAATCGCTAAAATGTTTTAAAATAAAATTAACTTTAGGGTTGATAATTTTATATATTTACCGTTGATCACTCAAGTACGGAGGGGTTGATTATTCAGATAGAGAGGGTTGATAACTTTTAGCCCGAAAAAAAGTGTCTCGAAACATATCAACATGGGTGCTAGTTTTGAAGATCTCGTCGAGACGTATTTATTGGTGAAAGCGAATCTTTATTTGGAGTTGTCGTTTGAAAGTTAAAACGTTTTGAATTTACAAATTTGGAAAAGATTCCGCTGACATCAGCATATTCGTCTATTTGTGCATGCATGCAGAACTTTCCCTCAATAGCCTACACCAGGTTGATAATTTTATATATTTACCGTTGATCACTTAAGTACGGAGGGGTTGATTATTCAGATAGAGAGGGTTGATAACTTTTAGCCAGAAAAAAAGTTTCTCGAAACATATCAACATGGGTGCTAGTTTTGAAGATCTCGTCGAGACGGATTTTTTAGTGAAACCGGATCTTAATTTGGAGTTATCGTTTGAAAGTTAAAACATTTTGAATTTTCAAATTTGGAAAAGATTCCGCTGACATCAGCGGATTCGTCTTTTTGTGCATGCATGCAGAACTTTCCCTCAATAGCCTGCACCAGGTTGATAATTTTATACATTCACCATTGATCACTCAAGTACGGAGGGGTTGATTATTCAGATAGAGAGGGTTGATAACTTTTAGCTCGAAAAAAAGTTTCTCGAAACATATCAACATGGGTGCTAATTTTGAAGATCTCGTCGAGACGGATTTATTGGTGAAAGAAGATCTTAATTTGGAGTTATCGTTTAAAAGTTAAAACGTTTTGAATTTTCAAAATTTGGAAAAGATTCCGCTGACATCAGCAGATTCGTCTATTTGTGCATGCATGCAGAACTTTCCCTCAATAGCCTACACCAGGTTGATAAATTTATACATTTACCGTTGATCACTCAAGTACAGAGGGGTTGATTATTCAAATAGAGAGGGTTGATAATTTTTTGCCAGAAAAAAAGTTTGTCGAAACATATTAACATGGGTGCTAGTTTTGAAGATCTCGTCGAGACAAATTTATTGGGGAAAACAGATCTTAAATCGGAGTTGTCGTTTGGGAGATAAAACATTTTGAATTTTCAAATTTGGAAAGATTCTCGCTTACGTCATCAAATTCGTCTGTTTCTACATGCATGCAAAACTTTCCCTCAATAGCCTCCACTACAGTCCAAAATATGCCAAAAAAGGAAAGAATGTTTGGTTAGAAACCGATTGCTCAATCTCTCCCTGGCGCACGAGCGCTAGCTAGGGCAGCCTTAATCAGACTGCTAACTTGTTAACGAAAACAAATTGTGCAGAACAAGATGAAAGTTAAAGGGAAAACGAGCAGCATCCTGAAGAGCAGAGTATGAGTCGGCCTGTAGTACTCGCGGAAACCGCAGTGCATTGTGGCCTTGATAATACGATGGAATCGACAAAGTCACCCATCGATCAATCTGCAGTCTCTTCGTGCCCAAGATGATAAATCAAGATTCGATAATGAGGAGCAAATGTGGGTAGTCACATACTTGGGTCGCTGGTGAGGATGGTGGCGGCGCCCAGCCTGGTCATCTGCCAGTAGGAGGCGTGGGCAAGCACGGTGTCCGGCTGGGAGCAGACGACGGCGGCCTGGATGGACTAGTATTCAGCCGAGCGCCGGAGCCGCAAGCGTCGTCCATGGCCTGGCCCCTGCGTCATCGACCGAGGCAGCGGCTCAGAGGAGGAGCGTCCCCTCTCTTGCATCCGTGCACGAGGGGATCCCCAAATTGGAAAAAAAAATAGCCACACCCCTAAATCTCTAGGGTGGTTTAGTGGGATGGGCGGCCGCAATCGGTAGGTAGGGTTCCGGGGACTTTCCCCTCCTCTCCCAACCGCTCTTCCTCCACCGCTCCCTTGAGAGTCGCCAAAGCAGGCCTGGCTCGCTCCTCGTTCCTCTCCGACGACGCAGCCGGTCAGCGTGGACGCGGATGCGTAGCGCGGGATGTACAACATAGCAGTAGGCTTAGGGCTAGTTCTAGTTTCTCTAGAGTTAGGTTTCTCTCAGTTTTTACCCATGCGAAGTTTGACGAGATGCCATCTTGGAGCTTGTTCCTAGCGCCGACAAACAGTGCTGGGCATGGAAGATTCGATCCCCTTGTTGGCGTCCATGGTGGGCGAAAGCAGAGGGCGAATCTGGCCGGAGCTCTTCCCCCAATAAGCTCGTGGTCTAGTGTCTTGCAGGTCCTCTCAGATCTGCTGCTTCATTTTTTCTTTTCGTGCCATCGTGGTGATGGAGGAGGAGGGAGGCGGAGAGCAGCTTGTAGGAGATCTGGGGTCTGCAAGATGAGAAAGTTTGGCTGCTGCACTGTTCTGGAGCACATCCTCGGCGGCGTTTTGACGGCCTCTAGCCGCCCTACCGTCGACTCTTATGGCCGAAAGGCGGCTGCTCCGAGCTCTGACATGTGTGGCCGATCTTCGGATCGTTTGCCTGCGTCAACTCATCACCAACCTTCCGACCAGCGTGCCAATGTGGAGGCCTTTCTTCTCCAGCAGCGCGGCGCTCTTCGGTGGCTTCATCCCAAGTGGTCTCGTCCCCTGACAAGGTATTAACTTGTCAATGCCTACGGATTGTAGACTAGGGTTTTAGTTAGAAGTAGAGGGCAAGTAGATCTCGAAGGTTTCAGCCGAAAAGTACTCGACGATTGTAAAAGCTAGGGTTTGGGAAACAATGATTCGATCCTTTCTTTGTCCCTCGACTCCCCCTTATATAGGAGGCGGAGCCGAGGGATTCGTGTTGTACAAATTACAGAGTCCGGGAAGGTTTCTAACTCATCCCGCAAGATTACAAATAACACTTCTTATTACAACTCTAGCTTTCCTTAATAATATCTTGGGCTTCCGAATCTTCTTATTCTTCGGGTAGTGGGCCTTCAATAAACCCCGGGTACTATCTTTGGCAGGCCCATTGGGGATGCCTATGTCAGTAGCCCCCGAGATTTTGCTTGAATCGCACAGTCAGGGAAAATCTCCACTGTTTATTTTTATTCAACAACTTTAACTTTTCTATATTTCTTCACATAAATTTCTATATTGTACAGGGATAATGGTAATTGGGGCTAGTTCATCTGACGTATCAGGTACTAGTTAACTGCTCTAGTGGCAATCCGCAAAAACCTACTTCAAGATCACGTCCCTGGATATGATCTCGGGATACCGGTGTAAACTTCGACAGGTGCCGCTTAAGGACTTACCATTCTGTCGAGTCCCAGTCAATTTTATTGGGTACCTAACGCGTCCGTTAGGATTTTTCTTCGTATCTGTTGATACGGATAAAAGTAGCAAACCGACGTCAGAGACGGCGCCACGCCACACAGAACGGATCTGGGGTCTTACCTTCGCAAATTTGCGGCATTCAGAAATTGATCGCAACTTTGGCGTTCTGAGAATATATTGTCGAGTGCTTATTCGGCTGTTGGAATGGCACATTCTATTGAGTCAAAGATGACTTATATTGCTCTCCCGATGGGAGTATATGCAGAGTTATTTATAACTCGAAATATACTCTTGTGATCTGCTATCTCTTTTTTTCCTTTTCTTTCTTTATGATTTCATCGGGTACGCGAGCAGCGTTCCCGATGGGAGTAGCCCCCGAGGCTACAGCCAAGGACTTGTACTTGGTTGTAGGCTCCACGCCTTATGCCACTATATACTTTTTTTTATCTCCTGATACTTTCATAATTTCTCGGGTGCGCGAACAGCGCTCCCGATGGGAGTAGCCCCCGAGGCTATAGCCAAGAACTAGTGCTTGGTTGTAGGCTCAACACTTTAATGCATCGTGTCGCTATATTGTCATTCCTTCTCGAACTTTTATATCTATCGGGTGCGCGAACAGCGCTCCCGATGGGAGTAGCCCCCGAGGCTATGACCAAATGCTTGCGTTTGATTCATAGTCTCCCGCGATTTCTATATTGTCATACTCGAACTTTTTCTTTTCTTCAAAGTAGCCCCCGAGCATTTGGGCAAAAACTTGTATTTGATCAAAGGCTCACCAATATATTTTTTGTGTCGCCTTTTTATGAAGCTATTGAGGCGAATTTTTTCTTCTGCCAAGGTGACGTTATTGCTGACGATAGCCACGATTTCGAGTCCGAAAATCGCGAGAAGTTTTCTCCCGCTGCCTTGCGGGCCCAAAGTAACCATTATCTTGACACGTCGTGCAGGTGGGGGACACACGTCCTCCGCTTTTCCTGGCGCACGTACCGTAACTTCTCAATGTTGAAATACTGTTTTACCCTTGTCTCCACGTGGTTATCATCTGCCGCACACTTTTTCCATCCAACGGTCCGCCGCTTCACCGCACCTCTATATAAGATCTCCTTCTTCTTCCTCGAGCACTTCCACTCGCGCCGTTCCCCTGCTTTCATCTGCGAAACTTCCTCCTGCGCCCCACAACTCCAAGAGCTCATCCCTTCCTAGCTGCATTCCCGCGCCATTGTTGATGCCACCGCGTCGTTTGACCAGGCACAGCACGCCAGAGTCATCAATGGCTACCGTAGATCTGGGAAGCGCGGAGTGGGAAAGGTCCAAGATTTCCACCCAGGACATCAATCTCCTGAAGAAGCTGGGGATCAACAAGCAGCCCAAAGCGCTGTGCTTCCCTAGTGAAGAAAGCTACCCAACCCCTCCAATGGGGTATCAGGTAAGTTTCGTCGACCATCTCATCCGCGCTCTTTCCGCCCCCATTCATCCTTTCCTTCGTGGATTGCTTTTTGTTTATGGTCTTCAACTTCACCACCTCACGCCCAACTCTATCCTCCATATCTCCATTTTCATCACCCTCTGTGAGGCCTTCCTTGGCGTCCAGCCTAACTGGGCGCTATGGAAGCGCATTTTCTTTTGTCGCCGCAATGGCTCCCCCAATGTCGCCTATAATATAGGCGGCGTTGTAATTTCCGTTCGCCCCACAGTCGACTACTTCGACGTCAAACTCCCTGACTCAGTTCAAGGGTGGCGCAAGAAGTGGTTGTACATTCAGGAGGAGAACGATGGATGTGCTGAAGACAACATCCCTCCTTTTGATGGTGCCAAGAAAATTCTTCGCCGCCGCTCCTGGGACGCAGAGGCTACTGAAGAAGAAAAAATAGCGACAGAAGCCTTGATGACCCGCATCCATGAGTTGCAAAATACTCGCGGCAAAGAGTTATCAGGTATTCAAATCACGGCATATTTTCTCAGAACCAGAGTGCAACCGCTTCAGGCTCGCAAACATCCTCTCTAGGAATATGCTGGCGACAAGGACGCAGATCGGTTGTCAGCGGATTTAGAGGTCAAGGATTTAGAAAAACTTGTCCGAAAAATCTCGTCTCTCAGCAAAAAAGATCCTGTCCCTTCTTCTTGTCGTGTAAAACCATTCAGCGCCACCAATCCACTTCCCAAGGTAAACTTTGTCGCTTAATTTGCTATTGCTTTGCTGTCTTTATTTTTTACTTCTTTTTTTTTATTATTTCCCTGCTTTTTAACATCTTCCCCTGCTTTTTGTATAGAACCATCCAAATCTTGTCTCGCTTCCTCCCCTTCCTGAAGGTGGAGAAGTTGAGGAAAGAGCCCTTGTCACCGATGACAACCAAGATGCTCCTTCTTTTGTGAATGAACCCGTGGATTCTCTAAAATCTGCGGGATCTTCTGAAAAGGAAGATGCCTCCGAGGGCACTACATCGGCACAATCTCCTCCTCCTGCGGTTTCTCCAAGGAACAAAAGGAAAAGGAATGGTGCCGAAGATTCCGGCACCTCCAAAGCCGAAGAAGTTGGTCCTTCACGTCAGAAGGCAACTTATGATCCATATCTTGAATCCCTCATCAGCTCGTAAGTCACCTCTAGTTCCCCTTATTTTTGTACTCGAAGATTTTTGCCTATCTTGCTTTTTATGCTGTCGTTTTTTAATCCCAGTGATGATGAGGAAGAAATACCAACTCTTGATGTGGCTGCTCGAACGAGTACGTCACATACTTTAGTTGTTTCGGAGACGCCAGTTGAAGGAGAGGAATCCTCGCCTCCTCAACTAAACGTTGGTGCTCCTACTCCTCCTTCAAGCCCTCTTGTCCCTTTACCAAAAAGGACAAGGGTGGAAACGGTCGTGGAGCCTACCCTCCAATTGAGTAGCTCCTCCAATCCTCTCTTGGATGATGTAAGTTCTTAGTTTGCTTGTTACTATCTCTATTTCCTCTGTTTGCTTCTTCATGCCTTTATATTTTTCCCATACCGACGTTTTCTTTCTTTGTCCTTCTTTGACAGCCTATGATCCAAGAACTTGTTCGTATCGGTGCCCAATTCGTTGGGTACCGTGAATATGCCAACAAGACTGAAGGTAACAACCTTTTAATGACCCTTGTTTATGACTTCCTGCTCATGTTTTGTCGCAATTTTGACGATTCTTTACTATCTTGGCAGAGAAACTTGCAGAAACCAACAAGCTTGTCGACACTCTTGCTCAGAAACTGGAGCAAAGTGAAACGGCTCGCAAGAAAGCCGAACTTGACGCTAGCCAAGCTAAAGCGGAGGCTGAGGAGGCCAAGGCAAAAGCTGCTGGCGTCGAAGATCTGCAAAGAAGACTTGATGACGCCGAAACTGCTTTGAATGAGCACAAGGCCGCCCAGGCTACTCGTGAAAAGGTGATCATCAAGCGCTTGACCGCACAGAATCGGCGCTTCCTTGGTAATTTTGTCGATCCCTTCTATCTTTCTTAGACTTGAATTTCCTCGCCTGCTATCGACCAACATATATTTTCTGCGGCAGGTAAAACAAACCAAGATTTTGAGCTTGAAGATCCCGACAATGATCCTCTCCTTGACGCACTCTCTTTCCTGGAGTTTCATGGAACCGAAGTTCGCGAAGGCATGGAACATGCTGACGCAGGATTATCAAGGATGTTCCCCTACTTCTTCCCGAAGAAAGAGGAGCCCAAGACTTTCCTTGCTCTTGCCAAGGACTTCAATCCACCCGAAGATCTTGGACTGAAGATGCGCCAGGAAAACATGAAGATTGCTGTCGAGAGCACTGTTGCCTTGGTCGCGGACAGCCAACAAACTGTTGACTGGATGAAAGTTGGCGACACCGACCAGATAGAGCAAGCAAAATGGTGATCCTTGATCAAGGCAGCCAAACCCAATACGAAGAAAATCCTGGCCTATCTCGGGATCAAGCCATCTTCAACTCCTAGCTCATCAAGGCCGGAGGTCTAGTTGAATGCCTCTTCTTTTTCTTTATTTGTTGTTTCTGTTTCTTTTGCTATTGTCGCCATGTTAGCTTTGGCGATAATTACTTAGTAGTCCTTTTGGAGAACTCCTTCTGTAATATCTATGTAAATTTCTTGAAGATCAATGAAATTCTACCTTGCACCATCATTGATCCTGAGAATTTCTTTTCCAGTTAATATTTGATAACTACTCCACCAATCCTTGTTCTGCCGAAACTTCGCCTGCTTCTTCATTCTCGAAGAAAGCACTAGTCAGTGATAACCTCATCGAAGGTTCTTCAAGCAAACATTTGTCGCAAGATTTGCAAGAACTTCGACAACAACTTCAATCCATGAAAAAACAAACTTTGGCAATGATGGAACAATCTCGAAAAGCATCTGAAAGAGAGAAAATTGCTCTCCAACAAGCCAAAGAGGCCATAGCTGCCAAGGATGCTGCCGTTTCTGAAGCTGAAAAAGCAACTTCTCGAGAAAATTCCATGCTTGAATTGATGAATGAGGCTGCTATCGATATATCTGGTAATTTACTTCGAACCAAAGCTTCTTCTATCTGTCTGCTGTATCCTTTTTTGAGATCTTCATGCTATCGTTAAATAGGTTCCTTTCTCGACGCTGCTGCCGAAGATGATAGGGTAAATACGAGGACCAACTTACTCGTCAATCTCTCCCTTGACCACGGCTGTTTGTTCTGGGCTACTCCAGAAAGGACCCGACAGATCGTCAGATTTCAAGACCGCGCCTGTCAGGTTCGCGATTTCCTGGATTCCTGTACCAGAACCTTGTCGTTGGTTTATAAAACATTGTTTCCTCAGAACAAAACACCCGATACTCTTCTTGGCTTGATGGAGAAGTTTAAAGATGCCCCGAAGATCCATGACTTTATTCGGGCACAGCTCTGTGCTGGTACTCGGTTTGCTATGATCATGATCAAAATCTGCCATCCTAAGTTTGATATGAGCCAGATTGTCCCCAAGTGCTTGGCGAAGGTGGCGAGAAAGAAAAGGGATGTTAGCAAAATTGATGATTATGTAACCCCTGTAGCCGAAGCTATGATGGACGAACTTCTTCGGATTGAATCTAAGTTCTTCGAGAAAGGCAGCTACGCTGATCATAGCACTCGTTCTTCAAATCGGATGTCCATAGATAACATACTAGGCCATCACTAACTTCTCTTCTTCTTTGAATTTTTCTCAAGAATTGTTTCTTGTATATTGTCGTCATGTTCTATATTGTACAGTCGATAAACTATTTTTTCCTCGTTGAGACCCCAAGTGTCTTGGTATCGACTTTATTTATTGTATGCGCGAGGTTTTTAAACCAAAGCTTCTAAATTGTATTGAGCATACTATATTTGCGGGTACGAGCCCCCGTGCCTTTTATTGATTGCGATCTTGTATCTTGGTCTTATTTTGCGAGGTGTTTGTGCACCAGGGCGAAATATTGTCGGGAGTATGTTTTTTGCAAGTCTGAGGCATAAGCCCCCGAGCCTGCCGAAGAAATGTACATCTCCACTATCTTTATTGAGTACGCTATGTTTGCGGGTGCGAGCCCCCGTGTCTTCCTTGATCGCTATCTTCTCTCTTGATTTGTTTCACGAGGTATTTTGTACCAAGGCGAAATATTTTCAAGTTTATTGTAAGTTGAAGGCATGAGCCCCCGAGCCTGTCGAAGAAATACATATCTCAACTATCTTTACTATATTGCAGCACCGCGAGCCCGCCTCATTAAAAACCTTTTCCGGCCCCACTCGGTGCCCCGAAAAAGGAAAAGAGCGTGTCTGAAAACTCGCGAGCGTTTCAGTACATTGTATTTTTACAAGAAGGACTATATTTTGACACTAGGCGTAAAAACGCCTTAGCTGTGCCACGTTCCAGGGATTTTTCTCGGGAGCCCCTGACTTCTTGTCCTTGATTCTGTATGCTCCTCCTTCGATGACTTCCGTGATGACGTAAGGGCCAAGCCATGGTGACTCGAGTTTTTCAGTGCTTTGTTGATTGAGTCGTAGAACTAGATCTCCCACTTGAAAGGATCTTGGTCGTAAACGTCGGCTGTGGTAATTCTTCAGGTCCTGCTGATACTTGGCTACCCGTGAAAGTACTTCGTCTCGAGCTTCATCGAGTGCATCGACGTCGTCCTCTAGTGCTTTTCTCGACGCCTCTTCATCATATTCCACGACTCGTGGAGAATCATGTTCTATTTCGATTGGCAACACCGCTTCCGCTCCATGGACCAAGAAAAACGGCGTTTCTTGTGTCGCTGTATTTGATGTTGTTCGTATACTCCATAACACACTGGGCAGCTCCTCTGGCCAGGTGTGTCGTGCCTTCTCCAATGGTGCTAACAAGCGTTTCTTGATGCCGTTGCAGATGATGCCATTGGCTTTCTCGACTTGACCGTTAGTTTGCGGGTGTGCAACTGACGCAAAGTGTAGCTTGATACCCACTTCTTCACAGTAATCCTTGAATTCATGGGATGTGAAGTTACTACCGTTGTCTATGACGATGCTGTGAGACACTCCAAACCTGAAGACGATGCTTTTTATGAATTTAACGGCAGATGCCCCGTCTGGTGAATTTATCGGCTTTGCTTCTATCCATTTTGTGAATTTGTCGACAGCTACGAGCATATACTCCTTTCCACCTGGCCAGGACTTGTGTAGTTTCCCCACCATATCTAGGCCCCATTGAGCAAAGGGCCACGACAATGGTATTGGCATCAGCTCTGCTGCCGGGGAGTGCGGTTTTGCGGCAAATCTTTGACACGCATCGCAAGTTCTTACTATCTCCTTCGCATCCTCGATTGCTGTTAGCCAGTAAAATCCAGCTCGAAAGACCTTGGCTGCAATAGCTCGGCTACTTGCGTGGTGACCGCAAATTCCCTCGTGCACATCTTTCAAGATCATCCTGCCTTCCTCGGGTGTGACGCACCTTTGAAGTACTCCCGAAATACTTCGTTTGTACAACTCCCCTTTGACCACGGTGAAAGCTTTAGATCGTCTGATGACTCGCCTTGCTTCAACTGGATCGTCGGGTATTTCTTTCTTTAGGATGTATGATATGTACACCTGCATCCATGGTATCTGTACCATCATAACCAGGTCCTGTTCCTCTTCTTCATCCTTTGGTGTTTCTTGAGCCCCCGAGGGTTTCTTGTCCTTCTCCTTCGTTTTTGATTTTGTCGACTTCGTAGACCTCTCCGCTATCTCTTCCCAAAATACACCTGGTGGAATTGCAAGGCATTGTGACCCGATGTTTGCGAGAACGTCGGCTTCATCATTGCTCAACCTGCTTATATGATTTACTTCGCACCCATCAAACAGCTTCTCAAGCTCATTGTAGACTTCCTTGTATGCTATCATGCTATCATTGACTGCATCGCATTGGTTCATGACTTGCTGAGCTACCAACTGCGAGTCGCCAAAGATTTTTAATCGAGTTGCGCCACAAGCTTTTGCCATCTTCATCCTGTGTATGAGGGCTTCATATTCTGCCTCATTGTTGGATGCGTTTGGGAAAGTCATCCTCAAAACGTACTTCAGTTTGTCGCCCTCAGGTGAGATTAGTATCACGCCTGCTCCAGCTCCTTCTAATCTCTTGGACCCGTCGAAGTTCATAGTCCAAGTTCTCGATAAATCTGGTGGTCCCGTGGTTTGTAGCTCCATCCACTCTGCGATGAAGTCTGGTAGAATCTGTGACTTTATTGTCTTTCTTTTTTCATACGTGATGTCCCGAGGGGAAAGTTCTATTCCCCAAAGGGAGACACGACCCGTAGCTTCTGGATTGTTGAGTATATTGGACAAAGGTGCCTCATTAACCACTATTATCGGGTGTGCCGAAAAATAGTGTCGCAATTTTCTTGCTGTTGTGAGCACTCCATATGCTAGCTTTTGATACTGAGGATACCTCTGTTTTGAAGGCGATAAAACTTCGCTGATGAAGTATACTGGCCTCTGCACTCCATGGAGCTTTCCTTCTTCCTCTCTTTCTACGACAAGTACTGTACTTACCACCTGAGGTGTGGCCGCAATATACAACAACAGAGGTTCTTTCTCTTTCGGCGCCACCAGAATTGGTGGTGTCGAAATTTTGCGCTTGAGATCCTCAAAGGCTCTGTCTGCTTCTTCGCTCCATTGGAACTTATCTCCCTGCTTGATCAAGGCGTAGAACGGTAGCGCCTTTTCTCCCAACCTGGCGATGAATCTGCTTAAAGCTGCGACTCGCCCGGTTAACTGCTGTATTTCTTTTAACTTTGTTGGCTTCCTCATTGTTACGATGGCCTGGATTTTTTCGGGATTCGCTTCGATCCCTCTTGCTAAAACTAAGAACCCGAGAAGTTCTCCTGCAGGGACGCCGAAAGAATACTTTGTCGGGTTGAGCTTGAGACAGAACTTATCGAGATTGTCAAAAGTTTCCTTCAAATCCTCGATTAGTGTGT
This sequence comes from Lolium perenne, assembly GCF_019359855.2. Classification (NCBI taxonomy): domain Eukaryota; kingdom Viridiplantae; phylum Streptophyta; class Magnoliopsida; order Poales; family Poaceae; genus Lolium; species Lolium perenne. The sequence goes on from NC_067245.2 coordinate 293,432,743, forward strand.
CCCCCTTCTTTGTTGTTATGATGACGTCATTGATGTATACTTGTACGTTCTTCCCAATCTGTGTTGCCAAGCACTTCTGCATCATCCGCTGATATGTTGCTCCCGCGTTTTTCAGACCGAAAGGCATTGTTCGATAGCAGAACACGCCGTACGGTGTGATGAACGCTGTTTTGACCTCGTCTTCTTCTTTTAACCTGATCTGGTTATAACCAGAGTATGCGTCCAAAAAGGAAAGACGTTCACATCCTGCCGTGGAGTCGATAATTTGATCGATCCTTGGGAGGGGAAAGTGATCCTTTGGACAATGTTTGTTGAGACACGTGAAGTCGACGCACATGCGAAGGACTTTTGTGTTTTTCTTCGGCACCAGCACTGGGTTAGCTACCCACGTTGCTTCTGTATGTAATTCCTTGATAAAACCAGCTTCTCTGAGTCTATCGATTTCCGACAGCATAGCCTTGCGGTTTGGTTCCGAAAAACGCCGCAGAGGTTGTTTGATTGGTTTTGCGATTGGATCCAAGTTTAGGTGGTGCTCGGCAAGTTCCCTGGGTACTCCTGGCATGTCGGCTGGACACCATGCGAAGATTTTCCAGTGCTCATGGAGTAACTTGACGAGCGCGCTTTCCTATGCGAGGTCCATGTTTGTTGCAATGGACGTCGTTTTCTTCGGGTCTGTCGGGTGAATCTGTACTTCCTTGGAATCCTTTGCAGTATTGAAAGCTGATTCTTTATTAGGCCTCCCTACATCTGGAAATACATCGTAATCGGTTGTAAGCCTCGACTCCATGTATTCTGCTTGCATCCTGAAGGTTTCTGAGAGCCGATGAAAATCCTTATCACATTTATCGGCCAGCGCGAAGCTGCCTTTAATTGTGATTGGCCCCTTAGGTCCAGGCATCCTCCATAACAAGTATGTGTAATGCGGCACCGCCATGAACCTGGCGTATGCTGGGCGCCCTAGCAAGGCGTGGTATTGCGATGGGAAATCCACGACTTCAAACTCCAGCCTTTCTATCCTGTAGTTTTCTCGGGTACCAAACTGAACGTCGAGATTGATCTTCCCCAATGGGTAACTTGGCTTTTCTGGCGTGATGCCGTGAAAACGCGTATCCGTTGGCTTGAGGTTTGCCAAGGATATGTTCATCTTCCTTAGTGTATCTGCATACATAAGGTTTAGACTGCTTCCTCCGTCGATGAAAACTCGGGATACATCGAATCCTGCGATTACTGCTGGCAAAATAAGCGTTGATTGCCCTGGTCGAGGAACTTGCTGCGGGTGATCCGCAATTGTGAAGCCAATATCTTGTCCCGACCAATTGAGGTACTCGACTGTTGGTGGAGGCATCTTCTCTGCCATGAACACATGTCGCGAGATTACTTTCTGAGCTCTGTTGGATGGTCTGCCTTTCTGAATCATCGACACCGCTCCATGGGAGTTAGGATCAACATAAGGAGGTGGTGCTGGTGCTGCCGCTATTCTGAGCTGATGTCGATTTTCATCTGTAATTGCGGGAGGAGGTGGCAGGTGGATCTCACTCCTAGGTCCCTGGGGATTTCGACTTGCTGCCTGGGCATTGGCTTGCCCAGCGAACCTCATCATTGCTTGAAAATTTCGGCAGTCCTTCTGCAAATGTCCCGACTGCCTCTTCCCGTTATTGTCGACATAAAAATGCATCTGACACGGACCGTTCATCATATCCTCAGGGGACACGAAAGGCCTCTGGAACCTGGGCCCATTATTTGGCCTGTTATTTCGGGAATCATCTCTGTTGTCGCTTCGCTGCTCGTTGCTTTGTTGATAATTATCTCTATTGCTTCCTCTAAAGTTTGTTCGAAACCCTGCTGAAATTTGGCCTAGTGGATCATAACTCGAGAATCGAGAAAATCGTCGTCTATTTTGCAAGTTTCGACTACGGTCCTCCTCAGGTGACCTGTGTCGTTTATTCTGCACAGCATCCTCGCCATCTGCCCATCTGTTCGCTATCTCCATTAATGCTGATACTATTCTTGGGTTGGTTCTTCCCAAGTCCTCCACAAAATCTCCTCGTCGAACTCCTGCCACAAACGCATCTATCGCTCTCTCATCCGATATATTCTCTGCCGAGTTTTTGATGATGTTCCACCTTTGGATGTACTTCCTCATTGATTCATCATGTTTTTGTCGACATGACCTCAGTTCCTCGAGTGTCGCAGGCTTTTTGCAGGTAGACCGGAAGTTCTTGACTAATATGTCCTCAAAGTCCGTCCAGCTGTCGATGGAACCGGAAGGAAGCTTCTTTATCCAGGATCTTGCGGCTCCACTCAAGTGCACCTGAATACTTTGCATCGCCGTTGCCCTTGTTCCGCCTATCAATTTCACTGTCTCGAGATAATCTACCAGCCAATCCTCGGGATCTTGCAATCCGTCGAATTTTTTGAAATTATCAGGCAACTTGAACCCTGAAGGCACCCGAGTTTTTCGGACCCTCCTCGTAAAACATGGCAGCCCACACATGTCCTCTTCGGCTATCTCTGGAGAATATCGATGTTCCCTTCTTTGTTGTCGTGCTCTGTCTACCCTTGCTTGGATTTCCGCACCCCTTGCTTCACCTGTTCTTTCTGGAACTGCTTCTACGACAGCAGGGCGTGGACTATTTTGCCTTGCTGATCCTTCGGGAGGTGAATTTACGAACGCCGCTCCCATGGCTCCAACTCCCGCCATGGCCATGTTGTACAGTGCCTCTCTAGGATCCCCGGCAGGTGGTTTGAATGCGAGGATGAAAGCTTCCGTCGCCATGTATCCCGCTTCTGGTGTTTTCGGGATAATGTTTCCCCTTGTGTCTATCGTCATAAAGGACATGTCGAGATTTTGGACTAGGTGTTCCCTCTCTGCTTCAGGTATATTGTTTAGTCGAGACCTTGCCCTGTTGCGAGCTTCTCTGTGACTGCTTCCCGAAGTTCCTGATTGTCGACTTAGATCTGCCCTTCTCCTGCTTGACGCGGAAGCTGCCTCCCTTCTTCTGTTCACAGCGGCTGTCTGTTTTTCCAATTCCCTTCCAGCTCGAGCGAGTCTATATTGGTATGCCTGCAATTATTCAACCGTGGCAGTTGTCGCCATTGGTTCTGAACCATCCATGGCTCTTGCGGCTCTGTCCCACGCTGCTTGTGGCAGTTGAACTCTCACACGTGGTGTAGGCCCGACGTACTTGGTGCCTAAAGCTCGCCTTAGGTCAGAGGGATCGACGTATGGATTTCCCAAATAGTCGAAAGCCTCCGATGTTTCCTCCTGATCGCGACTTGCTTCTCCAATGGCGTAGATTTGATGATATTTTGAATTCTGCGCCTTGCTGGATTCGGTGACACCATCATAGAGATTGGTGAAGACCTTTCCAATGGTGATGGACTTGTCAACGAAATCGAAGCTATCAACACTCTCAGAATCGCTGCTTATATAGGAGTCCGCAGACGACTCGAAAGACATGTCGCTGAAGATCTTGGCGAGTTTTTCGCTTGCCCTGGTGCTGATGAAGCGTGGCGAAGAGGTTTCTTCGTCGCCAGACTCGACCGATGATGTCGAGCTTGAAGATTCAGTATGTTCCACAGAAAACCTCGAGAAGGTCAGAATTTCGAGACGATACGTTCCTTCCTTCCCGACGCGATAGTGGAACCTTCCGAACGTCATCTCCATGGGCTCCTCCAGATACGTATATGCATCCACACGGGAGGGCGGGTGAGGTATAAAATCAACGAGACCAGTTTCGATCTGTTTACCTTTGTCCATGATGTTGCTTGCTGCCGATGAAGTCGACGATCCTGAACGTGCCATCGAGATCAGATCCTTGTCGCCTCTAATTCCCACAGACGGCGCCAATTGACAAGGTATTAACTTGTCAATGCCTACGGATTGTAGACTAGGGTTTTAGTTAGAAGTAGAGGGCAAGTAGATCTCGAAGGTTTCAGCCGAAAAGTACTCGACGATTGTAAAAGCTAGGGTTTGGGAAACAATGATTCGATCCTTTCTTTGTCCCTCGACTCCCCCTTATATAGGAGGCGGAACCGAGGGATTCGTGTTGTACAAATTACAGAGTCCGGGAAGGTTTCTAACTCATCCCGCAAGATTACAAATAACACTTCTTATTACAACTCTAGCTTTCCTTAATAATATCTTGGGCTTCCGAATCTTCTTATTCTTCGGGTAGTGGGCCTTCAATAAACCCCGGGTACTATCTTTGGCAGGCCCATTGGGGATGCCTATGTCATCCCCGTCGATGTAGTTGCTGGCCGCGACTGGAAGAATCGATGCGAGGAAGGTGGCGATGGACCCGATTGCTTTTTCTGAACTTTATGCTAGGGTCTTGGCTGTAAAAGTTGAGAACTCGATTTTACTTTTAGATTTCTTTGAGGCCCTCCTTGTAAAATGTATTGCCACAGTGTATAATTAATGTAGCTTCTGGGTCCTTCGGGGCCCTTCCCTATTAAAAAAAATTGGTAGGTTGGGGAGCGACTGAACGGAGGGACGACGACCATATTTACGGGACCACGACAGAGGTGGGGGACACCAGCGTGGAGACGTGGCATCCGAACGGCTCACGGAAGCGCTATTACGGCGCATGCCGTCTATTTCTAGATAAAGTGAGACGCCTATTTTTAAACATAAGGAGAGAGCATTTTTAAATCTGACCTCTGAGTTTAGCACCAACAAAAATAAAGTCAAAGTTATGGAGATCGGTGCCAATTAAATTTGACAATAAATTTCCAAGTGGTTCGGGATTGGTGCCGACCTAGCCTGACTTCCCTTCCGCGGCGGAAAATCATGCCGCCTATCCGAAAACTTCGCTCCATCCTCATTCGCACCGAAGTTAGGGGTCAGGTCCTGAAATAATTTTGCCAACGGCAGATGAGGCATTAGTTTTGCCCAAGGTTTAAAATAGCGCGTTGTTTTTTCGCTAATAGCGCGCTATAACGTATTTGTAGAGTGCACATTAAATTTTTATAGTAATTTTAGTTGCTAGGCACTATTCGTGAAATAGCATGATATATCACGCTAAAACATCATAGCGTTAGCGGCAGCGGCAGAGCGTGACTTCAAAACCAGGAGAGACCGATTTCTTAGCCCAAAGGGCAAACATGAACCAAATAAGAAAGATATCACTGATTGGCTAATATTTACCGGTTGGCCAGATAGCTTGGTTTAAAGTTGAAAGACATGGCAGTGCTCAGGATTGTCTCCAAGACACTCCACCAGTGGTTAGCGTCCTATTTTCTTCAGGCTATTGGTCCAAGGGCTCGTTCTTCTTAAGAAAAGAAGAAGTTTCTTTTTATTTGTGGTGATAATGAATTGCAATTTGTTGGCTCCTTTTCTAGAACGGAAGATAATATTGCTAATGCCAAAGGATCAGATTTGTCAAAAAAGCCACAGTGGGAGGGAGATGAGAGATCGTGACGGCTCCGGAGAAAAGGTCAGGGGAGCTCCTGGTAGGCCATGCGGGGACCGTAAAAAATAAACATGTATCTAGAGGTGTAAACAGATAGGATAATTTCTGTACCGAATTCGTTTCCATATCCACTTTAGAGAATATATATCATGCTTGGAAAAATAAGACGGATAAGAATACGTGGTTCCGAACCTGACCCCGAATACAGTATAGGATATGCTATGTCAAATAGCACACCGATATCGGTATCCGAAAATTGTTCAGGATAATCCACTGATTTTTATTCGAACTATCCGATTTTGATCTGAAATTTCAAAGCTAATAGAGCATATGTAGTAATTAGTGAGTTACTGAGTTCGTCCACTAAGCAAGAACTCATGTATATAGTCCCTCTATCAAATATGAGCGTTTTGTTGAACTCGGTCAGTCAACAATTTTTTTTTGGTTATATGTTTTACATGCCTACTTGTGTGCGTACATATCCAATTAGTTTTATTTATGTCTCGAGTCACCTTCGTTTCAGCTCTGAATTCACAATCTCATATTTCTCGATTCGAATTTGTAACTGGTCATTAATCCGATCCCCTTTGAATCCTTTGAGAAAATATGGATAGGGTATGGCAACGATAAAATTGGATCCAATCCAATCCGTTTACATCCCTATATGTATTATTTTCCTACAGATTTGCTATTAGTGTTTTTCTTAAAGGACTTATTGCTTGTCGGTTATTAAGTTTTTTCTTATACCTAGACAACGGTAGATGTTGGCCGCATCAACATCAAACATGGTAGCCAGCATGCTTGCTCTTGTAATTTATTTTGCTTCTTCTTCTATAAAGGTAAGGCACATTTTACGCGTGCTCTCGACAAAAAGAACATGGTAGCTAGCCAGGAAATTGCAGTTTTCACCACCTTCAATACAAGCTTTTATAAGGATCACAATTTCTACAACCTTTTTCTTTGTAGTTTCCACTTGTCCTACCTCTAATCTTTTGCACATTCCATCAGTTTTTCGTTAATCCACGGCTTAGCTCAGTTAATCCAGCCAGGAGTATTCATTTTCTGTCTACTTCAACATGTTATATTATCCTAGATCTACTTGGTGACAAATTTTATCGGCAACTCATCGTGTATGGTTTCGTGGCACATTTTATAACTGTTGGATCAAAATAAATCCACTATAGCCTACAAGCATTAAGAAATCATAATATTTGGACAAACAATAATCTTCGAATGATTTATATCTCTTCTGCAAAACTAAATAAACATTTTTTTTTGAAATAAACACTAATACTTCATATAAATTGGATCTATGCGGCCTGTAGTGCAAACACAAAAACATATCTTTCAAATCGATACTCGTTTTCTATAAGTTTTCTAAGTTTGATGGATTATGTGCCTTTTTCGATAAAGGGTGTTTTATTACTTAAATGAATTATGTGCATAAACTCAGAGTATTCATATATGGGATCCAACCGTCAGTTTTGCTATCGGCTGAGCTAAGCAGTGCATTAACAAAGAACAGGTGAAAGGCGCAGCAAACTAGATATAGACGTGGTGAAAACTGTAAAACAAAAAATGGGTAGAACTGGTAATCGTAACATAAACTCACAGTGAAGCTGGTGGAAACTGCAATTTGCTCGTAGCCAGCATGGGGAAGAGGACCTCAGGGCGTCTGCCCTGAAGTCTGATGAAACTGCCATTTCATCATAGCCGTTTCGGCGTGCTGAAGAGAGCCATGTGAAAGAGTCCACGATGTCCGTTTCGGCGCGGCATCGTTCCCTTGTGCTCCACTGCCTCTGGTTGTGTATACGCCACTAAACTCTTGTTCAGCGTTCCTAAATATACTACGCTATAGCCTTAATCGGGTTTGTTGTACTCACGCGCGTCACCACGGAAATGTCAAATACAGTTCGGATGGAACATCATTCAAAACTGCCGATTTACTTTCACCCCCGTTGCATTGGTCTAAACTCTGAACATGTGTGCTTGAAAAGTAAGACTCAGCGTTAGAGCCACAGATGTCGAGTCAAAATCCATCTTGTATATAGTACCATGCATCTGTAGAATATGTGGTGATCGATAACACATACTGCGGAAAAATAAGACACTCCCATGGACTCGAAGGCTCAGCTTACATACGCACACTTGACTGTGCACTTTCGTCCAGCAGGTGTGGTGACTCATGGGAAAAAATACCTGAATAAAAGATAGCTTGCTAGTATGCTGCATCCTGCCGCACAGCATTTGTACCATACCTGAGTAAGATAGCTAGCTAGTAGGCTGCTAGTGGCCGCACCTTCCCTGCGGCTTCGCACCGAACGAAATCTCTTTGCCTCGCCTCCGCCGCCCGGTCGTCATCATCCTCATCCTCTCTATCCGGCATGCGTGCGGAGGACGTTCACTGCTGCTGGTCGCTGGCGGAAGTAGCGTGAGATCCCTTCGCCTTCAGTAGTTGTTTGGTTGTGACCGTTGCTTTGCCACGGATGGGCTTGAGATGTGGAGTACTGGTTTGCATATTGAAGCTTCATGGCACTTCAGTCTTCAGCTAGCTTGCACAACAATAACACTTTGCACCTCACACAAGTTTAAAGATGCGCAAACAGTGAATTAACAAATCATCCAAAAACCTCAAATTGCACTTTACAAAAAATGAAAAGGCGTTTACAGTCTTCTCCTGAAATTTAGTAACAAAAAATCCTAATGCAAAAAGCATGCAATGAAAAATCGTCATTTTTTTTTTGGCACAGCCAACTCCAAAATTTAAAGTTACAACTTCAATGTTACTGATTTATTAGAACAAACAGCTCGGACGAGTTATTCTAAATTCATGCCAATTCCGTAGTCGTCCATGTTGAAATATATTGCTTGTCCCTTTTCATCAGTTTGGATTGTTGATTGTCTTGGTTTGATCTTAAACTAAGATCTATTGGCCCTTACATAGATACCAGCCAGTGTTGTTATTCGTACCCCCGTATCCCCACGTGTCGCTCCCTAGGGCGACACCGGGGGCGATCTCGCTGCGCCGCCCCCAAGTCCCCCGCCGCGCCCTCCTCTCGCCACCGTCACCGTGGCGCTGCCGAAGGTGGTTGGGGTGGAGGTCGCAGGGGATTCTCGACATGGCCACTAGGGCGGGTCTGGTCGGGTCATCGTCGTGCAGCGTCCAGGGCGGCGCCCCTGGTCCGGGTGGAGGTGGAGATCTCTTCCCCTCTGCGCCAGGGATGGAGTGAAGATGCTGGGCCGGCGGCTGGTAGTGGTGGTGACACTAGATCTCGATATGTATGTCTCCCAGCCCCCCCGATATCAAACTTCGCTGCGCGTTGGGCTGGTTCTAGTGAGGATCGACCATGCACTGTCGTCTCTTTTCCCCTGCTGGCCTTGCCCTCTAGGTCGCTAGTAGGGTTTCGAGCGGCGGCTTGCAGGTTTCCGGCAGTTCGCGTGGGGGATGCTCGCTCGGCATGAAGAAAGGTGGTGGTCCTCGGATGTCTCTCGCGCCAAGACGAATATCTTCCTTATGCATGTTCGTCTAGATTTGGCCGGATGTTGAGTTCCGAAAGGCTCCGCTGGCAAATGTAACAGTGCTCATGCCTGGGGTTTGCTGGTTTGGAAGGTATCCGATCGTGCGCACCCATATTTTATTCCGACCATTTGGTTCTGGAGGAAGCGACGTGAAGCTCTGTTTTGTGTTGCAAGCATATGGCATTCTGCTCCATGGTGTATCAGAGATGGAGAATTTCTTGAAGGCCGGATTGGAGAACTAGCAGCGGAGGATCGAGTCGTGGTGTTGTTGAGGATTTGCTTCATATTTTTGGTCTCGTAACTGCAGTATGCAAGTGGGGGCAGCACCACAGGTGAAATTCAGAGTCTTACCTTTCCAGGTGAAAATCGAAGGTCTAGCCTTAATTGCTTGTGCCTGGGAATGATCTTGTTGAAGACATTATTTTGAGAGCGGGGACTATCTCCAGGGTGAAAACCTAAGATCTTTTGATCGGGCGACGATGACGCTTGTGCACTGTTCCCTTCTTGGAGACGTTACTGTTGTTGCTAGGGCTGGAGTACCGTAGCGGGACTTCTTTTTCTTAGTTTTCTTTTTCTTTTTGGGTTGTGTGCATCCATACTACCATTAGGGTATTGCGTTGTTGCAGAGGCTAGGTGTAATTGGTATATATCGATATTAATATATTCACTGTATCAAAAAACATAGTATTAGATATTGCTACCAACCAACTATCCCAAAAGGCTCATCTGATGGGAAATGGAGATATAATATAGTTAACACCTCCTTCATATATGACATGGATAATGCCTCCCCTCACGCCCGATGTGGGCGTCGATAAATTAGGGATTATTAGAGTGGGGACTAATTTTCTTTTCCTGAAAAGTTTAGGAACAAAATCCTGATTTTAAAAACATGCAACGAAAAGTTGTCAATCTTTTGGCACGGTGATACGTCTCAAACGTATCTATAATTTCTTATGTTCCATGCTACTTTTATGATGATACTCACATGTTTTATACACATTATATGTCATTATTATGCATTTTCCGGCACTAACCTATTAACGAGATGCCGCAGTGACAGTTCCTGTTTTCTGCTGTTTTTGGTTTCAGAAATCCTAGTAAGGAAATATTCTCGGAATTGGACGAAATCAACGCCCAGAACCCTATTTTTCCCGGAAGCTTCCAGAGCACCGAAGGAGGGCCAGAGGGGGGCCAGGGGGGCCCCACCCCACAAGGCGGCGCGGCCAGGGGGTGGGTGCGCCACCCTATGGTGTGGCCCCACCAGGGCCCCTCTGACGCCGCCTTTCCGCCTACTTAAGGCCTCCGTCGTGAAAACCCTACAGGGATCGACAAAACCCGCAAAAACCTTCCAGAGCCGCCGCCATCGCGAAGCCAAGATCTGGGGGACAGGAGTCTCTGTTCCGGCACGCTACCGGGACGGGGAAGTGCCCCCGGAAGGCTCCTCCATCGACACCACCGCCATCTTCATCACAGCTGCTGTCTCCCATGAGGAGGGAGTAGTTCTCCATAGAGGCTAAGGGCTGTACCAGTAGCTATGTGGTTAATCTCTCTCCTATGTACTTCAATACAATAATCTCATGAGTTGCCTTACATGATTGAGATTCATATGATGATGCTTGTAATCTAGATGTCATTATGCTAGTCAAGTGGGTTTTACTTATGTGATCTCCGGAGACTCCTTGTCCCACGTGTGTAAAGGTGACAGTGTGTGCACCGTGTGGGTCTCTTAGGCTATATTTCACACAATACTTATTCACTGTTATGAATGGCATAGTGAAGTGCTTATTAATATCTCTTTATGATTGCAATGTGTTTTGTATCACAATTTATCTGTGTGCTACTCTAGTGATGTTATTAAAGTAGTTTATTCCTCCTGCACGGTGTAATGGTGACAATGTGTGCATCGTGTAGTACTTGGCGTAGGCTATGATTGTGATCTCTTGTAGATTATGAAGTTAACTATTGCTATGATAGTTTTGATGTGATCTATTCCTCCTTTCGTAGCGTGAAGGTGACAGTGTGCATGCTATGTTAGTACTTGGTTTGGTTATGTTGATCTGTTGTGCACTCTAAGGTTATTTAAATATGAACATCGAATATTGTGGAGCTTGTTAACTCCGGCATTGAGGGTTCGTGTAATCCTACACAGTTAGTGGTGTTCATCATCCAACAAGAGAGTGTAGAGTTTAGCATCTATCTATTTATTCTGTTATGTGATCAATGTTGAGAGTGTCCACTAGTGAAAGTATGATCCCTAGGCCTTGTTCCTAAATACTGCTATCGCTGCTTGTTTACTGTTCTACTGCATCTGTACTGTCTGCAATATTACCACCATTCATCACACGCCAGTCCTGAACAGCAAAGCACTTTTCTGGCGCTGTTACTACTACTCATACTTATTCATACCACATGTACGTCACTATCTCTTCGCCGAACTAGTGCACCTATTAGGTGTGTTGGGGACACAAGAGACTTCTTGCTTTGTGGTTGCAGGGTTGCTTGAGAGGGATATCTTTGACCTCTTCCTCCCTGAGTTCGATAAACCTTGGGTGATCCACTTAAGGGAAACTTGTTGCTGTTCTACAAACCTCTGCTCTTGGAGGCCCAACACTGTCTATAGGAAAAGGAGGGGGCGTAGACATCAAGCACTTTTCTGGCGCCGTTGCCGGGGAGGAAAGGTAAAAGGTACTCACACTCTGGTCTCAGGTAACCAAACACTTTTCTGGTACCGTTGTGAGTGCTCGAAGCTATTTCCTTTAGATCCTGCAATTGCATCTTTTTGTTTCTTGTTTACACTAGTTAGGCATAATGGACAAAAATGAGCTTCTTATTCTATTTCCTGATTTAAGACATGGATGGTTTGATGCGGAAATTAAAAAAACCATGGAACATATTAGTATGAACGCTTTGAACACCATTGTTGCAAATGATATGGAAAATTCTAAGCTTGGGGAAGCTGGTTGTGATGAGCATGATATTTTTAGTCCCCCAAGCATTGAGGAGAAAATTTACTTTGATAATACTTTGCCTCCTATTTATGATGATTATAATGATAGTAGTCTTTTGGTGCCACCTACTATGGAGGATAAATTTGATTATGATTACAATATGCCTCCTATATTTGATAGCTACTTTGTTGAATTTGCTCCCACTACAATTAATAAGAATGACTATGCTTATGTTGGGAGTAGTAATTATTTTATGCATGAGACTCATGATAAGAATGCTATATGTGATAGTTATATTGTTGAGTTTGCTCATGACACTACTGAATATTATTATGAGAGAGGAAAATATGGTTGTAGAAATTTTCATGTTACTAAAACACCTCTCTATATGCTGAAATTTTTGAAACTACACTTGTTTTATCTTCCTATGCTTGTCACTTTGCTCTTCATGAACTTGTTTATTTACAAGATTCTTTTTCATAGGAAGCATGTTAGGCTTAAATTTGTTTTGAATTTGCCTCTTGATGCTCTCTTTTGCTTCAAATGCTATTTCTTGCGAGTGCATCATTAAAACTGCTGAGCCCATCTTAATGGCTATAAAGAAAGAACTTCTTGGGAGATAACCCATGTGTTTATTTTGCTACAGTAATTTTGTTTTATATTTGTGTCTTGGAAGTTGTTACTACTGTAGCAACCTCTCCTTATCTTAGTTTTGTTGCATTGTTGTGCCAAGTAAAGTCTTTGATACTAAGGTTCATACTAGATTTGGATTACTGCGCAGAAACAGATTTCTTTGCTGTCACGAATCTGGGTCTAATTTTCTGTAGGTAACTCAGAAAATTATGCCAATGTACGTGATTGATCCTCAGATATGTACGCAACTTTCATTCAATTTGAGCATTTTCATTTGAGCAAGTCTGGTGCCTCTTAGAAATTCGTATTTACGAACTGTTCTGTTTTGACAGATTCTGACTTTTATTTCGCATTGCCTGTTTTGCTATGCTTGATGGATTTTTCGATTCCATTAACTTTCAGTAGCTTTGTGCAATGTCCAGAAGTGTTAAGAATGATTGTGTCACCTCTGAACATGTGAAATTGTTGATTATGCACTAACCCTCTAATGAGTTTGTTTCGAGTTTGGTGTGGAGGAAGTTTTCAAGGGTCAAGAGAGGAGGATGATACAATATGATTAAGGAGAGTGAAAGCTCTAAGCTTGGGGATGCCCCGGTGGTTCACCCCTGCATATTTCAAGAAGACTCAAGCGTCTAAGCTTGGGGATGCCCAAGGCATCCCCTTCTTCATCGACAACATTATCAGGTTCCTCTAGTGAAACTATATTTTTATTCCGTCACATCTTATGTGCTTTACTTGGAGCGTCTGTTTGTTTTTGTTTTCTGTTTTGTTTGAATAAAGTTGGATCCTAGCATTCATTGTGTGGGAGAGAGACACGCTCCGCTGTTGCATATGGACAAATATGTCCTTAGCTTTACTCATAATATTCATGGCGAAGGTTGAACTGCTTCGTTAAATTGTTATATGGTTGGAAACAGAAAATGCTATATGTGGTAATTGGTATAATGTCTTGAATAATTTGATACTTGGCAATTGTTGTGCTCATGTTTAAGCTCTTGCATCATGTACTTTGCACCTATTAATGAAGAAATACATAGAGCTTGCTAAAATCTGGTTTGCATGTTTGGTTTCTCTAAGTCTAGATATTTTCTGGTGAGAGTGAACAACAAGGAAGACGGTATAGAGTCTTATAATGCTTTCAATATGTTTTTTATGTGAGTTTTGCTGTACCGGTTCATACTTGAGTTTGCTTCAAACAACCTTGCTAGCCTAAACCTTGTATCGAGAGGGAATACTTCTCATGCATCCAAAATCCTTGAGCCAAACACTATGCCACTTGTGTCCACCATACCTACCTACCACATGGTATTTCTCCGCCATTCCAAAGTAAATTGCTTGAGTGCTACCTTTAAAATTTCCATTCTTTATCTTTGCAATATATAGCTCATGGGACAAATAGCTTAAAAAACTATTGTGGTATTGAATATGTACTTATGCGTCTTATCTCTTATAAGTTGCTTGTTGAGCGATAACCATGTTCCTGGGGACGCCATCAACTATTTCTTTGTTGAATATCATGTGAGTTGCTATGCATGTTCGTCTTGTCTGAAGTAAGAGTGATTTATCATGATCAAATGGTTTGAGTATGCATATTGTTAGAGAAGAACATTGGGCCGCTAACTAAAGCCATGATCCATGGTGGAAGTTTCAGTTTGGACAACAAACCTCAATCTCTTATGAGAATATTATCTGTTGTTGAATGCTTATGCATTAAAAAGGAGTCCATTATCTGTTGTCTATGTTGTCCCGGTATGGATGTCTAAGTTGAGAATAATCAAAAGCGAGAAATCCAATGCGAGCTTTCTCCTTAGACCTTTGTACAGGCGGCATAGAGGTACCCCTTTGTGACACTTGGTTGAAACATGTGCTATGCTATGATAATCCATGTAAATCCAAGCTAATTAGGACAAGGTGCGGGCACTATTGGTATACTATGCATGAGGCTTGCAACTTGTAGGATATAATTTACATAACTCATATGTTTTATTACTACCGTTGACAAAATTGTTTCTTGTTTTCAAAATAAAAGCTCTAGCACAAATATAGCAATCCATGCTTCCCTCTGCGAAGGGCCTTTCTTCTACTTTTATTGTTGAGTCAGTTTACCCATTTCCTTCTATCTCAAGAAGCAAACACTTGTGTTAACTGTGCATTGATTCTTACTGATACGTCCAATTTGCATCACTATTTTATATCATAATTTGCTGTTATTTATTGATATATTTCATATTGGGACACAATACTTATGTTATTTCATCTATTTTGCATGTTTCATCATTATTGGAGGATCAAGCACCGGAGCCAGGATTCTGCTGGAAAAAGCACCGTCAGAACGCAATATTTCGGAAGATCAACTGTGGGAGGAAATTATACCAAAAATCCTATTTTTCAAGATGACGAAGGAAGCCAGAAGGAGGGGCCAGGAGGACCCAGGGTGGGCCCACACCCTAGGGCGGCGCGGCCCATGCCCTGGCCGCGCCGCCATGTGGTTTGGGGGGCCCACGACCCCTTTCGCCTCCTTTTCTTCGCGAAATCCTTCGTCCCGAAAACCTAAGCCACAGAGGGTACCTCGAGAAGAGTTACAGCCGCCTCTGCGGGGCGGAGAACACCAGAGAGAAAAGAGCTCTCCGGCGGGCAGGAATCCGCCGGGGAAATTCCCTCCGGGAGGGGGAAATCGACGCCATCGTCACCGTCATCGAGCTGGACATCATCTCCATCACCATCATCATCATCTTCACCATCATCACCGCCGTCATCACCGCTGGACACCGTCATCGCCGTAGCAATTTGGGTTTGATCTTGATTGTTTGATAGGGGAAACTCTCCCGGTATCGATCTCTACTTGTTGTTGATGCTATTGAGTGAAACCATTGAACCAAGTTTATGTTCAGATTGTTATTTATCATCATATCACCTCTGATCATGTTCCATATGATGTCTCGTGAGTAGTTCGTTTAGTTCTTGAGGACATGGGTGAAGTCTAAATGTTAGTAGTGAACTATGGTTGAGTAATATTCAATGGTGTGATATTTAAGTTGTGGTGTTATTCTTCTAGTGGTGTCATGTGAATGTCGACTACATGACACTTCACCATTTATGGGCCTAGGGGAATGCATCTTGTATTCGTTTGCCAATTGCGGGGTTGCCGGAGTGACAGAAACCTAAACCCCGCTGGTATATCGATGCGGGGAGGGATCGCAGGATCTCGAGTTTAAGGCTGTGGTTAGATTTATTCTTAATTACTTTCTTGTAGTTGCGGATGCTTGCAAGGGTATAATCACAAGTATGTATTAGTCCTAGGAAGGGCGGTACATTAGCATAGGTTCACCCACACAACACTTATCATAACAATGAAGATTATTTAGCCGTATGTAGCGAAAGCACTAGACTAAAATCCCGTGTGTCCTCGAGAACGTTTGGTCATTATAAGTAAACAAACCGGCTTGTCCTTTGTGCTAAAAAGGATTGGGCCACTCGCTGCAATTATTACTCTCGCACTTTACTTACTCGTACTTTATTCAACTGTTACATCAAAACCCCCTGAATACTTGTCTGTGAGCATTTACGGTGAATCCTTCATCGAAACCGCTTGTCAACACCTTACGCTCCTCGTTGGGATCGACATTCTTACTTATCGAAGATACTACGATACACCCCTATACTTGTGGGTCATCAAGACTATTTTTACGGCGCCGTTGCCGGGTGAGTGAAGCGCTATTGGTAAGTGGAATTGGTAAGGAAAACCTTTCTTGTTGTGCTGATTTTATTTACACTTTTGCTATAAGTCATCATGGAGAGATCTTCTCTTCAATTTTTATTTGGGAAATCTACTACTACTGCAACGGTAGTGGATGAGGCGCCAGGTGAGGAAGTAATACCATATAAAATACCTATGAAAATTATTGAACGTGTTATGGATAACCGCTATGAAGGGGATGGAATTGTCCATCCCGGTGATCATTCTTGTTTTTGCATGAATTATGCGGGTTATTCAAATGTGCAGGTATTGCTATGGATGAAGTGAGGAAGAAACTATTCTCTTTATCGCTGTCCGGTAAAGCGGCGCATTGGTATAAATTCTTGGATAATGGGGATTCTCTTGAATGGAATGATATTGTGCCCCGGTTTTATTCTAAGTTCTATCCTCCAAGTGAAATTCACAAGGATCGGAATCGCATATATAATTTTTGGCCTCATGATGGAGAGAGTATTGCCCAAGCTTGGGGAGATTGAAGTCTTTAATGCTCAAATGCCCCATTCATGAGCTTCCTGGTAATGTTATTATTGATAATTTCTATGCAAGACTTTCTTTTCAAGACAAGACCTTCTTTGGGTACTTCTTGTTACGGATCATTTACACGCAACAAAGAAGAGTTTAAAAGGGACCTTCTTGATCGGATCCAAGAAAATACTTTGAAGGTTGGGAGAACGACAAGGATAGAGAATCGTATAATTTATGATTATAAATGCATTGAAGCTTTTATGGATCTTGATAAATTTCGTAATATGAGTGCTACATATGGTCTTGATTCTCAAGTTGCTGTAAATCTTTATAAAGCTTTTGCCTCTCATTATGAATTGCCAAAGAAGAATTTTGATAAGTATCATGAACCGTATAAAGATAAAATTGATTCATCTATTAATAAATGTGTTGTAGTTGAAACTGCTGATCATGTTATTCCTGAAGCTTATATTGAAAAAACTCCTTTCCCTGCTAAAATGAAGGAGTACTCTGTTATAAATAGTGCGGTTCATAAAAGTGAAAAGAAACACTGTAGAACACGAAGAACAAATAAAAGTTGAACCTCTTTGTTGCAATAATTAAAGATCTTGTGACTGAAAATGTGGAGGATGGTCATATTATTTTCTGTGAAGATGCTTCTAATATTGTTTCACATCCTAATAAACCCAAACAAGCTAGTGTTCCTATGCTATCTGTTAGAATTGGTGATCATTGCTATTATGGATTATGCGATATTGGTGCAAGTGTTAGTGCTATTCCTTATGAGCTTTACACGGAGATTATGCACGAAATTGATTCTTGTGAACTTGAAGATATTGATGTGGTTATTCAGCTGGCTAATAGAGAAACTATTTCTCCAATTGGTATTGTTCGAGATGTGGAAGTATTATGCGGTAAGATTAAATATCCTGTGACTTTTTGATACTTGGATTCTGCTGCTAGTGATTATTGTCCTATTATTTTTGGTAGACCTTTTCTAAATACTTGTGGAGCTATTATAGATTGCAAGAAAGAGAAAATTTTGACTAAATTTGCTGGTGAATCTTATGAGTTTAACTTCTCTAAATTTACCAAAACTCCTTATAAAGCTGATTTGCCTAGTAATGATTTTAAAATGGAGCAGTGTGCATCTATTGTTCTTGTTCCTAACAATCCTTTGCAGCAACATTTGGAGGATAGCGAGAGTGAAGTTTTTAGGAAAGAAAGAGATGAGCTCGAGGAAATTTTTCTTCGCCAACCTATTCTTAAGCATGATTTACCGGTTGAAGATTTGGGTACAACACCGCCACCAAAGGAAGATCCTGTTTTTGATTTAAAGCCTTTACCTGATAATCTTAAATATGCTCATATTGATGATAAGAAAATATATCCTGTTATTATTAGTTCTAAGCTTTCAGAGATTGAGGAAGAAAGGTTATTGGAAATATTTAAGAAGCACCGAGGAGCTATTGGCTACACTCTTGATGATTTGAAAGGGATTTCTCCTTCTATTTGCCAACATGCTATTAATATGGAAGATGATGCAAAGCCTGTTGTTGAACATCAGCGTCGTCTAATTCCGAAGATGAAGGAAGTGGTAAGGAATGAGGTATTACGACTTCTTGAAGCTGGTATTATATATCTTATTGCTGATAGTAGATGGGTTAGTCTTGTGCATTGCGTTCCCAAGAAAGGAGGAATGACTGTTGTGCCTAATGATAATGATGAGCTCATCCCTCAAAGAGTAGTTGTAGGGTATAGAATGTGCATTGATTTTCGAAAAGTTAATAAAGTTACTAAGAAAGATCATTACCCTTTACCATTTATTGATCAAATGCTAGAAAGATTGTCTAAAAATACTCATTTTTGTTTTCTTGATGGTTATTCTGGGTTTTCACAAATTACTGTTAAAGCTAAAGATCAAGAGAAAACCACCTTTACTTGTCCCTATGGAACTTATGCTTATAGACGTATGCCTTTTGGTTTATGTAATGCTCCTGCTACTTTTCAAAGATGCATGTCTGCTATTTTTCATGGTTTTTGTGAAAGTATTGTAGAGGTATTCATGGATGATTTTTCCGTCTATGGGAATTCTTTTGATAGTTGCTTGCGAAACCTTGATAAAGTTTTGCAGAGATGTGAAGAAACTAACCTTGTTCTTAATTGGGAGAAATGCCACTTTATGGTTAATGAAGGAATTGTATTGGGACATAAAATTTCTGAGAGAGGTATTGAAGTTGATAGAGCTAAAGTTGAAGCAATTGAGAAGATGCCCTATCCGAGGGATGTTAAAGGTATTCGTAGTGTTCTTGGTCATGCTGGGTTTTATAGGAGATTTATTAAAGATTTCTCCAAGATTTCAAAGCCTCTTACTAATCTTCTTCAAAAAGATGTACCTTTTGTTTTTGATGATGATTGTAAGGAAGCTTTTGAAACTCTTAAGAAAGCCTTAACAACTGCTCCTATAGTTGAACCTCCTGATTGGAACTTACCCTTTGAGATTATGTGTGATGCTAGTGATTTCTTTGTAGGTATTTGTTCTTGGACAGCGAGTAGATAAAAAACTGAATGTTATTCATTATGCTAGTAAAACTCTTGATGCTGCTCAAAGAAATTATGCTACAACTGAAAAATAATTATTAGCTGTAGTCTTTGCTTGTGATAAATTTAGATCTTATATTGTTGATTCAAAAGTTACTATTCATACTGATCATGCTGCAATTAGATACCTAATGACAAAGAAAGATGCTAAACCGAGGCTTATTAGATGGGTACTTCTTTTGCAAGAATTTGATTTACATATTGTAGATAGGAAAGGTCTTGATAATCTGTTGCTGATAATTTGTCTAGATTGGAAAATATTGCTTATGATCCTGTTCCTGTTAATGATAGTTTTCCAAATGAACAATTGGCTGTAATAAAGGTGAGCTCGCGAGACAGTCCTTGGTATGCTGATTATGCTAACTTTATTGTTTCCAAGTACTTGCCTCCAACCTTTTCAGCTCAGCAAAGGAGGAAATTCTTTTATGACTTGAGGCATTATTTCTGGGATGACCCACACTTATATAAAGAAGGAGTGGATGGTATTATGCGAAGATGTGTTCCCGAATATGAACAACAGGAGATATTGAGTAAATGTCATGGTAGTGCTTATGGAGGACATCACACCGGAGAAAGAACCGCGCAAAAAGTTCTACAATCAGGTTTTTATTGGCCAACTCTCTTCAAGGATGCGAGAAAGTTTATTTTATCTTGCGATGAATGCCAACGGGTTGGTAATATCTCCAGACGTAATGAAATGCCTATGAATTATACTCTTGTTATTGAACCGTTTGATTGTTGGGGATTTGACTTCATGGGACCTTTTCCGTCTTCGGAAGGTAACACTCATATACTTGTTGCTGTTGATTATGTTACTAAATGGGTGGAAGCTATACCTACAAAAAGTGCTGATGGTGAGACCTCTTTAAGAATGCTTTTAGATATTATTTTTCCTAGATTTGGAGTACCTAGATATATTATGACTGATGGAGGTTCTCATTTTATTCATGGAGGTTTTAGAAAAACTCTTGCTAAGTATGGTATTAATCATAGAATTGCTTCCGCTTATCATCCTCAAACTAGTGGTCAAGTAGAATTATCAAATAGAGAGATTAAATCTATTTTGGGAAAGACCGTTAATAAAACTAGAAAGAATTGGGCTAGTAAATTGAAGGATGCACTTTGGGCTTATAGAACTGCTTATAAAAATCCCATGGGAATGTCACCTTATAAAATGTTTTATGGGAAAGCTTGTCATTTACCTTTAGAACTAGAGCACAAAGCTTATTGGGCTGTTAGAGAATTAAATAAAGATCCTAAACTTGCCGGTGATAAGAGGTTGTTGCAATTAAGTTCTCTAGATGAATGGAGAAGTGAAACTTATGAAAATGCTAAACTCTTTAAAGAGAAAGTTAAAAAATGGTATGATAGGAGGATTATCAAAAGAGAATTTAATATTGGGGATAAAGTCCTATTGTATCGGTCTCGTCTCAGATTCTTTGCAGGGAAATTACTCTCGAAATGGGAAGGACCATATGTTGTCGAGGAGGTGTATCGTTCAGGAGCAATTAAAATTAGCTCTCTCCAAGGCAATGCTACGCAAGTGGTGAATGGATAAAGACTTAAGCATTATATCTCAGGTGATTCCTATAATGTTGATGTTGATATTATTCAAGTGGAAACACCGGAAGCTTTCATCAAAGGGCAAATTGACAGTCCGCCAGAACTCGACTTTGAATAGGTAACAGTACTGGTAATGAAAAGTACGCAATTTACTTTCCAAACAATATTTTTGCTGTTTTTGGAAAATATGAAAAATTACGAGTTCGAAACGGAGTGGAAAGGACGCACGAGGGCGTGGAACCATAGGCCGGCGCGGCCAAGCCTGGGCCCGCGCCGCCCTATGGTTTGGCCGCCCCGTCGCCCCTTTCCGACTCTGGTTCGATCTGGTACTTTCCTTGTGTCGCGAAAAATTTTGCTATATAATCCCCCGGACCCCTGGAGGTCCGTATATCGCTTTCTCGACGTGTTTTGTTTCGAGCTGTTTCTGCCAGGATCTGTTTTCAGTTTAGAAGCACCATGGTCTACAAGAACAAGGGCAAGGAGTTTCCGGATGAAGAAGATCGAGATCTTGGGTGGAAAGAGGAAGACAAGGACGTCAAGGAAGAGGATGAAGAAGAGGTGGAGGAAGATTCGCGCGCACGCCCGCGTGCTACTATCGCAAGCATCAAAGTGGTGGACAACCCTTTTAGTGCAAACAAGAGCGCAAGAATTCGCACTGGAGGAGGGGTTCCACGTCATTACCTAGCTTCGAAAACATCTCTATCAGGCACTCATCACCCCTTCCACAATCTAATTTTCAATAATCAAATTGAAGGGACTCCCAAGGCAGCATTGCCTAGCCAGTGGGATATAGATCGCTCTAACAACTGCGGAGAGAAGGAGCACGAGGCTGAAGAGTGGGGAAATAACTCCAAGAGCTGGGACTCGCCGTCAGACAGACTCTTTAACCGCGTCGAGCACAATTCAGAGATGATTCGCAACCTCATATACAGGATTGACGAGCTTCAGGAGCTTATTGAGAAGCTTGTCAGGAATTCATCACCACCATCACCAAAGGAGTAATTCATCATCGGTATTGGCATCCCCTTGGTTTGTTCCAAGCTTGGGGGAGTGCCGCGGTATCACATTATCACTACCTTTTTACTTTTTATTGTCAAGTAGTGTCATATCATGAGTAGGGAAGTTATCATATAAGATGGGTTGCGTTTGGAAGTATCTCTCCTTTAGTTGGTTATCTATGTATCCCTTGGTGTGAGTTATCGTTATGGAATATTAATGAGAAGTCTTATCATTTACATATTGCACATCTTATTCTAGTTTGCAATCTCTATCATATGATTTACCTTGTTGTTAGTATTGGTATCACTTTGGGAGCATTGAATAAATCTATTTGGTTTTGGCAAACTTAGCATTGGTCAATAGCAACAACACTTTGAGGTTTAAGTAGAAAAGAGAAATACATGTAGATGTTTCATTGTCTTTCTTGTTAGCTCATAGCTTATTATTCTGAAGTTAAGATTGTTTGTGCTTACAAGGAAGATGCATGATTGTTTCTATCACACGTATATTTGTTTGTTTCCCTCAACTCTTATGCTTGCTAATTAACCTTGCTAGCCAAAGACCTGTACTGAGAGGGAATACTTCTCGTGCATCCAAACCTTAACCCAAACCTATGTCATTTGTGTCCACCATACCTACCTACTACATGGTATTTTCTGCCATTCCAAGTAAATACTTCATGTGCTACCTTTAAACAGTTCAAAACTTAGTATCTCTTATTTGTGTCAATGTTTCATAGCTCATGAGGAAGTATGTGGTGTTCTATCTTTCAATCTTGTTGGGCAACTTCCACCAATGGACTAGTGGCTTCATCCGCTTATCCAATAATTTTGCAAAAAGAGCTGGCAATGGGATTCCCAGTCCCAAATTAATCAAACTAAATAGACACTCCTCCATGGTATGTGATTGATGGACGGCACCCGAAGGATTCGGTTAGCCATGGCTTGTGTAAGCAAAGGTTGGGGGGAGTGTCATTATCATAATAAAGCTAAAGTAAAAAGGCACTCCTTCATGGTATGAGATTGTTGGCAGGCACCCGAGGATTCGGTTAGCCATGGTTTGTGAAAGAAAGGTTGGAAGGAGTGCCACACAAAATGAAAATAATATGGGAGCCGCTCTTAGGAGGTTGTCTGGCAAGGGGGTTAGAGTACCCGCTACCAGTCGTTGACAACAACAAACACCCCTCAAAATGTTACTTTTATTCTTTTTATATGATTACAAAACTGAAAAAGCTCTAGCACATGATTTAATCCCTGCTTCCCTCTGCGAAGGGCATGTCTTTTACTTTATGTTGAGTCAGTAAACCTATTTCCCTCCATCTCAAGCAAGCATTTGAGTAGTTGTGATCAAACCATTATATTGTGATTTGCTTCATCATGTCCTTTATTCTTCCTTGTTTAGTACAAGTTTTATCTGAATGAATATAGCTTTGCAAGTTATCAATGATCATGAGAAGACCATTATGATTGAGTATGCAAGTTGTGCCTTATAAACTTTAACATGAGAGTGCTGCTCAATGAGATAAATATAATCTGTTAATTGTTCTCTGACCAAGAACGAAGTTTGCCATCACCAATTGTGATTTCTTATGCACCTTTATTTGTGATTACCTTATACTTGTTTCAAGTTGAGTTATATGAGGAAGTTGTTTACTATAATGTCTTGTGTGAATGAATATGATGCTTCTTGTCCGTATTTTATTTATCGACTCTTCACTCCATAAACATGTGGTCCTGTCTATCGAGCTCAGTTTCGCTTGGGGACAAGCGAAGTCTAAGCTTGGGGGGGGGGGGGGGGTTTATACGTCCAATTTGCATCACTATTTTATATCATAATTTGCTGTTATTCATTGATATATTTCATATTGGTACACAATACTTATGTTATTTCATCTATTTTGCATGTTTCATCATTATTGGAGGATCAAGCACCGGAGCCAGGATTCTGCTGGAAAAAGCACCGTCAGAACGCAATATTTCGGAAGATCAACTGTGGGAGGAAATTATACCAAAAATCCTATTTTTCAAGATGACGAAGGAAGCCAGACGGAGGGGCCCGGGGTACCCGGGGTGGGCCCACACCCTAGGGCGGCGCGGCCCATGCCCTGGCCGCGCCGCCATGTGGTTTGGGGGGCCCACGACCCCTTTCGCCTCCTTTTCTTCGCGAAATCCTTCGTCCCGAAAACCTAAGCCACAGAGGGTACCTCGAGAAGAGTTACAGCCGCCTCTGCGGGGCGGAGAACACCAGAGAGAAAAGAGCTCTCCGGCGGGCAGGAATCCGCCGGGGAAATTCCCTCCGGGAGGGGGAAATGGACGCCATCGTCACCGTCATCGAGCTGGACATCATCTCCATCACCATCATCATCATCTTCACCATCATCACCGCCGTCATCACCGCTGGACACCGTCATCGCCGTAGCAATTTGGGTTTGATCTTGATTGTTTGATAGGGGAAACTCTCCCGGTATCGATCTCTACTTGTTGTTGATGCTATTGAGTGAAACCATTGAACCAAGTTTATGTTCAGATTGTTATTTATCATCATATCACCTCTGATCATGTTCCATATGATGTCTCGTGAGTAGTTCGTTTAGTTCTTGAGGACATGGGTGAAGTCTAAATGTTAGTAGTGAACTATGGTTGAGTAATATTCAATGGTGTGATATTTAAGTTGTGGTGTTATTCTTCTAGTGGTGTCATGTGAACGTCGACTACATGACACTTCACCATTTATGGGCCTAGGGGAATGCATCTTGTATTTGTTTGCCAATTGCGGGGTTGCCGGAGTGACAGAAACCTAAACCCCCGCTGGTATATCGATGCAGGAGGGATCGCAGGATCTCAGAGTTTAAGGCTGTGGTTAGATTTATTCTTAATTACTTTCTTGTAGTTGCGGATGCTTGCAAGGGGTATAATCACAAGTATGTATTAGTCCTAGGAAGGGCGGTACATTAGCATAGGTTCACCCACACAACACTTATCATAACAATGAAGATTATTTAGCCGTATGTAGCGAAAGCACTAGACTAAAATCCCGTGTGTCCTCGAGAATGTTTGGTCATTATAAGTAAACAAACCGGCTTGTCCTTTGTGCTAAAAAGGATTGGGCCACTCACTGCAATTATTACTCTCGCACTTTACTTACTCGTACTTTATTCAACTGTTACATCAAAACCCCCTGAATACTTGTCTGTGAGCATTTACAGTGAATCCTTCATCGAAACTGCTTGTCAACACCTTCTGCTCCTCGTTGGGATCGACATTCTTACTTATCGAAGATACTACGATACACCCCCTATACTTGTGGGTCATCACTTACATACTTGTATATTGCACTTGTTATATTACTTTATGTTGACAATATTCATGAGATATACATGTTACAAGTTGAAAGCAACCGCTGAAACTTAATCTTCCTTTGTGTTGCTTCAATACCTTTACTATGAAACTATTGCTTTATGAGTTAACTCTTATGCAAGACTTATTGATGCTTGTCTTGAAAGTACTATTCATGAAAAGTCTTTGCTATATGGTTCAACTGTTTACTCATTACATTTACCATTGTTTCAAATCGCTGCATTCATTACATGTGCTTACAATAGTATTAATCAAGATTATGTTGGTAGCATTGTCACTTAAGAAATTATCTTTGTTATCGTTTACCTACTCGGGACGAGTAGGAACTAAGCTTGGGGATGCTTGATACGTCTCAAACGTATCTATAATTTCTTATGTTCCATGCTACTTTTATGATGATACTCACATGTTTTATACACATTATATGTCATTATTATGCATTTTCCGGCACTAACCTATTAATGAGATGCCGCAGTGCCAGTTCCTGTTTTCTGCTGTTTTTAGTTTCAGAAATCCTAGTAAGGAAATATTCTCGGAGTTGGACGAAATCAACGCCCAGAACCCCATTTTTCCCGGAAGCTTCCAGAGCACCGAAGGAGGGCCAGAGGGGGGCCAGGGGGCCCCACCCCACAAGGCGGCGCGGCCAGGGGGTGGGCGCGCCACCCTATGGTGTGGCCCCACCAGGGCCCCTCTGACGCCGCCTTTCCGCCTACTTAAGGCCTCCGTCGTGAAAACCCTACAGGGATCGACAAAACCCGCAAAAACCTTCCAGAGCCGCCGCCATCGCGAAGCCAAGATCTGGGGGACAGGAGTCTCTGTTCCGGCACGCTGCCGGGACGGGGAAGTGCCCCCGGAAGGCTCCTCCATCGACACCACCGCCATCTTCATCACCGCTGCTGTCTCCCATGAGGAGGGAGTAGTTCTCCATCGAGGCTAAGGGCTGTACCGGTAGCTATGTGGTTAATCTCTCTCCTATGTACTTCAATACAATAATCTCATGAGCTGCCTTACATGATTGAGATTCATATGATGATGCTTGTAATCTAGATGTCATTATGCTAGTCAAGTGGGTTTTACTTATGTGATCTCCGGAGACTCCTTGTCCCACGTGTGTAAAGGTGACAGTGTGTGCACCGTGTGGGTCTCTTAGGCTATATTTCACAGAATACTTATTCACTGTTATGAATGGCATAGTGAAGTGCTTATTAATATCTCTTTATGATTGCAATGTGTTTTGTATCACAATTTATCTGTGTGCTACTCTAGTGATGTTATTAAAGTAGTTTATTCCTCCTGCACGGTGTAATGGTGACAATGTGTGCATCGTGTAGTACTTGGCGTAGGCTATGATTGTGATCTCTTGTAGATTATGAAGTTAACTATTGCTATGATAGTTTTGATGTGATCTATTCCTCCTTTCGTAGCGTGAAGGTGACAGTGTGCATGCTATGTTAGTACTTGGTTTGGTTATGTTGATCTGTTGTGCACTCTAAGGTTATTTAAATATGAACATCGAATATTGTGGAGCTTGTTAACTCCGGCATTGAGGGTTCGTGTAATCCTACACAGTTAGTGGTGTTCATCATCCAACAAGAGAGTGTAGAGTTTAGCATCTATCTATTTATTCTGTTATGTGATCAATGTTGAGAGTGTCCACTAGTGAAAGTATGATCCCTAGGCCTTGTTCCTAAATACTGCTATCGCTGCTTGTTTACTGTTCTACTGCATCTGTACTGTCTGCAATATTACCACCATTCATCACACGCTAGTCCTGGACAGCAAAGCACTTTTCTGGCGCTGTTACTACTGCTCATACTTATTCATACCACCTGTACTTCAATATCTCTTCGCCGAACTAGTGCACCTATTAGGTGTGTTGGGGACACAAGAGACTTCTTGCTTTGTGGTTGCAGGGTTGCTTGAGAGGGATATCTTTGACCTCTTCCTCCCTGAGTTCGATAAACCTTGGGTGATCCACTTAAGGGAAACTTGCTGCTGTTCTACAAACCTCTGCTCTTGGAGGCCCAACACTGTCTATAGGAAAAGGAGGGGCGTAGACATCACACGGCCAACTCGCAAATTCAAAGTCACTAAGACAACATTATTATTAGTTGGAACAAATATGTTTCAAACTATTCCAATTTCACGCGAATTTTGTAGTAGCCTAGTAGTTTCCATAGGATCCACGCTCTTCTCCACATCCGTTGGCAAACAAATAAACGTGTGATTAAGATTAAGTAGGAGGAGTAGTCATCTACGTGGCAGTGATGGCCATGATGGAGTCATAAGAGACCATCATGACATAGTGGTTAAAGCTGAGGTTAAGACTTTAGGGTTGGAGCGCAGGCACACCAAAAGTAGATCTCATGTTCCTTCGACATAGTGGGTTGGTCCACGGAGAAAACAAGACCAGTGGGAGAAAAACCACCCATAGTTAGTAAGGTTGAAGTGCAATACACAAACAGATATAAAGTAGATCGTGGCCGGAGAGCCACCGAGGCAGACAAGAATTTAGGCGGGAGGCTGTAGCCAAACTTTAAGAGAAGTACATGCAGGAAAATTGACGGAAAGATGAGGTTGACAAAAAAGTGAAAACATTCCAATTAACCAATCTAATTAGGGCGTCTGATGAAAACTTGGCATGATGATCCCACCTATAGATGAAAGTATGTAGGTAAATTGTGTTCCTCTGTCCACCCAAGCAATACTATGGGCTCGACAACACTCCGTTTGCCGCTTCGGCCATAGGAGGAGGGACCTCGTATCTTTGATCTCAACATGTAGATAGGTTATGACTAGTACTTAGGATGGAGCTGCATTGGATGGCAAGAAATGTGGCATGTACTTTTATTTTGTCTAATCGTCAAAGAAGCACTACGGTTTACGCCAACCTATCCACCAGGTAAAGCTTTTTTGTAGTGTGGGGCCTATTTCTCCATGAATGACACAGCAATGAGAGGCAGGCGGAAATAATGCAACAACGGCAGCGTTGATTTCGGATCAAAGAAAGATGCCTCGACTTGCTCCCTCATGGAGTCATGGTGCTTGCCTCTTTCTTCCATGGGTCTTTTATCTTGTTTTGATGTATTTGAACCGTTGCTGGATTGTTTAGTCATGATGCTGGTTATTAGCAACTGCAGAGATATACTACATACATAGTTTCAACAAAAAAGAGATATATTACATACATGGAGCGGGGCCCATGGGTGCTGGGTGGCCAGGGCCGTCACTCTGGCTGACCTGCCTCAGCAACGACCTTGAGTAGAAAACTCAATGTCTGACCTTGAGTAGAAAACTCAATGTCTGACTTTTTAGTTATACATACATGGCGATGGTTTATTGAAAGCATTACTTTGAGAACTTCGACTTTCTCAACAGTTCGACCGGACGACGATAATACTCTTGCATTGTTTTCTTCTTGACGATGTTGTTTTTGAAGAGCCTCTTTTGTAGTCTAGATGTTGTCTTTGGCGGCGCATACAGCGCTGTTGTTGCAAGTGACTGATCACCCTGAGGGGGTATTTTTATTATTTTTATTTCCCTTTTGGTTGTGTGCATCCTTGGTATCTCCGAACATTTTATTGGTACGGAGGCTGAATGTAATTGTTATCTTTATATTTCCTTTATCCGACAAAGGTGGATACTTACCGCATGTACACCCTCCGGTTCTAAAATAATCGTAGTTTTAGATTTTTCCTAAGCTAACTCTTTAAGTTTAACAAAAGTAATAAGAAAACATGACAATATTCACAATGCAAATCTATATAGCGTGAAAATTTATTATGCAATTAACGTAATAAAACAGTTTAGATAGCTTCGGCAGGATATAGATAGTGACTAGTGAGATATACTGCAGTGCATTGATGAACCATGGCTCGGCTCAGGTAAATTCAAATTATCTTACTCCTTTTCAACCAAAAAAAAGTCAAATAAACTGTGCAAAGACTAATCTCATCTTGGAAGGATATCCAGGCTCCACAATAAATTTCTTCTTAAAACAGTTTTACAGATTGACTCTAGCTCCTTGCGCATGTATCTGTCACGCGAACCAACTGATTGAGTTCATCGATTATTGGCATGTGCGTCCTTGAGTTTTCAACCAATCTGATGGGAGAAAAATAGCCACGAGTGTTCATAAGCGCGGACCCAACGATAATGATCTAGATAGCTAACTAGAGTACGTACGTTGCACCATGCAACACGGCGTTTGTACCGATACGATATAAACAGTTTTGCACCACTACCTAGTTCAAGTGATCGATCCTCTCCCTCTGTTTCAATGTTTTCGAAGTGGACGAGCCCGAGAGTAGCTGGGGGCACCATCTCCGTCTTCATGGCACATCGCCCGCAAATGGCTTGAAATCTATATAGCGTGAAAATTTATTATGCAATTAACGTAATAAAACAGTTTAGATAGCTTCGGCAGGATATAGATAGTGACTAGTGAGATATACTGCAGTGCATTGACGAACCATGGCTCGGCTCAGGTAAAGTCAAATTATCTTACTCCTTTTCAACCAAAAAAAAGTCAAATAAACTGTGCAAAGACTAATCTCATCTTGGAAGGATATCCGGGCTCCACAACAAATTTCTTCTTAAAACAGTTCTACAGATTGACTCTAGCTCCTTGCGCATGTATCTGTCACGCGAACCAACTGATTGAGTTCATCGATTATTAGCACGTGCGTCCTTGAGTTTTCAACCAATCTGATGGGAGAAAAATAGCCACGAGTGTTCATAAGCACGGACCCAACGATAATGACCTAGACAGCTAACTAGAGTACGTACGTTGCACCATGCAACACGGCGTTTGTACCGATACGATATAAACAGTTTTGCGCCACTACCTAGTTCAAGTGATCGATCCTCTCCCTCTGTTTCAATGTTTCCGAAGTCGAGCCCGAGAGTAGCTGGGGGCACCATCTCCGTCTTCATGGCACATCGCCCACAAATGGCTAGTCGCCTCGTCTTAGCCCGTGTCGCCGAGCACTCTTCGACCGGAGCACGGCGCGGACAACTCCTCTCTCGTGGATCTCATCGCCATCCTCCCCTCTACCGGTTATGTGTGAGGAGGACTAGGAGGATGATTTCATCATGTTCAGGTAAATCACCCTCTGGCCTGCTTCGACTCTTTTTTTTATTCTGTGTTGTGAGCAAATCCTAGTAATCTTTACTATTAGTTTGCTATGCGACCGTGGTAAGTTAGCTCCTCGCTTGCGCCGCTCGCGATTCACGTCTATCTCGAACCCATGGGCCGCACCCTTGCTCACGTAAAGCAACCCTTTGGCCCACGAAAAAAGTACAAAAAATAAATAAAAGGGAAGTCGACTATTATACATACTGCTACTATATACGATCACATTGGTACTGCATGCTATGCACGCGCAGCGGCAGTAGACAGGTGCCGGAAAAAGAAAAGAAAAAACGGCAGTAGACAGGAGTGCACTAGGCACGCGGACTACGCTCATGCAAATTTGAGCCTAGCGCATAAGGACATCTCCAACGGGCCAAACCATATCGAATATTTAAAGTGATCGTGCGGGTTTATTTGCATCGATTGAAATGGTCGAAATCGATCGTGTGTCCGTTTGCGTCGGGTGCACCCAGCGGCAACACATAATTTATTTTTTGGTTTTGCATTCTTTCAACTTAAGAAACATAATTTACATAGTGAATAAAGAAACATAATTTACATAGTGAATAAAGGAAAATAAAAAAATATAAATACTAAAAGATGCATACGCCGCCTGCTACCCCAGCCTACTCCTCCTCGTCGTCGATCACGACAAAGTCCGGTATCTGCCACGGCCAGTTGGCAATCGGCGGAACATACGTCGGTGCCGCCGGTGGTGCAGGTGGAGGTGCAGGAGCCCACTGGTTGAACGGTGGAGGTGGAGGCGGTGGCGGATGCGGGGTCGAGTTCTGCAACGCCTATTGTAGGGCCTCGTCCTCCGTGAGGCCTGGCGGCATGATGTGTGTGGCGTGCCGGGGCAGCGACGGCTGCATCGGTCGGTCCACCTACGACACGAGGACGCCGAGCTTCTCGATTTCCTCGTCGGTCATTGCCGCCGGGAACTCAAACTTTCGGCCCTCTGCCATGGCCGCCTTCCAGTCGTGGAAGATGCATGTGATGAAGTCGTCGTTGTCGTTCTTGACCTCCTCTTTGTGGTAGGCCATCGTGTCCTCGTCATCGTCCTGTGAAGGTGTAGGAGGAGTCGGCGGATGTAGTGTTCGATGACGAGGTAAGGATCGCCGCTCAAACAGGAAGTCACGATCGCCGAGGAAGCCCTCTTTCCTCCTCGTATCGTCCTCTGGCGCGCCAGGTGTGCCATTGATTAGATTCCACGACGAAGGCGGGATCGTCGCGGAGGTCTGGCGGCAGTTACCGCCGCCTGCATCGGATCTCGGCACTCCTCTCTAGCTCGCGATGGGCACCGGTGGGATAAGCACCTGGCGGCAGCTGAGTCGCCAGCCGCCGCCAGGCACGTGGACGTCCCCCAATGGTTGCACGTCCAGTTTGCGTGTAGCACCTGCCCCATATCGACGGGGAGGGGCACCCTGCTTAGCCGTGTCTCCTTCTTGACGCCGTTGTCGAACGCCTCGGAGTCATGCTTCTTCTTCCCCATGGATGCGGAAACGCGAGGAGGTGAGGGTGGGAGCGTAGGTGTCAGTGGTGTGGGCGATGACAAGGACTATGTCGGTCCAGGGATGGCACCCGCAGGGTATGGGTACGGGTAGAGCCATCCCATACCCGTACCCGTCACCTTCAATCTTACCCATCACCCGTACCCATACCCGTCAATGGGTGCAAGTTTTTCCCATACCCGTGACCCGACAGGATAAATGGGTACCCGTGGGTAAAAATACCCACTCTTATAACACATCAAATTGATCAAAAAACATGACATGAGGTGAAGTGTTCCTAAATAGGGCATTAATCCTCACTAACCTACCAACAATTGTGAGACCGGAAAGCGTGAGGTTCAACCTAGCCATGTGAAGGCGTGATTAGGAGGAAAATTAAGTACTTTAGAATATTACAGCGACCTACTTGTGAAATTTAGATGGGTACATGGGTACGTGGATATGGGTTCTACGATCCCATATCCGTACCCGCCCTACCCCGTGGGTATGATATTTTCCCATTTACAAACCCATGGGTAATATTTTATCCCATACCCGTACTTCTATTGGGTTTTTACCCGGCGGGTACGCGGGTCATGGGTACCCATTGCCATCCCTATGTCGGTCACCTTATGAAGGTCGGGAGCGCGCGCAGGACATGATGCAATTGATTGCGACGCGGAAGTCCAACCACCGCCTGCCATTGCGTGTCCAGAAGAGAAAATGGCGCCATTGATGGTGAAGGCTACGGCATAGACGCGAAAGCGAAGACCCGCCGAAGAAGGCAGGATAAAAAAAAACAATGTCTCGAAGAGACGCAGCAACGCGCGGGCACTTAGCTAGTTACGTATTCTATATGAAAGTTTCGTTTCATTTACATTAATGGATTATGATTTACCCGCAAAAATGGATTATGATTTAATAACTTTCTATGTTTCGAGCTCAAAAGGCAGCTAAATCATAAACCAAATACTCAAATGCAACCAAAACTTTCCAAAAATACTCAATGCAAGATACCTGGCCTACTAGATTTTTTTTCCAATTTTTTTCCTAACAGTTTGTATTTTCAGTTTAAAATTCGGATCAACTGTGTGTGTTGGATCTTGATCTGATGGAACTCTGATGGATAACCCTTCATAAAGTTACTGGATCTCGGTCTGATTTACCACATATGAGCCCGAGATGTAGAGTATTAGTTTTCATAACGAAACTTAATGTTGCAAAAAGTGCAATGTACATCTTAAATCCCCAATGATGACGCTTTCGGTCTTTCCCTGATCTTTCCATGTAACAACGAACAACTAAAAAATATCAACCACTGCAAAATTAGGGACCCTTTTTTTGGGCACAACCAACTCAATTTTCACTCTCAAATTAGAGGTCCCATCTTTAATTTTCAGATGTGTTCGAATAAAAGGGATTTCATTACTTATTTTTCGGTTAATTTTGCATCCATCTTGTTGCCCAAAAATTCACAATTTCTTCTCCGTGTTTGTCAGTGCATCAACTAGCGTGAGTAATTAGGTGCATGAGGGGGAGCTGCCATCTATAATATGGCTATGTAGATATGGGATGAGTAGCTTTTTGGGGAAGCTCTACTTTGGATGGTGATGGTGCCATCATGCCATTTTAGGTTGCCCATATGCTCTATTCCAACTTCGGCGACACTTATGGTGTTACCAAGGAGCCGGTGACCATGCTTCTCGTTGCCCGTTTTAGCAAGTGCAATTAGGGTTCCGGGCTCGGTGATATTGATGAGGATTTTATCTTGTAGTTTCAACTACACGGTGGTGGCTACGAATTCCTTTGAAAGTATAGGAGCTTCCTTATACAAGATTTCAACAGAGATGGAATATTATTTCGAGGGTAGCGATGACAGTTTTTTACAAAAGGATAGGTCCCTTAGTGTTGGGTCCATGGTTACAGGGAAGTGAGTTGGATACTTCCTCCTATCCAAGATCGGGAGGTGGAGTCCGTGGCTTAAGATCCATATGGGTACCATGTACTCTAGTCGATGAGCCACAAAACAGAGGGCTCCATTGCTGCTGGCGACAAGCTACTTCTCAAAGTTGTTGTTTGTGATGGTTCTCTCTTAAATCATGATTAGAGGGTGGTGTGTGTCTTCTTCCATCAATAGGGGCTATTGTGGCCATAGTTTTTAGAGGAGGGTAGCAGTGGGATTTACCTAGAGGGTTTACCTATATCCAATGCACTAAATTGTACTACCTCTGTTTTAAGAAATAATACGTCCTCATTTTACGTGTTTTTTTATTTGATTAAGAATTACTTAAAATATATAAAGATTGTTTGTATGAAATTAGCATCATTAGAAAGTGCTTTTTAATACGAATCTAACGGTGCTAATTACATATAATATAATCAAGATTTTGTTGCTCAATTTTTATGGTCAAAGTTCATCTTGAAATACGCATGCGTCTTATTCCTTAAAACGGAGGTAGTAATTTCGTTTCTCTGTCCTTCTTAGTTGTTGTGCCAATGCAGGTGGATGTTCTCTCAAAATTTTCCTCACGTACATGGGTTGTAAGAACTAGAACGATACCTCGCGCGTTGCAGCGGGTATCTCATTAAGAAATCTTATAAAATAAATAAAATTTGGTTTATAGAATATGTAATATCTAGTTGGCCATAATAGTTGAGACATTAAATTTAATAGCATGAAATGGATAATTATTTGAAAATTTAAAGAATGTTATATTCCACATGTGTACGCGATTGATTGAGATAAGGTGAAATTAACGGACTGAAGAACCAAAATGATATGGATGGCTTGCATGAAGAATGCATGCACATTGCCGCATAAAATATTTTGAAAACATCTTGAGTGTTATATATATAAGAGCACATAATTAACATTGAGTTTAACTCGCAAAGACTTTATTTGGTTTCCCAAACTACTTTCAGCGTTTAAGCTTTTTTTCGAAAAGGGGATATGGCCCCAGCCTCTGCATCGTGATGATGCACACGGCCTTTATTATTAAAACTCAGTCTCAAACAAAATATGTTGTACATAATTCACGAAAGACTCATGATCGATACATAAACCAACCATGCAGAAAACAAAACACTTTGAAAACTAGACGAACTAAGCATCATGTAGTCGACTAGTGTGACACCATCCAGCCTGGGATAAGATATCTTGTACGACCGTCTGGAGATGGTTGCATCCAGTATCCATAAACCCCCGCTGGTCCTGATGGACCATTGTTGCACCCAGTGCACAACCATATGGATAACCTGCATAATATTGAAAGAATTTGAGTTATTAAACACAATATTATTCCGACACCTCCATATTGACCAGCATAGAGCGGACACACTAGTGCGTATACGATCCTTTATTCAGCGTTCAAGCTAAACATGATTTAGCTATGTAATCATATAGCGGGAGGGTGCGATCTTATGAATCGAGAGGTAAAAAATAGGATGGCATGGATAGTTTATAAATGTTAAAAGATAGATGATTAAATATCTTGCATGTAGAGATAGATAATAAATAAGGATTATTAGTGGGATGAGGTGGACAAATGATTATCCAAGAGAATAGGTGTTGTGGATAACTTGCATGTTAAGACACTACAGGAATGGTGTCAGACGCCGACGGCCGGCTGCCCTCGGCGTAGCCACGCCTGGCCCTCGGCGTAGGCTACGCCGACGGTGGCCCTCGGCGTATCTGGTCGGCGTACAGCTCCCTCGGCACACGGCACAGTGCCGTCGGCGTAGTACCGGCCGTCGGCGTACGCCGTCTATGCCGATGGTGCGTGTTCACCCTCGGCGCCTCGTTGCGTGGCGCCGTCGCCGTTAACGGCAAGCCACCGTACGCCGACGGCCTGGCCCTCGGCGTAGCATGATCCATGCAGCCAGGCCTCCTCGCGGGGGGGCGACGTGGCCCGCCGTGGCGCCGCCAGCTGGGCCTCTACGCCGACGGCCTGGCCCTCGGCGTATGCATGATCCATGCAGCCAGGCCTCCTCGCGGGTGGGCGACGTGGCCCGTCGTGGCGCCGCCAGCTGGGCCTCTACGCCGAGGGCAACCCCCTCGGCGTATGCATGATCCATGCAGCCAGGCCGTGGACACGCGGCAGCACCTGGGCGCGTCGGGCTACGCCGAGGGCAACCCCCTCGGCATAGACCTGACCATATGGCCCTATGTCAGGGTCTATGCCGACGGCATTACCCTCGGCATAGGCGCCTGCCATTTTTTTTCCTATTTCAGTTCCAGTTCCAGTTGCAATGCAATCCAGTTCCAGTTCATATAATCGACCAAATTCGACCAAATTCACATAAATATCATATAATCGACCAAATTCATCCAAAATCGACCAAATTCATCATAATTCACATAAATATCATATAATCCACATAATACCATACATGGTGCACATAATAGCATACAAGCGGAGAGCGGAGAGTGCCATGTCATCCAAATACATAGTAGTAGCAAGCAAGCCCTAGTTCTAAGCTGACTAGCGAAGGAAGGACCCGGGCGGAGTGTGTCCGCCCTTATCGTTGGCGAAACGAGCAGCCCGGGGTTGCGCGCCGGTAGAAGCTGCAGAAGAACCACCTGGAGAAGGACCGGTGCTACGCCCAGGAGAAGTCGACGGAGAGGCACCGGGAGTAGTCCCAGGAGTAGTCGACGGAGAGGCACCAGCAGAACGCCCAGGAGACAGACCACCTTCATAAACCGGTGTGACCTCGCGCCCACCCGGCGAGGCCTGGTTCCCGGAGCATCCCGTTCCCTACGTGTTCCCTACATGTTAGCAACTTGCGAGGCGGAGGGAAGTGGTAACTACGGGTTTGGCAAAGAACTTACCTCCGGTGTGGATCCGTAGTAAGTCGCAGCGAAAGCTGCCCTCGATGGCATGATAGGCATGTCCCCCGCCACGGGAACTCGAGCCGGTGCCGGTGTACCAGTAGACATAGAAATCATCATTTCCTGCAAGATAGGTTACAAGTTAGGCTTTGCAGAAATAAAGCATCAAACTGAGACTTGTCATCTACTAGCGAGAAGAAAGATTCAGACTTACTCCTATATACGCCATGTAGGCCGTATTCTGCCTATTCCACTGGGCAGCGGCCTGCTGATACGCTTCATTGCAGGCTTCGAAGGCCGCCTCGAACTCAGGCTACAATTTCAGAAGCAATGAATCTCGTAAACACTTAGCCATGTAGGAAGGAAAACCGGAAAGAGGATGAAAATGAGGAAAACTTACATCGTAGGCGGGTGGACGAGCAGGCCGTGGACGAGGCTGGGGGCTGTCGGCGGTGAGGGTATGCTTGAGACGCGTGTAGCTCGTGGAGTGGGTAGGCTTGACCGCCTTATTCAGAAAGGGGAAACGGCCATGCGGACGCCCGTGCCCCGACAGGACCAACGACTCCTCGTCGACCGGAATGCTCAAGGGGTCATCCACCTCGGGGTGACGAGACTTGACCATGTCGCAGTAGTCCTCCTTGGCGGCCTTGGCATTGCCGTAGTACTGTGGCTGAGGCAATGCGGGATTGGGCTTCTGCTTCGTCCGCATCATGTCATATATCTGGGCATCATGAAGCACCACCCCAGGTGGTGCCTCGGCCACCTGCATCGCGAAAAGAAAAGTTAAGCGTACCACAAATGAGACATGACGGGAAATGAAAGAAGGTCGTTCCATGTATATACATACCTTTTTCCCCTTGAAGCGGGTGTAGTCGCGGTTTCCGCGCGATGTGTGCCACCAGTGCCTCGGTTCTCCATGTTACGCCTCGACACGGCTGCAAACTCCTCGTCCTGCCTGAGCCACCTCGCCCTAATCAGCTCCTCCCATGCTTCCCTATGCTGCTCGGCCCACTCGGGACAAACCTGAAAACGCAATACTCAGCTCAAGATAATTCAATGAAAACTTAGCAGCAATGTAGAATCTCATTGACATTTTACTCACCGACATGTACTCCTCAATGGTCATTGCCCATTCCTCCGTAGGCTGGTTACCAACATAGTACTCCTTCTTGACCCTCTTACCCTTGTTAGCCCAGAAGGCACTAGCGCTGGTGAACTTTTGGTTGTACCACTGCTGCGGTGTCAACCTCTCGCAAGCGCCACGCAAAGTGAGACGCGCCTGCGTCTCATGCTCCGGGTCCACACGATAGAAGCACTTCAATCATGCATAAATCAGTTGTGAAAGTCATGAGTTAGCACATTAGGGTCATTAACTATGAACGGTGCTCGAGAAATATATGCCTTACCCAGAACTTGGTGGTCACAGCCTCAGCGGTGTCGCGAAGCCTACGGCAGGGGCATCCTCATAGTCCGCCCAAGTAGTGGCTAGCTTCGTCGCGCCACCGGGGACCGTGCTAAGGGGAGTGTATCTGCCGGGCCAGAACTTCTTAATCAGAGCCCCAAGCAAGCTGTTAGGCATGCGGGGGGGCTTGGCATCCCATGTCCAGTTGCTGCAAATAAATCACACATTAGTACACATGCCAAATTGTTTATTATGCCCAAGATGAAAATACATGTTCGAAATTTCTGAAGTAGTACACTTACTCATCGCTCGAAGGAATGATAAGGGCCTTGTCATCATGGGTCTTCGGCTCCTTCCTCGCATCGGGGACTCTAGCTTCTCCACGAAGCTTCAAGGGCTTCGGCGCACCCCCATCCTCCATCACCTCCAACTCAGCCCTAGAGTCCGACTCGTGTGTAGACTCCGTCTCCATCTCCACCTCCCCACTAGACGGACCCTCTAGGTACAACTCAGGAGCCACGTCACCAGAAGCGGAGGGTGGCTCGTCAAAGTCCATGTGTACCCCACCGCCACCTCGTCCTCCACCTCGTCCTCCTCGTCCTCGTCCTCGTCCTCCACCTCGTCGTCCTCGTCCTCCATCGGTACCATCGGCGTAACGCGGATTTTGCACCGGGGCTCGATCACTCCGTCTAGTGGGTCTAGGAATATTCCTCTTCACCTGCGCCAGCGTCTTAAGCAAGCTCTCGGAGTCTGCCTTGCCGCTGCTCATATTGTCCAGTCACCTGCATTGAGAAGAATAAAACAGTTAAGCACAAAGACATATTATATGAAGATACTAAGAATAAAAGACACAATGCAATTAAGAAGCATGTTGAGGTAATAAAATGAAGATACTAAGAATAAAACGCACAATGCAATTAAGAAGCATGTTGACATAATAAAATGAAGATACTAAGAATAAAACGCACAATACAATTAAGAAGCATGTTGACATAATAAAATGAAGATACTAAGAATAAAAGGCACAATGCAATTAAGAAGCATGTTGACAAATAAATACTAAGAATAAAAGACCCTCACCAGCCATCATCGCTCTCACGCTCACTCTCATACTCCGTCTCTTTCTCTTTCTCTGGCTCACTATCACTATCACTATCTTGTGAGTACAAAGTTGAAGGGTCGACGGGTGGAGGCTCATCATAATTGTCATTCGCCTCAAGTAACTTCTCGAGCATAGATATGTCCTTTAGATCCACCACTGACTCACCACGAGTTTCTGCATCGTTCCCGAGGTTCTCTTGAACAAACGGTTCTAAAATGTATTACCCGTCGTCCTGTTCCTCTTGATAGAAAATCCCCTCGTATGTCACGGGGTCAATGTTGTTGTAATCATCATCAGAGGGAATCGGTAGGTTACCATGTGGCGATACCTGGAAGACGACTTCCCAACCCTTGAGTTCCGCTTTCTGGCATGGGTAGGGCAAATAATAAACTTGCTTGGCTTGGTGAGCCACCACAAAGACATCGGCTCCGCTATAGGTGGTTGAAGGCTTAACTTCAACTAACCCAATGGACTTATCACTTCTCTGTCCACCTATTGGGTCGAACCAATGACACTTGAACACGACGATATTGAGTTGCACGTTCGTACGATTGAATGTCAACTCGTATACACTTTGTAACCTTCCGTAGTAATCAAACTTGTTGGCTCCTTTGGTGAAGACCCCAGTATTTATCGTTTTGGGATTCGGCCGACCCCTTCTGGTGCGTCTCTGTGTGGAAGCGAAACCCATTCACATCATACTTCTCATACTTGGTCACCTCACGGCTACAACCTTGGGAAACACATTTCAACTCATCTATCATATCAACGTTTCTCTCACGGCCCTACAAGAACATTTCAAATTTGTTGTGTGCATTAGTTACGTGTAATAAGAGGGACAAGTCACATGTTGCAATGTAAGAGGAAAGATTAGAAATTACTTTTTCCATGAACCATGTCACAAAGTTTTTATTAATTCCGGGAGCACCCTCTTTCAGTAGAGTGTCCATCTCCGAGGTTTGGGGCAATTCATCATACGGCCACATTTCATCCGTGAATTCGCTGAAAGGAGAAAATAAGCATTAGACCGAGACGAGGTTACTAGCTGCTAAGTAATTTGTTCACCATTTTACCTTACGAATGGGATCACTTCCTCCATGTTCATAAGCACATATAGCATTATACAATCCTTCTCTTCGTTATCCAATTTATATTTTGTTCCTTTACCAGCCTTGCCACCGGGGAATTTGAATAGTTGTAGCTTGGGGTCATTCTCGGGCACGTCGACATTGTAACGAGTGACCGGGTTATGCTGAGTGGGAACATCATCGGGATAGTACGTTGTCGCGGCATCTGCCATCTCCCGAAGGCATATTGCCTCAGCTATGCATGTTTCAATCTTGGCCTTGTTTCCAGTTATCTTTCGAATATACTTAAACTCTCTCTCTCAATACAGAACTGCCAACGAAACTGCACCGGGCCACCCAAGAGTGCCTCGTTGGCGAGGTGCACAATGAGATGTGCCATCGGAGTAAAGAAGCCTGGCGGAAATA
The DNA here is from genome assembly GCF_019359855.2 of Lolium perenne. NCBI lineage: Eukaryota > Viridiplantae > Streptophyta > Magnoliopsida > Poales > Poaceae > Lolium > Lolium perenne. The sequence goes on from NC_067245.2 coordinate 293,473,450, forward strand.
TCATCTCCAAATTGCATAGCAACTCCAGCACTGTATCTTGTAGCTTTGCAATAACCTTGGGACATATCTGCTTAGCACAGAGCGTGCGGAAGAAATGGCTCACCTGCGCAAGCACTCGCCAGACTTTCTCGGGGATATACCCTCGAAGCATCACCGGCATGAGCCGCTGAATCCATATATGATAGTCGTGACTCTTGAGCCCGGTGACTTTTCCCGTCGCAAGATTAACTCCCTTACTCATATTCGAGCAATAACCATCAGGGAACATCACGACGTATTTGAGCCACCTGAATGCCTCCTTCTTTTGGATGGAATCAAGGCAGAAGTTGGCATGCGGCTTGAACCAATTCTTTTGACGGCCAATAGGACGCTTCATGTGTAATTTTCCCTATCACAGAGGATCTCAATATCGACTCTAGCCTTGACATTATCCTTTGACTTCCCGGGAATGTTCAGGCATGTGTGAAAGACGGACTCCGCGACATTATTTACAGTGTGCATCACATCGATGTTATGGGGAAGTTCGAGGTCCTTGTAATACTCGAGCTTCGTTAAGGCCGCCTCGTGAGTCCAGTTGTGCGTTACACCATATCCCTCAAATTGATGGCCAGTTGGCGTCGCTGCCGGCACGAGAGCACGTAGCTCGGCTTCAACAAGTGTACCATCAAACTTCGGCACATCTTTTTTTTCATGCACAACTTTGCCCTTCTTGAAGTTCTTTTTGTCTTCTCTAAACGGATGCCTCCTTTTGAGGAACTGTCGATTCGTGTCAAACGCAACATACTTGCGACCCTTCTGTAGCCAAAGGAACTCAAGCCGATGCCTGCACACTGGGCATGGCCACTTACCAGCTGTACACCATCCACATGTTAGGGCGTACCCGGGCATGTCATGCATGGTATACTGCAACCAAACTCTCATGTAGAAGTTTGTCTTCGATGCTCGGTCGTACGTCAATGTCCCATGGTGCCAAGAGTGGTTCAAATCTTCCACAATCGGCTGCATGTAGACACTCAAATTCTTCCCCGGGTAATGAGGGCCTGGAATGATCAGCGACAGAAACATGGTCTTCCTCGTTATTAGGACTCCGGGAGGGAGATTGAGCGGAATAACAAACACGGGCCAGCAACTGTAATTCGCATTCGACATACCATATGGATTGAAGCCATCTGTTGCTATCGCAATTCTGACATTCCGAGCCTCGGCTGCCTTAAGGCGGTGTTTTGTATCGAAGTTCTTCCATGCCGTACCATCGGATGGATGTCCCATCTTCAACTTCTTGTTTTCGTCCACGAATCTCTTCCCATACTTGTGCCACGTCATCTGTTTGGCTGTCTCCTCGTGCATGTAAAGCCGCTGGATTCTTTTTATGAATGGGAGATATCGAAGAATCGACTTTGCGGTGGTTGACTGCCTCACCTGACCATCCTTTCTCGTTACCTCTTCATACCTAGACTGCTTACAGATGGGACAGTACTTCTCCTCCGCATACTGTCTCCAAAATAGAACGCACCCTTTCAGACAACAGTCTATCTTTTGATAATCCATGTTGAGGTCCTTCATCATTCTCCTCGTCACGTGCAGGCTTTGAGGCAGACAATGATCTTTGGGCAACATGTTACCAGTTGTTTTCAGACTTGCTTCAAAGCCCTCACGGGTGGTGTTGTACCGGGTCTTGTCGGCTAGACATTGGGAGATGGCATCGAGCTGAGAAATCGCGGCGCCCTCGTACAGAGGCTTCTTAGCCGCGGCAATCATACCATAGAAGGCCTTCGCGGTTGGCTCTGGTTCCTCCGGTTCTGGCGGCGCCTCCGGTTCTGGCGGCGCCTCCGGTTCTGGAGGTGGCGAATCCGGGACATCGGCATGGACGAGATCATCTAGAAAGTCTCTAATTCCATCGTACTCATTGCCATTGAGCCGCTGCCGCATCACCTCACCTCTGTCACGTTCGCGCTCATCAAAGTCGATTTCCGTGACGTAACCATGCATATACCCATATTGCAGAAGGTGTCTATACATTTCATCCTTCCCACGACGTTGACGCTTCACGCAGCAAACACAGGGGCAAAGTGCCCGAACCAGCCCCTTTGTACCACGCGCTAACTCATTCACTAGAAAATGGGTCTTCCTTGTCCACTCATCTGTTTTCTCAGTCGCACTAACACGCTCATTGTACATCCATCCATTATCAGCCATCCTCTGCTTTATTGGGAGCCAAACCACAGACATAGCATTTATATCAAATAGGAAATTAAATGCATCATATTTTTATTTATTTTACCGGGCGAAACGCATGCATCAACCTACATCTCTACTAGGTGGGCTCCTAGCAGCCGCCGGATCCGTAGTTGGCTACGTTCTCCATGCTCTACCCCGGTCCAAGTCAGAATTTTGGCAGCACCTCCCCGCTGCTCTCCCGATACACGTCTCGGCAAAAAGCCGAGAGGATGTGCATCCGGAGAACAACGGGGAGGCGCCGCCGAAATCCTGACTCGAACCGGAGTAGAACATGGAAAACGTAGACAACTACGCATCCGCCGACTGTCCCGTAAATGCCGCAAGCGTTACGGTTCAAAATATGCGGACCACTAATGCATATTTATCCGCGTAACGCTCGCGGACGGGAAGTGACACCTAGGTTACGCAACTGGACTTAGAAAATGAATCTAGTGACATAAGAAAATGCGGAGATGAAGTTGGAAATTTAGCTCACCCTCGGCTGAAGAGGAAGTAGTCAAACAACCGAGTGTCGATGTCGGCGAACGCCGAGAAGCGCGTCAAGATCCGGGATCGTCACGCCGGGGTGCTCATGACAAGGCGGTCACGACATGGCCTATTATAAATTCACATTATTAGAACAAATTCCACATTCACATTCACATTTCCAATTTCTATTTCTATTTCTAGTTGCAATTTCTATTTCTATTTGCAATTTCTATTTCTATTTCAATTTCATTTCTATTTCACATTTGCAATTTCCATTTCATTTCTATTTGCAATTTCTATTTCTATTACTATTTCTTTCTTTCTATTTCATATCAATTACACAATTCCATTTCTAATTCTATTACAACAACTAAAACTAATGAAAAAATAAAAAAGAGGAACCTTACCGTATGCAGGGAAGAGGGCCTGGCAGGGCGACGGCAGGCCGGGGCGCGAGGAGGAGGCCGGCCAGGGGACGGCGGGCCGGGCGCGAGGAGGAGGAGGAGAGCAGCGCGAGGGGGTGGGGGAGCAGCGGCAGGGGAGCAACGCGGCAGGGGAGAAGCGCAGCGGGGGAGGAGCGGAGGGGGAGACGCGGCGGGGGAGGAGAGCGGCGCGATAGGAGGGTGGCGGCGAGGCAGGAGGGCGGCGCGACAGGAGGGCGGCGCGACAGGAGGGTGGCGGCGAGGCAGGAGGGTGGCGGCGGGGGAGCAGCGGCAGGCGAGCAGCAGCGGGAGAGCAGCTCCTGGCGGCGCGCGGGGGAGAGTTGTGCGTGGAGATGTTGAGTGGGTCCGGCTCGACCAACTCGACCGGCCTGGTCATAACCCTAGAGGCTATGCCGAGGGCCAGGGCTATGCCGACGGCAGCCCTCGGCATAGACCCCATTTTTTTATTTTTCAATTTATTTTCTATTTAAATTTTGTGTTGTGTCAATTATATTATAAAATATATTAATATAGTTCCATATAAATTGTTTTAATCTTCTACATTCCCAAGCTATGCGCATAAAAAAATACCATCTTAACTTAATATTTTCTCCCGTAAACGAAACCCTAATCCGGTAGCCCCGCAGATCTACCCCTTTGACCGGCCTCCGATAACAGTTGAACCATGGACTTTTCTCTTACTTTGTGTTGTGTTAGGTCATCGGAACATGTAGTACCAATAATTACCCTATCTTACATCACTATTCCCTCCGGTAGCAAAACCCTAATCCGGGAGCCCCGCAGATCTACCCCTTTGACCGGCCTCCGATAATAGTTGAACCATGGACTTTTCTATTACTTTGTGTTGTGTTAGGTTATCGGAACATGTAGTACCAATAATTACCCTATCTTACATCACTATTCCTTCCGGCAGACAAAACCCTAATTCGGGAGCCCCGCAGATCTACCCCTTTGACCGGCCTCCGATAACAGTTGACCCATGGAATTTTCTCTTCCTTTGTGTTGTGTTAGGATATAAAACCATCTCAAATCACTTTTGTGCATTCCATGTGGACACACACAAGTTTTGGGGCCATTCCCTAGATCCGATGCTCGATTTCCGATGAAACCCTAGTTCTGTTGACCGCGCGGTCTACCCCTTTGACTGCATCCCATCGGGGGTCCCCCGGTGGGCATATGCCTCAATTTGAGCTTGGTTAGGTCATAGGTACATGTGGAAACAAGGATCATCCCATATGATCTCAAGTTTCTCTCCGGTTCAACTCCGAGGGAGTTCCCCCCTATACATGCAGAATCTGCCTAAGTGTAGGAACCCCCTGTCCGAGAAGCCGGACACACCCGGGGGGTAGCCTTGGATATAAAACCATCTCAAATCACTTTTGTGCATTCCATGTGGACACACACAAGTTTTGGGGCCATTCCCTAGATCCGATGCTCGATTTCCGATGAAACCCTAGTTCTGTTGACCGCGCGGTCTACCCCTTTGACTGCATCCCATCGGGGGTCCCTCGGTGGGCATATGGCTCCATTTGAGCTTGGTTAGGTCATAGGTACATGTGGAAACAAGGATCATCCCATATGATCTCAAGTTTCTCTCCGGTTCAACTCCGAGGGAGTTCCCCCCTATACATGCAGAATCTGCCTAAGTGTAGGAACCCCCTATCCGAGAAGCCGGACACACCTGGGGGGTAGCCTTCGATATAAAACCATATCAAATCACTTTTGTGCATTCCATGTGGACACACACAAGTTTTGGGGCCATTCCCTAGATCCGATGCTCGATTTCCGATGAAACCCTAGTTCTGTTGACCGCGCGGTCTACCCCTTTGACTGCATCCCATCGGGTCCCCGGTGGGCATATGCCTCCATTTGAGCTTGGTTAGGTCATAGGTACATGTGGAAACAAGGATCATCCCATATGATCTCAAGTTTCTCTCCGGTTCAACTCAGGGAGTTCCCCCTATACATGCGAGAACCGCCTAAGTGTAGGAACCCCCTGTCCGAGAAGCCGGACACACCTGGGGGGGTAGCCTTGGATATAAAACCATCTCAAATCACTTTTGTGCATTCCATGTAGACACACACAAGTTTTGGGGCCATTCCCTAGATCCGATGCTCGATTTCCGATGAAACCCTAGTTCTGTTGACCGTGCGGTCTACCCCTTTGACTGCATCCCATCGGGGGTCCCCCGGTGGGCATATGCCTCCATTTGAGCTTGGTTAGGTCATAGGTACATGTGGAAACAAGGATCATCCTGTATGATCCCAAGTTTCTCTCCGGTTCAACTCCGAGGGAGTTCCCCCCTATACATGCAGAATTTGCCTAAGTGTAGGAACCCCTGTCCGAGAAGCCGGACACACCCGGGGGGTAGCCTTGGATATAAAACCATCTCAAATCACTTTTGTGCATTCCATGTGGACACACACAAGTTTTGGGGCCATTCCCTAGATCCGATGCTCGATTTCCGATGAAACCCTAGTTCTGTTGACCGCGCGGTCTACCCCTTTGACTGCATCCCATCGGGGGTCCCCCGGTGGGCATATGCCTCCATTTGAGCTTGGTTAGGTCATAGGTACATGTGGAAACAAGGATCATCCCATATGATCCCAAGTTTCTCTCCGGTTCAACTCCGAGGGAGTTCCCCCCTATACATGCAGAATCTGCCTAAGTGTAGGAACCCCCTGTCCGAGAAGCCGGACACACCCGGGGGTGTAGCCTTGGATATAAAACCATCTCAAATCACTTTTGTGCATTCCATGTGGACACACACAAGTTTTGGGGCCATTCCCTAGATCCGATGCTCGATTTCCGATGAAACCCTAGTTCTGTTGACCGCGCGGTCTACCCCTTTGACTGCATCCCATCGGGGGTCCCCCGTTGGGCATATGCCTCCATTTGAGCTTGGTTAGGTCATAGGTACATGTGGAAACAAGGATCATCCCATATGATCTCAAGTTTATCTTCGGTTCAACTCCGAGGGAGTTCCCCCCTATACATGCAGAATCTGCCTAAGTGTAGGAATCCCGCCCTTTTTTCCCGCCCACCCTTTCCCGCTGCTTCTCTCCCGCCCTTTTTTCCCGCCATGATTTCCCGCCAAGTTTTCCCGCCCACCCTTTCCCGCTCAATCTCTCCCGCCAAGTTTTCCCGCCCACCCTTTCCCGCCCATTTTCTCCCGCCAAGTTTTCCCGCCGTTTCAGCCCCTCGTCGGCCTATATATAGCCATGTCTTCTCCACTAACAGCACCAGCAACATTTCTCCCCTCATCACTTCTCTCATCCAACAGCACCACAAAATCCTCTGAGTTGAGCTGCCGCTGAGATGGCTCCTCGTCGCCGTAGCAACACGGGCTTCATCGGCGTTCGTCGGCGGCCTGCGGGGCATTTCGTGGCTGAAATCACCGCCGGTGGAACGCGTGTGTGGCTCGGCACCTTCTACACGAAGGAGGCTGCTGCCCGCGCATACGACATTGCGGCTTGGAGGTTTGGTCGGCTGATACGTCTCCGACGTATCGATAATTTCTTATGTTCCATGCCACATTATTGATGTCATCTACATGTTTTATGCACACTTTATGTCATATTCGTGCATTTTCTGGAACTAACCTATTAACAAGATGCCGAAGTGCCAGTTCCTGTTTTCTGCTGTTTTTGGTTTCAGAAATCCTAGTAACGAAATATTCTCGGAATCGGACGAAATCAACGCCCAGGTTCCTATTTTGCCCGGAAGCATCCAGAACACACGAGAACCGCCAGAGAGGGGGCACAGGCCCACCAAACCCTAGGCCGGCGCGGCCAGGGGGGCCGCGCCACCCTATAGTGTGGGCGCCCTGTTGACCTCCTGACGCCGCCTCTTCGCCTATTTAAGGGCCCTCGACCTAAAACCTCGAGACGAAAAAAGCCACGGTACGAGAAACCTTCCAGAGCCGCCGCCATCGCGAAGCCAAGATCTGGGGGACAGGAGTCTCTGTTCCGGCACGCCGCTGGAACGGGGAAGTGCCCCCGGAAGGCTCCTCCACCGACACCACCGCCATCTTCATCAACGCTGCTGTCTCCCATGAGGAGGGAGTAGTTCTCCATCGAGGCTCGGGGCTGTACCTGTCGTGGTATCGTCACGGCATATGCCATAGGGTGGCTAATCGATGTGGTTCCTGAGGGATCTCACGGCGGTATCCGGATGCGGGTATGGGCACGAGCGACACGGCGACGTACCCAGGTTCGAGGCCCTCCGATGGAGGTAAAACCTCTACTCCTGCTATGAGTGTATATGATGATCACACAATACAATGGTGCTCCTAGAGCTGTGTCCGGCTGCTCCTGAGAGGCTAAGGAAGACTATGGTCTCTCTCACAGGGCAGCTCCGTAGGTGGGTGAAAGCAATCAATGATCGATCCCCTGCACGAGAGGGGGTAGTGCGGCTTATATAGGCACCGGCACTTTACATATAAGACCCTATAGTTTACTGGCCGGCTGGGCCGGCTTCGGCTTCCGCTCCTTCCCGAGGCGGTGACGTCAGGAGTGGTTGAGGCATCGTGGCCTGTCCCATCCGGCTGCCATGGTCAGCGGTATGGAGGAGGTGTCCCTGTCGCCGTCAGCCACTGTAGCTAGTACGGATCGTCGTAAGCCCTGACGGCCTGTCTGTCGCGCGGCACTATTGCTCCACAGTGCCCGCGCTACGGAAGATGGAGTCAGCGTGGACTTTAGGAACCCGGATCACCAACCCAGTTCCTTCCAGTGCAAGACTCGCCAGCCTCGAGTCGGTCTGAGGTACAAACCCCAGTCGGATATGGCTTGTAGAAGCCGGCCCAGCTACAGCATTGGTGGCCGTAGCCAGGCCGACTAGGACCTAGAGCTAGCCGGCTTCCAGACCACCCGGCCACGGCGCCAGCCGGCTGCTCCTCAGCCGGCCTTGCCGCGAGCCGGCCAGCGGCCAGCCGGCTGCTCCGCGTCCATTGCCCTATCCGGGGTCTTCCCCCCGACATTAGCCCCCGAAGCTGGCAAGGTCCTGCGTCCAGAAGGACCTAGGCAGGTTTTCCTGGCTTCTCGAGTATATTTGACGGCACTTGGAGGGGCCGACTGAGAATTTCCATTCAGCCGGCTGCGCCCTCATCCGGCTCGTTCCTGCCGGCTGCTTCTAGCCGGCCGCTTTTTACACGTGCAGTTTTTTGCTTTCTCGCAAGATCTGATGGCGCCTCCGCCTTGCTGACGAATTTTGGCTCGGGTGGAACTTTTGGTCCGGCTCCGGCTTGCGGCGCGCCGGAGTCTCCGCCGCCTCGGGCCCTGCGCCCGACTTGACTGGTCTGACGCCTGGCCTGGCGGTCGGTTCGTCTGGTCACATCAATGTCCCTCCGGATCCGGTGCGGTAGTGGGCGACGTGGTGTGGCCGTTTCCGATAACCGTTGTGGACGTGGGAGGAGTTACGGCGCAGTAAATCCGGGGAGTTACGGCCCACGACCGCCACTTGGAGGCCAACCGCCCGCGGCAGGAGGCTATAAATGCCGCGGGGGAGGCATCGAGGCGGCCACTTGCCATTCTCTTCCTCCTCGCGCTCCTGCTTCCATCGCTCTCTGCGCTCGAGCCCGCTACTGCTCCGGCGAACTCCTTCCGCTGGCGAACTCCGGCGGGCGAATCTCCACCGATCCGCCGCCGCCACTCCGTCAATCCGGCGCCACGGGGCCGCGCATCTCGACGGAGCGTCCTCAGCCGCCGTTGTCGCCGCCGCGGTCGCAAGGTTCTTCCTCGCCGTTCAGCCTCTCCTGGTCATCTTCTTCCTCGTCCTCGTCGATGGCGTCCCCCAGCGGATCGTGGAGGGGCTCCGATATGCGGGAGGACGACGTCGAGCGACTGGTGCGCCTCCGGCGGATCCCGCAGTCGGTGATTACGCGGGTGCCCGGCGAGGAGGTGGAGCCCGAGCCGCGGCCCGGCGAGCACGTCGTCTTCGGCGCGCATCTGGATCGCGGGCTAGGCCTGCCGGCTTCAACGTTCTTCCGGCAATTCCTCGACCACTTCGGTCTTCAGCCGCATCACTTGCCGGCCAACGCGTGCGTCCTCCTGAGCTGCTTCGTGGCGTTCATGGAGGCTTACGCCGGCTTGTGGCCCGACATCGACTTCTGGAGCCGGCTCTTCTTCTTGAAGGCGCAGACCAACGACGGCCGCCTGCGAGCCTGCGGCGCCGCCTCGATCTACACCCGGCCTGGTACGCCTTTCCCCAAAATCCCCACCGTCGACTCGGTGAAGAACTGGCAGATGTCATTCTTCTACGTGCGCAACGAGGGGGAGCTCGTCGACCGGATCAACCTGCCGGAGTTCAACCCGGCTCCTCCAGTCGGCCGGATCAACTGGAGCCACAACGCCCGCTCGACGGATCAGAACGCCGAGGTGAACCTGCTTTGGGACTTCCTGGCGACCGCCACCGATGGCGGGCTGACTGCCGAAGATCTCCTCTGCACCATCGCCGAGCGCCGGGTGCTGCCGCTCCAGATGCGCACCCACAAGATCGGGCACATGTCCGGCCGGTTCGATCCGAACCGGACGTCCATTGCGCGGCTCTCCAAGGCCCAGGTGGCCAGCCGGGTGAACCACATCACCAAGGCGAACCTGTCGGAGGATCGGAGTTACGGGCTGGTGCCTGCGACAGGGACCATCCACCGGCGCGGGTAAGCCTCGTGTCTTTGCCATTTTCCGGCTTGCGGCTGCGAGGCCGGCTTCGTTTTCTTACGCCGACTTCCGGCTTGTCATATGCTTATGTTTTCTCGTCTTGCTAGCTTTTTGAGCGCCAGAACGCCGAAGACGGCGACCTGGCGATGAGGAGGTGGACGCCGGATCACGTCGATCCGGCTGACCAAGCCGGCGACCATGCCGGCGACGACGACCTGCCGCAGGCGCCTGATCTAGGCGGCCAGGGGGAGCATAATCCGCCCCCTTCACCAGAGCACCAGGAGGAGGAGGAGCCGGCGACGTCCGGCACGGGGCCAATCCCCGCCGTTCCTCTGCGTTCGAGGCCGCCAAGCACCACGGCGACTTCGGCGCCCAAGGGCACGAAGCGAGCCGGCTCCACCGCCGCCTGGGAGGCGAAGGCGAAGAAGCAGCGCCGGCAGCAGCCGAAGAAGGTCCCGGAGCAGGCCGGGTGAGTTCTCTCTCTCTTTTTCTTGTTTGATTCCTTTTCTTTCCTTACTTTTATGCTTATTATCTTTCTGTTTATCCGGCTAGGGCCCCTATCAAGTTTGCCCAGGGCGGCGGCTCCCGGCAAGCTCCGCGCGTTGTGTCACCGCTTCCGCGCCAGAGGAGGGAGCAGACGCCGCAGCCTTCCTCGCGCGCACCTACGCCGCCGCCGCCTGCGACAGGGGCTTCTTCCTTTGCCGTGCCGCTGGCCTCCGCGCCAGATCGCGGCACGCGGGTCGAGCCAACGCGGCAGCCGACGCTGGACGACATGTTCCCGCGCCGGACACCTCTTACGGACCCGGCCGCGGGGCCGGGCGGGCATGCCGCCTTCCACCGGAGCCGGAGCCGGCGGGGCTGCTCCGCCTTCGCCGACCGGAGTCGGCGGGCCCGCGCCCAGCGTCGTGGTGCTGGAGAGTTCTCCGGAAGGAGCGCCTCAAGCGCCGGAGACAACTGGGCCGGCTGGGCCATCCGCTGCGCCCGGGGCGACGCCGCCGCCGCAGCCGACGACAGAGGAGCCGGCCAGGGAGGAGCCGGCGAGGGACGAGCCGGCGCGCATGGAGGGCGCCGACTCGCGCGCGCTGGTGAGGACAAAGGGCCCAGCGGGCCCGTATGAAGGCCTTCACGTGGCCAAGGGTGCCCGGTTGGTGGCTGTGCCGTCCGCCTCCGACTCCAGCTTCGGCTCGGCAGGAACTATGGAGAAGGCATGGCACTGTGCGAACTCTGCGAGGTACTCAGCCGGGAGGGGCAGCCTGGCACGGCGCCCATGAAGATGCTTTTCTCCGGCTATCGCGCCAGCCTCAAGACCAAGGCCGCCGAGACCCTTGCCCAGCTGGCGACGCTGGAGGATGCCGAGAAGGTGTGTTTTCTTTTCTTTTGCAATTTTCTTGTACTGGAAGCCCTCCGAGACGTGGGCCGGCTGCTGGCCGATCCGGAGTTTCGTCTAAGCAACTGATTCTTTCAGACGGTTGAGGAGCGGCGCACCTTCTTGTACAACCAGGTGGTAACCAGCTACCACAAGGGCAAGATCGAGCGAGCCGGCTTGGCTCGCGAGCTGGAGGCTGTCAAGGGTAAGCTCTATGCTTCTTTCGACTTGATGTCTTGTTTCTTTTTAATCTTGGTTGGCTGACATTTCTTTCCGGCCGCCTCGCAGTTGAGGCCGCCAAGGTCCCGCAGCTGGAGTCGGATCTCCGAGCCGCTCGCGCGCAGTGCGCCGAGAGCGAGGAGGCGGGCCGATCTGCCGCCGGCAAGCTCAAGCTGGCTGAGCAGGAGCTGACGCGGCTGCGCCTGCTGGAGCAGAACCATCTCACCGAGCTCAACTCCCTCAGGACGGCGGAGAAGGCGAAGGTGGATGATCTGAGCCGGCGGCTGACGGAGGTGGAGAAGCAGCGGCTTGCGCTGCAGGAGGAGGTCACCGCCAAGTCCACAGAGCTGACGGCTACCGCCAAACGTTGGACCGACGATTTTAGCGCGCTTGATCGCGGCTTGGCGGGTGAGTACATCTTTATGTTCCTTTCCCTTTGCCGGCTTTCGTTGGCAGCCGACAGCAGAAACTTCTGATTTCTTCGCTGTCCTCAGCTTCGGGCTGGTGACAGTCGGTTCTTGCCGGCTGCCGCCAGGCTTTTCCTTTTGGCTTAGGACTTCGAAAATTTGCATTTTTCAGCTTATTTCGGCTTTGATGGTTTCTGACTTGCTTCTTCTTCTTGCAGCGGCCTTCCCGGAGACGCAGGAGGCGGCTTTGGCAGCCGTTGGCGTCGCGCGCGACTCCAGGAGGCGGGAGACCGGCGAGGGCAGCTCGGAGTACTTCTCCATGGAGGACCACCTGGCGTCCATGGCTGCCCGCATCGAGCCCGTCACCAAGCTCGGCTGGGAGCTCCGGAAGGCGGCTGAAGAGCTGGTGCCCATGCTGTGGCCTGAAGAGGCGGCGCCGCAAGATATCTCCGGCCTCATCTCCGCGATGGAGCGGGCGCCGGACCGCTTCCTCGACTGGAAGGAGTCGGCCACGCGCGCCGGTGCCGACATGGCGCTGTCCTTCGTCCTCTCCTGGTACAACGAGGTGGACCTGGGGCAGCTTGAGTTCCGGCGAGCCGGCGTGGAGGACAAGCTCCCAGCCGAGCTCAAGGCCGCCCGCCTTGCTCGAGCCAGCACCATCGCCGGCTTCGTCGACAAGGCCCTCTTCGTCGCGGACCCGAACCCTCCTCCATCTGATGAAGAATACATGGATGATGAGGAGGCGGAAGACGTGCCTGAGGACGACCCGGCAGCCGGCTCCACTGATGCCCCTCCGGCTTAGATTTCCTGCTTTTCAGTTGTTCTTTTGCAAGACAATTTATTAAATCCCCGGGATGCCGGGTGCAGATGTATGAATATTATCGCCCTTTAATTATGTCACACTTTAATGTGTTTGTTAATCATTTGTGTACCGAGTTGCTTTCTTTCGACTCGTTCGCTTTTTCCCATCCGCCCCACTCTTTGGCTGTGCCCTTGCCGGTCATACGTCCGACTTGCGATCCGTCGCCGGATCAAGAGCGGGCCGCTGGGTGAGGCCGACAGTATTTCAGTCGAACGAGCTGAATTCGGCAATCCGGCACTTTTATGAAAAGTTGCAAGTCAACTCGCTTTTACTCTTTCCCTTAGTCGTTTTTCGCGTGCCGGCTCCCTAGGCCTTACTCCCGCCAGCCGGACAGCCGGGTTGCGGTCTGTAGCTGGATCGGAAGCCGGCTGTCGGAAACCGGATCACGTTACTGAGCCGGCCGCGTGAGAGGGTTCAAGCCAATTGGCGAAACAAGGTAAAGTACGCGAAAAACTTGTCGGAAACAGCGCTCTTGGCGCAAGCTTTTTCATAACTCCCAAAGGGGATACAAGGGATACTTACATTCCCGCTCTCATGTGTAAAATGGGCGGAGTAACCTGACATTCCAGGGACGTTTAGTCTCTTCGTCAGCCTTGTCCGGCTTGTTTTTCTTAGCCTCTTGGGCATCTATGAGATAGTAGGAATCATTGCCTACTGCCTTGCTCACGATGAAGGGACCCTCCCATGGGGATGACAGTTTATGCTATCCGGCTGTCCTCTGGATCAGCCGGAGCACTAGGTCTCCCTCTCGGAATGCTAAGGGCTGGACCTTCCGGCTGTGATAGCGTCGGAGGCTTTGCTGGTAGATAGTAGATCTAGACTCAGCCAGCAGCCGGGCCTCTTCGACCAGGTCAACTCCATCTTCGCGAGCTTCTTTGGCTTCGGCTTCTGTGTAGAGCTTGATCCTTGGCGCGTCATGCTCGATATCAGTTGGCAAGACGGCTTCGGCCCCGTATACGAGGAAAAATGGTGTGAAGCCGATCGAGCGGTTTGTCGTTGTGCGCAGCACCACAAAGACATTGGGCAGTTCTTCAATCCAGCAGCCGGCTGCTCGCTCGAGCGGCTCCACCAGCCGGGGCCGGATGCCGGCTAGGACTAAGCCGTTAGCCTTTTCCACTTGTCCGTTGGACTCACGGGTGTGCCACAGAAGATAGGGCCATCCGGATCCCCATTTCCCGCAATAGCGAGAGAAGATGCCTTGGGAGAAGTTGGTGCCGTTGTCGGTGATGATGGTGTGGGGGTAGCCGAATCTCACAATGATTTCCTTGAGGAATGTGACGGCTGTGGACCCGTCCAGTTTCTTGATTGGCTTGGCTTCGATCCACTTGGTGAATTTGTCAATCATCACCAAGAGGTGTGTCATGCCGCCTCGCGCTGTTCTGAATGGGCCTACCATATCCAAGCCCCATACGGCAAATGGCCATGTGATGGGGATGGTTTTCAAGGCGGAAGCCGGCTGGTGTCTTTGCTTTGCGAAGCGCTGACAGCCGTTGCACTTCTTCACCAAATCTTCTGCGTCTCTCGAGCGCGATCGGCCAAGAAAACCGTGCCGGAAGGCTTTGGCCACTATGGCTCTGGATGAGGCGTGATGTCCGCACTCTCCTTGATGGATTTCCCGTAGGAGTTCAATCCCTTCAGCCGGCTCGACGCACCGCTGGAACACCCCACTTACGCTGCGTTTGTACAGCTGGTGGTTGATGATGGTATAGGCCTTGGCCCTTCTCTCAATCTGCCCGGCCCGGACTCTATCATCAGGCAGCACACCGTCGGTGAGGTAGGAGAGGAAATCTTGTGCCCATGAAGGTACGCATCTTATCTCGAATACGCTGACCAGCAGGGCCTCCTGCGTGGGAGCTTCCGGATTCGACTGCATGGTCGCCGGGTTCGGCTTGCTAGCCGGCGGGTTCGGCTTGCTGGCCCCCGAGTTTGGCGATGAAGCCCCCGGTTGGACTGAGAAGTCCCCGGGTTCGGCATGCTAGCCGGCGGGTTTGGCTTGTTAGCCCCGACTTGGGCGATGAAGCCCCGGGTTTGGCTGAGCAGCCCCGGGTCAGCCGGCACGAATATTGAATCCGAGTCCGGTGACGGTATGATGGACGGCTTCTTGAGAACCGCCAAGGCGACACCCGGCGGAATGGCTTGCCGGGTTGAGCCAATCTTGGATAAGGCATCAGCCGCTTCGTTGTTTGCTCGTGGCACATGGTGGAATTCCGCAGCCGTCGAAGAAGCCGGATAGCTGCTGGACATGGAAGCGGTATGAGGCCATGTTGGCGTCCTTCGCGTCCCGGTCGCCGGATGCTTGCCGTATGACCAAGTCGGAGTCGCCGAAGCGAGTATGCGACGCACGCCAATCTCCTTGGCCAGCTTCAGCCCATGAATGAGCGCTTCATATTCCGCCACATTGTTGGATGCGGCGAAGTGGATCTGCAGGACGTAGTCCAGCCGGTCCCCTTGGGAGAGGTGATGACGATGCCGGCTCCCAAGCCGTTGCGCATCTTCGAGCCGTCGAAGTGCATCTTCCAATGCGTGGAATCCGGCACAGGCGGCAAGTACTGCATCTCAGCCCAGTCGACGAAGAAGTCCGCGAGGATCTGCGACTTGATGGCTGTGCGTGGCTCGTAGAGGATGGTGTGGGCGGCTAGCTCCAGGGCCCACTTGGCAACCCGGCCGTTGGCATCCTTGCTGCCTATGATTTCCGCCAAGGGTGCTGTGGCAACCACCCTGATGGGGTGCTCTTGGAAGTAGTGCTTCAGCTTCTTGGCCGCCATGTAGACGCCGTAGGTGACTTTCTGGTAGTGGGGGTAATTTTGCTTCGACTGGGAGAGCACTTCGCTAAGGTAATAGACTGGGCGCTGAACCAGCTGCTCCTCGTTGCCGGCTTCTCTGCGCTCCACCACCAGGACAACGCTAACCACTCGGTTGGTGGCTGCGATGTACAACAGCATCGGCTCCATTGAAGCCGGCGTTGCAAGGATTGGCGCGGTTGAGAGCACGCGCTTCAAGTCACGGAAGGCCTCATCCGCCTGCGGTGACCAGACGAACTTGTCCGCCTTCTTCATTAGTTGATACAGGGGCAGTGCCTTCTCCCCAGCCGGCCGACGAAGCGGCTCAAGGAGGCCAGGCAGCCAGCAAACTTCGGACGTCCTTGAGGCACCGCGGCAGTTCCATCTTCTCCAGGGCACCGATCTTGTCCGGGTTGGCTTCGATCCCTCGGCGAGAGACGAGGTAGCCAAGGAGCTGGCCAGACGGCACGCCGAATGTGCACTTGGCCGGGTTGAGCTTCATCCGGAATCTTCTCAGATTGGTGAAGGTTTCTCTCAGGTCATCAAGGAGGGTAGTCGTCTCCTTGGTCTTGACAACGACATCATCCACGTATGCGTGAACGTTTCTGCCGATTTGATCCTGCAAGCATTTACGCATGCACCTTTGGTAGGTGGCGCCTGCATTTTTCAAGCCGAACGGCATAGTCGTGTAGCAGTAAGCCCCGTACGGGGTAATGAACGAAGTCTTTATTTGATCAGCCGGATTCAAAGGAATCTGGTGGTAGCCCGAATAGGCGTCTAAGAAAGACAACAGTTCACAGCCGGCAGTCGAGTCTATGACTTGATCTATGCGCGGCAGGGGGAAGGGGTCCTTCGGGCACGCCTTGTTCAGGCTGGTGTAGTCGATACACATGCGCCAGGAGCCGTTCTTCTTCAAAACCAGGACCGGGTTCGCCAACCAGTCCGGGTGCAGCACTTCCATGATGAAGCCGGCAGCTAGGAGCCGGGCGATTTCTTCACCGATGGCCTTCCTTCGTTCTTCGGCGAAGCGCCTGAGAGGCTGCTTCACCGGCTTGGCTTCAGGCCGGACGTGGAGGTGGTGCTCAGCCAACTCCCTCGGCACACCCGGCATGTCTCTTGGAGTCCATGCGAAGATGTCCCGATTCTCACGGAGGAAGCTGGTGAGCTCGCTTTCCTATTTCTTGTTCAAGCCGGCACCGATGGTGACGAACTTGTCCGGCTGCGCCGGGTCCAGCAGGATCTTCTTGGTGTTGTCGGCCGGCTGGAAGTGAGTCGTCCCAGCCGGGTTGCCCGCAGCCGGCATGTCTGTCTGCGCGGCTTTGGCGAGGGCGACGGCGTCGTGGATGAGCTGCTTCTCGGTGGCGATGACCAGCGTCTGGGCCATCTTGGAGCTCTGCGTGGCGCAGTCCATGGAGCGGCGATAATCGCCGGCTACGGTAATGACCCCCTTGGGGCCAGGCAGCTTCATTTTCAGGTACCCATAGTGGGGCACCGCCATGAACTTGGTCAGGGCCGGCCTGCCCAGGAGCGCGTGGTAGGGACTCACGAGGTCCACCACCTCGAACTCGATTCTCTCGGTGCGGAAGTGGTCCGGCTTCCCGAACATCACCTCCAGCGTGATCCGGCCGATCGGCTGGCAGCAATGGCCTGGCACGATGCCATGGAAGACGGTGGGGGTGGGGCGCAACTCGGCCTCCTGGATGCCCAGCTTGCGGGCGGTGTCGCGGTAGAGGATGTTGATGCTGCTGCCGCCGTCGATGAGGACGCGCGAGAAACGCACGCTGCGCCGGGTTGTGCCAATGGTGGGGTCGAGGACCATGGCGTAGCTGCCCGGCTTCGGCAGGACAGCCGGTGTGTCGCGGCGATCAAAAGTGATGGCCTGCTCTGACCAGTTTAGGTACTGGGGGACCGGCGGTATGACCGCGTTGACCTCGAGGGAACGGCGCTCTTGGCTCGTCCTGTCCTCGGGCTCGGAGGTGAAGATGATGTAGGTGGCGTCTTCGGCCAAATATCGGCCGGCATGGTGCACTTGGTTAGCCTCGTGGTGCTCGAGGTTGGCGTTCTCTGCGCCGGCTTGGCCACCCGGCCCGCCGGCTGGTGGAGGCGGGGGGGGAGGCGGGAGGGGTTCGCCGCTTGTCAGCCGCTTCATGAAGTGGCAGTCGCGGGTGGTGTGGTTGGAGGGGTTCTTGCCGCTGTGGTACTTGCACGGCGAGTCGAGCATCTGCTCGAAGGTGTACTTCGGCTTCCACTGCCGGTCTTGCTCGGCGGCTGCCGCCTGCCGCGTTATCTGCCACGGCGGCCACGTGGGCGGAGCCGTACCGGCGGTCCGGCTGGTCGCTGTGACGCTTGCCGCGGTAGTTGTCCCGCCGGCTGCCGTGCGAGGCGCCCTCGGCCGGCTTGTTGTTGTCCCTTCTGGTGGGGGCCGGTGAAACGTCGGCCGGCGCCTTGCCGGCTTCCTCGGCCAGCGCGTACTTGTCGGCGATGGCCATCAAGGCGGCCATCGACTTGGGGTCACTGCGGCGCAACTTGTGCCACAGCATGGTGTTGGGCCGACAGCCTCCCATGAAGAAGCCGATGGCCTGGATCTCGTGCACGCCCTCACAGGAGTTGCGCATCTCGCACCAACGCGTCAGGTACGCGCGATCCGTCTCGTCGGGGCCCTGCTTGCACATCTCGAGCTGCTGGGGGCGACCCGGCCGGCGATAGGTGCCGGTGAAGTTGCTGATGAAGGCCGCTTCGAAGTCGAGCCAGCCGTTTATGCTGTCGGCTGGCAGGTTGTTGAGCCACGTGCGGGCGGAGCCGACCAGCATCAGGGGGGAGTAGCGCACGGCCCAGCGCTTGTTGCCTTTGGCGATGCCGACTGCGGTGGAGTAGTCCTGCAGCCAGTCCTCCGGCTTGGCGGTGCCGTCGTACTTGGGGGTGTCACGGGGGAGCGTGAAGCCTTCGAGTGTGGGCTCGTTGGCGATGCGGGGCCCGAAGCACTTTGGGCCGGCTGGAGCTTCTTCTTCCGCAATGCGGGATTCGACCAGCCGGTCGAGGCGATCTCGGGCGTCGGCGGGCTCGATGCGCGGGCCCAGCCGGGAGTGTGCCGGCTGGCGCGCGCCGCTTGCTTCTGGAGCCGCTCGGTGATGACGGCAGGGCTCGGAGTCTTGCTCCTGGTTCCGGCTTGGAGGGGGCCGGCTGCGGCTGCTGCCGCTCGGCTGCTGGCTTGGCCGGCCCGAGCTGTGCGTGGCCCGGGAATCATGGCGCCGGCTTGGTGCTGGGGAGGAGGACTCGGCCGTGTCCCTGGCGCCTTCCCTGTCGTTGCCTGCAGCTCCACGAGCGTGAGAAGCTCTGGGGGCATTGACATACCTGGGGTCGGCGATCTGCCTGTTGGCTGCGTTGAGCAGCTCGGTCACCCGCCTGGTCTGGCGGCGTAACTCTTCGCCTTCAAGGCGGCTCAGCTCTTCTGCCGCGCGCATGTTCTTGTCGGGGGTGTTGTAGACGGGTAGCTCCGCGGACGGAGCCGGCGAAGGAGCGCCGTCGCGGGCGATCTCAGCGCCAAGGTCGCGGCCCCTGCGGCGGATGTGGCCAGCTCGGCTTGGCTCGTCGCCGCCTGGAGTGAGGCCGTGGGCGCGGTTGTACTCGCGCTGGGTGATCTCCATCTGGCGCTTAGCAGCAGCCAGTTCTTCGGTTTGCTTGAGGAGGAGCTGGCGGTGCGCCTCCAAGTCCGCCTCGATGGCGGTGGGGTCTGCACCAGGCGTGAGCGGGGTGCTCAGTTTTGCCCGGACTGTATCCAGCCGGGACGGTGGTGGTGGCGCTTTCGGGCCTGAGCCGGAGGCGTTGGGGTCGATGTTGCGCTCCAAGTGGGGGCCGCGCATGCGCGGGTTCTTGGTGGGGAGCGCTGCTGCCGGCTCGCGGAGGAGGGCTAGCGCAGCGCAGCACCTGCCGCGGGTAGCGCGGCGGTGCGACGGTGGCGACGTAGATGTCGAAGCCACCGAAGGAGATGACGCTGCCGCCGGCTGGGAAGGGCCGGTCAGCGAAGCAGCCAGCGTTATCGCTGACGCAGTTGAGGGAGCCGAATCTCCAGATCAAGCCTGAAGCGACTCGCTCGCCGGTGGTGATGGTGAGGCCCGTCCGGATGAAGACACCGGCCGAGGATGCTGAAGGCCCCACGGTGGGCGCCAAATGTCGTGGTATCGTCACGGCATATGCCATAGGGTGGCTAATCGATGTGGTTCCTGAGGGATCTCACGGCGGTATCCGGATGCGGGTATGGGCACGAGCGACACGGCGACGTACCCAGGTTCGAGGCCCTCCGATGGAGGTAAAACCTCTACTCCTGCTATGAGTGTATATGATGATCACACAATACAATGGTGCTCCTAGAGCTGTGTCCGGCTGCTCCTGAGAGGCTAAGGAAGACTATGGTCTCTCTCACAGGGCAGCTCCGTAGGTGGGTGAAAGCAATCAATGATCGATCCCCTGCACGAGAGGGGGTAGTGCGGCTTATATAGGCACCGGCACTTTACATATAAGACCCTATAGTTTACTGGCCGGCTGGGCCGGCTTCGGCTTCCGCTCCTTCCCGAGGCAGTGACGTCAGGAGTGGTTGAGGCATCGTGGCCTGTCCCATCCGGCTGCCATGGTCAGCGGTATGGAGGAGGTGTCCCTGTCGCCGTCAGCCACTGTAGCTAGTACGGATCGTCGTAAGCCCTGACGGCCTGTCTGTCGCGCGGCACTATTGCTCCACAGTGCCCCGCGCTTTACGGAAGATGGAGTCAGCGTGGACTTTAGGAACCCGGATCACCAACCCAGTTCCTTCCAGTGCAAGACTCGCCAGCCTCGAGTCGGTCTGAGGTACAAACCCCAGTCGGATATGGCTTGTAGAAGCCGGCCCAGCTACAGCATTGGTGGCCGTAGCCAGGCCGACTAGGACCTAGAGCCAGCCGGCTTCCGGACCAGCCGGCCACGGCGCCAGCCGGCTGCTCCTCAGCCGGCCTTTGCCGCGAGCCGGCCAGCGGCCAGCCGGCTGCTCCGCGTCCATTGCCCTATCCGGGGTCTTCCCCCCGACAGTACCGGTAGCTATGTGGTTAATCTCTCTCCTATGTACTTCAATACAATGATCTCATGAGCTGCTTTACATGATTGAGATTCATATGAGTTTTGTATCACAATTCATCTATGTGCTACTCTAGTGATGTTATTAAAGTATTCTATTCCTCCTGCATGGTGTAAAGTGGACAGGGTGTGCATCATGTAGTACTTGGCGTAGTTTATGATCGTGATCTCTTGTAGATTGTGAAGTTAACTATTACTATGATGGTATTGATGTGATCTATTTGGTTATGTTGATCTATCTTGCACTCTAAGGTTATTTAAATATGAACATTGAATTGTGGAGCTTGTTAACTCCGGCATTGAGGGTTCGTGTAATCCTACGCAATGTGTTCATCATCCAACAAGAGAGTGTAGAGTATGCATTTATCTATTCTGTTATGTGATCAATGTTGAGAGTGTCCACTAGTGAAAGTCTAATCCCTAGGCCTTGTTCCTAAATACTGCTATCGCTGCTTGTTTACTGTTTTACTGCGTTACTACTGCTGTGTTACTACTGCTTGTTTACTGTCCTGGGCAAAGCACTTTTCTGGTGCCGTTGCCACTACTTATATATATTCATACCACCTGTATTTCACTATCTCTTCGCCGAACTAGTGCACCTATTAGGTGTGTTGGGGACACAAGAGACTTCTTGCTTTGTGGTTGCAGGGTTGCATGAGAGGGATATCTTTGACCTCTTCCTCCCTGAGTTCGATAAACCTTGGGTGATCCACTTAAGGGAAAACTTGCTGCTGTTCTACAAACCTCTGCTCTTGGAGGCCCAACACTGTCTACAGGAAAAGGAGGGGGCGTAGACATCAAGCTATTTTCTGGCGCCGTTGCCGGGGAGGAAAGGTAAAAGGTACTCACACTCCGGATCTCGGCTACTAAGCTATTTTCCGGCGCATCGTAAGTACTCAAAGCTATTTCCTTTAGATCCTGCACTTGCATCTTTTTGTTTCTTGTTTACACTAGTAAGGCATAATGGACAACAATGAGCTTTTTACTCTATTTCCTGATTTAAGACATGGATGGTTTGATCCGAAAATTAAAAAACCCATGGAACATATTAGCATGAACACATTGAATACCATTGTTGCTAATGATATGGAAAATTCTAAGCTTGGGGAAGCTGGTTTTGATGAGCATGATCTTTTTAGTCCCCCAAGCATTGAGGAGAAAATTTACTTTGATGATACTTTACCTCCTATTTATGATGATTATAATGATAGTAGTCTTTTGGTGCCACCTGTTATGGAGGATAAATTTAATTATGATTACAATATGCCTCCTATATTTGATGATGAGAATAATAATGATAGCTACTTTGTCGAATTTGCTCCCACTATTACTAATAAAATTGATTATGCTCATGTGGAGAGTAATAATTTTATGCATGAGACTCATGATAAGAATGCTTTATGTGATAGTTATATTGTTGAGTTTGCTCATGATGCTACTGAAAGTTATTATGAGAGAGGAAAATATGGTTGTAGAAATTTTCATGTTACTAAAACACCTCTCTTTTTTCTGAAATTTTTGAAGCTACACTTGTTTTATCTTCCTATGCTTGTTACTTTGCTCTTCATGAACTTGTTTATTTACAAGATTCCTATGCATAGGAAGCATGTTATACTTAAATGTGTTTTGAATTTGCCTCTTGATGCTCTCTTTTGCTTCAAATATTATTTCTTGCGAGTGCATCATTAAAACTGCTGAGCCCATCTTAATGGCTATAAAGAAAGAACTTCTTGGGAGATAACCCATGTGTTATTTTGCTACAGTACTTTGTTTTATATTTGTGTCTTGGAAGTTGTTTACTACTGTAGCAACCTCTCCTTATCTTAGTTTTGTGTTTTGTTGTGCCAAGTGAAGCCTCTAATCGAAGGTTGATACTAGATTTGGATTTCTGCGCAGAAACAGATTTCTATCTGTCACGAATCTGGGCTGTTTTCTCTGTAGGTAACTCAGAAAAATATGCCAATTTACATGCGTGTTCCTCAGATATGTACGCAACTTTCATTAGTTTTGAGTTTTCTGATCTGAGCAACGGAAGTATTTATTAGAAATTCGTCTTTACGGACTGTTATGTTTTGACAGATTCTGCCTTTTATTTCGCATTGCTTCTTTCGCTGTGTTGGGTGGATTTCTTTGTTCTATTACCTTCCAGTAGCTTTGAGCAATGTCCAGAAGTGTTAAGAATGATTGTGTCACCTCTGAACATGTGAGTTTTTGATTATGTACTAACCCCTCTAATGAAGTTTATGAGAAGTTTGGTGTGAAGGAAGTTTTCAAGGGTCAAGAGAGGAGGATGATATACTATGATCAAGAAGAGTGAAAGCTCTAAGCTTGGGGATGCCCCGGTGGTTCATCCCTGCATATTCCAAGAAGACTCAAGCATCTAAGCTTGGGGATGCCCAAGGCATCCCCTTCTTCATCGACAACATTATCAGGTTCCTCCCCTGAAACTATATTTTTATTCCATCACATCTTATGTGCTTTGCTTGGAGCGTCGGTTTGTTTTTGTTTTTTGTTTTGTTTGAATAAAATGGATCCTAGCATTCACTTTGTGGGAGAGAGACACGCTCCGCTGTAGCATATGGACAAGTATGTCCTTAGGCTTTACTCATAATATTCATGGCGAAGTTTCTTCTTCGTTAAATTGTTATATGGTTGGAATTGGAAAATGATACATGTAGTAAATTGCTAAAATGTCTTGGGTAATGTGATACTTGGCAATTGTTGTGCTCATGTTTAAGCTCTTGCATCATATACCTTGCACCCATTAATGAAGAAATACATAGAGCATGCTAAAATTTGGTTTGCATATTTGGTCTCTCTAAGGTCTAGATAATTTCTAGTATTGAGTTTGAACAACAAGGAAGACGGTGTAGAGTCTTATAATGTTTTCAATATGTCTTTTATGTGAGTTTTGCTACACCGGTTCATCCTTGTGTTTGTTTCAAATAGCCTTGCTAGCCAAAACCTTGTATCGAGAGGGAATACCTCTCATGCATCCAAAATACTTGAGCCAACCACTATGCCATTTGTGTCCACCATACCTACCTACTACATGGTATTTCTCCGCCATTCCAAAGTAAATTGCTTGAGTGCTACCTTTAAAATTCCATCATTCACCTTTGCAATATATAGCTCATGGGACAAATAGCTTAAAAACTATTGTGGTATTGAAAATGTACTTATGCACTTTATCTCTTATTAAGTTGCTTGTTGTGCGATAACCATGTTCACTGGGGACGCCATCAACTATTCTTTGTTGAATATCATGTGAGTTGCTATGCATGTTCGTCTTGTCTGAAGTAAGAGAGATCTACCACCTTATGGTTAAGCATGCATATTGTTAGAGAAGAACATTGGGCCGCTAACTAAAGCCATGATCCATGGTGGAAGTTTCAGTTTTGGACATATATCCTCAATCTCATATGAGAAAATTAATTGTTGCCACATGCTTATGCATAAAAGAGGAGTCCATTATCTGTTGTCTATGTTGTCCCGGTATGGATGTCTAAGTTGAGAATAATCAATAGCAAGAAATCCAATGCGAGCTTTCTCCTTAGACCTTTGTACAGGCGGCATAGAGGTACCCCTTTGTGACACTTGGTTAAAACATGTGCATTGCGATAATCCCGGTAGTCCAAGCTAATTAGGACAAGGTGCGGGCACTATTAGTATACTATGCATGGGGCTTGCAACTTGTAAGATATAATTTACATGATACATATGCTTTATTACTACCGTTGACAAAATTGTTTCTTGTTTTCAAAATCAAAGCTCTAGCACAAATATAGCAATCGATGCTTTCCTCTTTGAAGGACCTTTCTTCTACTTTTATGTTGAGTCAGTTCACCTATTTCTCTCCATCTCAAGAAGCAAACACTTGTGTGAACTGTGCATTGATTCCTACATACTTGCATATTGCACTTATTATATTACTCTATGTTGACAATTATCCATGAGATATACATGTTACAAGTTGAAAGCAACCGCTGAAACTTAATCTTCCATTGTGTTGCTTCAATGCCTCTACTATGAATTATTGCTTTATGAGTTAACTCTTATGCAAGACTTATGGATGCTTGTCTTTAAGTACTATTCATGAAAAGTCTTTGCTATATGATTCATTTGTTTACTCATGTCATTTACATTGTTTTGATCGCTGCATTCATTACATATGTTTACAATATGATCAAGTTTATGATGGCATGTCACTCCAGAAATTATCTTTGTTTATCGTTTACCTGCTCGGGACGAGCAGGAACTAAGCTTGGGGATGCTGATACGTCTCCGACGTATCGATAATTTCTTATGTTCCGTGCCACATTATTGATGTCATCTACATGTTTTATGCACACTTTATGTCATATTCGTGCATTTTCTGGAACTAACCTATTAACAAGATGCCGAAGTGCCAGTTCCTGTTTTCTGCTGTTTTTGGTTTCAGAAATCCTAGTAACGAAATATTCTCGGAATCGGACGAAATCAACGCCCAGGTTCCTATTTTGCCCGGAAGCATCCAGAACACACGAGAACCGCCAGAGAGGGGGCATAGGCCCACCAAACCCTAGGCCGGCGCGGCCAGGGGGGCCCGCGCCACCCTATAGTGTGGGCGCCCTGTTGACCTCCTGACGCCGCCTCTTCGCCTATTTAAGGGCCCTCGACCTAAAACCTCGAGACGAAAAAAGCCACGGTACGAGAAACCTTCCAGAGCCGCCGCCATCGCGAAGCCAAGATCTGGGGGACAGGAGTCTCTGTTCCGGCACGCCGCCGGAACGGGGAAGTGCCCCCGGAAGGCTCCTCCATCGACACCACCGCCATCTTCATCAACGCTGCTGTCTCCCATGAGGAGGGAGTAGTTCTCCATCGAGGCTCGGGGCTGTACCGGTAGCTATGTGGTTAATCTCTCTCCTATGTACTTCAATACAATGATCTCATGAGCTGCTTTACATGATTGAGATTCATATGAGTTTTGTATCACAATTCATCTATGTGCTACTCTAGTGATGTTATTAAAGTATTCTATTCCTCCTGCATGGTGTAAAGTGGACAGGGTGTGCATCATGTAGTACTTGGCGTAGTTTATGATCGTGATCTCTTGTAGATTGTGAAGTTAACTATTACTATGATGGTATTGATGTGATCTATTTGGTTATGTTGATCTATCTTGCACTCTAAGGTTATTTAAATATGAACATTGAATTGTGGAGCTTGTTAACTCCGGCATTGAGGGTTCGTGTAATCCTACGCAATGTGTTCATCATCCAACAAGAGAGTGTAGAGTATGCATTTATCTATTCTGTTATGTGATCAATGTTGAGAGTGTCCACTAGTGAAAGTCCAATCCCTAGGCCTTGTTCCTAAATACTGCTATCGCTGCTTGTTTACTGTTTTACTGCGTTACTACTGCTGTGTTACTACTGCTTGTTTACTGTCCTGGGCAAAGCACTTTTCTGGTGCCGTTGCCACTGCTTATATATATTCATACCACCTGTATTTCACTATCTCTTCGCCGAACTAGTGCACCTATTAGGTGTGTTGGGGACACAAGAGACTTCTTGCTTTGTGGTTGCAGGGTTGCATGAGAGGGATATCTTTGACCTCTTCCTCCCTGAGTTCGATAAACCTTGGGTGATCCACTTAAGGGAAAACTTGCTGCTGTTCTACAAACCTCTGCTCTTGGAGGCCCAACACTGTCTACAGGAAAAGGAGGGGGCGTAGACATCACCGGCCGCGCCACGAAATGAACTTCCCGGAGGTCAGGTCTCTGACGGAAGCTCAGAGTCTCTCTACTGAGCCGCTACTTCGCTCACAGGGTGAAGCGCGGCGGTACAGGGCTGGCCAGCGGCGGATTGATACCACCGAGGCGGACGAGCAGTTCATGGCACAGTGGCGCAGAGACCATCCCGGAGACGTTGAGGCAATGCGCGCATTCTGGAAGGACAAGCAGGCGTACAGGAGAGAGAGGAGGGCGGGAAAGCGGCAGAGGAAGGCCGAGGTTGAAGCAGAGTACGCCAAAGGAGAGGCGTCGACATGGGGGGAGAATGATGAACGGTGGTCGTGGAACCTCACAACCACCGCTTCAGAGGACACCCCCAGCGAGGATGAAGATTTCGACTTCTCTGATTAATATGTGTATGTGTCGAGTCCGTGTGTCTTTAAGTGTTTTGGTTCCTGTGTGGGTGTAGTTTCTTTAAGTGTTTTGGTTCCTGTGTGTGGGTGTAGTTCTTTAAGTGTTTCGGTTCGTGTGTGGGTCTAGTACTTTAAGCGCTTTGGTATGTGTGTGGGTCTAGTTATTTAAGTGTTTTGTATCGTGTGTGGGTCTTAAGTTCTTAAATGTATCACTTTTCTCTCCAGTTCACCTCTGAGGGAGTTCCCCCTATACATCCATAATCTGCCTAAGTGTAGGAACCCCCTGTCCGAGAAGCCGGACACACCTTGGGGGGTATCCTTGGATATAAAACCATCTCAAATCACTTTTGTGCATGCCATGTGGGCACACACAAGTTTTCCAGCGATTCCGACGCTCCGGTGGTCTGTAACTTGGAAAACCCTGGGGCGGGGACCCCACAGATCTACCCCTATAGCTTTCTCCGTGCGAGGATTTACCAGTGGACTTTTTTATTTATTTTGCTTTGTTTAGGACATATGTACATGGAAACCATAGGTTGGGCATACTTTACCATAAAATAGGCTCCGTTTGAGCCATGGCGGGGGTTTCCACATACAGATCCTGGATTTTACCAAGTGTTAGCCCATTATGCGGAAATCGTCAACGTCGGGTACATCCAAGGTTAGCCAAACCTTACATCACACTTGTACATATATGTTAGGGGCAGAAGCAAGTTTTCCAACAATTCTGACGCTCCGGTGATCTGTTTCTTGGGAAATCCTAGGGCGGGACCCCGCAGATCTACCCCTAGGGTAAGGGTTAGGGTTATAGTTAGGGTTAGCAATGTATGTGGAAACCCTAGGGTTAGGGTTATAGTTAGAGTTAGGGTTAGAGTTAGCGTTAGCAATGTATGTGGAAACCCTAGGGTTAGGGTTAGGGCTAGAGTTAGGGTTACGGTTAGAGTTAGGGTTAGGGTTAGAGTTAGAGTTAGGGTTAAAGTTAGGGTTAGGGAATTCTTAAAAAATAGAACCATTTTTTACATAATGCATACTAGTAAATAAATAATAGAAACATAATATAAAGTAATATGAGAGAGAGAAAAAAGAAAAAAAAATCTATATGCCGAGGGTGGCCGTCGGCATAGGGGGGCCATGCCCTATGCCGAGGGTAGCCCTCGGCGTCTTACCTGACGCCGTGACCGCGCCGTCGCGTCGCCGCTCTGGCAGCAGCTATGCTGGTACCTACGCCGAGGGCCAGGTAGACGCCGACGGCTGCCCTCGGCGTAGGAACCTGTACGCCGACGGTACCTAAACGCCGACGGCCGGCTTCCAGCGCTGCCCCGGCGAGGCCGTACGCCGACGGCCCCGACAAAAAGCCCTCGGCGTAGGGTTTGGCCGTCGGCGTCTCTGGCCATTCTTGTAGTGAGATAATAAGATAGACAAACATTAATTGCATTTAGTAGGATTTTGTTAAGTATAGATGTGCTTTTTTAACGAACATGTCATATGTTTTTTAACCTGATATTACTCTCATCCCATCCTCACCCACTATGCTCCCAAGGAAGCGGTGGGCTGCTCGAGGACCAAGGATCAGATGCTCTGTTAGTGTCCCACCTCCACACGTTTGTGTGGCATTTCAGTCATTTAGCATATCCAGTCTTTTTCCACAAACGGAGATGCTTTTTTATCCTAAAAGACCGATCTGATAGGAGGATGACTATTCTCCCTTATAAGCTACCGTACACTCTTACTAGAGAAGTGGGACAAATTTTCCTAACACTGCCTAGTATCCTAACATGCTCATTGCGAGTGGTGGTTTAAATGAGGCAAGTATGTCAACACACTATGACACGAGAGTTAAGGAAGATGCAGTGTGGAAAGGATGTGTGTATTAGTTTTCTTTTTTAGAAAAAGAGGTTGAACCCCAGCATCTGCATCAAAATGCCACACACAACTTTTTTGTTGTATTATTCGACAAAGGCTTACACAATAATAAGTCCATCAACCCGATGCCACCTTCTTGGTGACCTCATTATCAAGATTGTAGGAAGTGTGCATTAGTGGGGCAATAGATTCGATAGAGGAAGCTGCAATAAAAGAAGAGGCGTAAGAGTGAGGGAGCTTGCGGTATGTGTTATCTAGGAGCTCGGATAGCATGGGCCTATAATATGTTGTTTTATATTTGATGTGGTTGTTGCAGGTTAGTTACTAGAGTAAATATTGTATGTACGAGAGCAACACCATCTAATTGGCACTTTCATAAATGTTCTTTCATTGAACAGCATATACTGAGAAGAGTTTGGTAGGAGAAAATGATAAAATGCAAAAGAAGGTATACACAACACTCTCGATCCTTGTTTTATCTAAATACTTAGGGATAATCTTACGGCATTATAGTCACAACTAAATGTAATGTTTTACATGCAAATTAGGAAAGGAAGGCTAGAATAAAGAAAGAGCTACGGGAGCCAGAAGTTTTGTCATCTCCATACGACACGGCATGGGTGGCTATGGTGCCCTTGCAAGGTTTCCCTCAAGCTCCCTGCTTCCCTCAATGTGTTGAATGGATATTGCAAAACCAATGGAATAATGGATCTTGGGGTATTAATGAATACGACTTATCAACCAACAAGTCTAGTCTCTTATCGACATTGGCATGCATTATTGCACTTAAGAAATGGAATGTTGGTCCGGAGCACATCATGAGAGGTACAAAAAAGGATGAATTTAATTCTAATAATTTCAAGATATTTTACTTAGACTATATGTAAGTTCTAACTAATATAAAATGATCTATACTAACATGACTTATTTTTTCCTTGCGGGGCAGGACTACATTTTGTCGGTAGAAATTTCTCTATTGTTATGGATGAGCAGATAGTTGCTCCTATAGGCTTCAATATTATTTTTACTGGTATGTTTAACCTAGCCATTGGGATAGGTTTGGAATTTCCTATAAAACAATATGAGTTTGATGCTTGTCTTCACATCAGGCAGATGGAATTGAACAGGTTTGTGAAGTGACCACTATAACACAAAATTTTGTATATATGCACATATTTCATTTAGTATTTCTCCCACAACTGTTTGTTAGTACGCATGGGCGGGCAATATGAATGGAAATTCACTGGCTGATTTGTTTCTTATCTCTCTTTTTATGGAACGATTTGTTGTTTATTTCTTATTTAGTTCTACATCTCTTGGAATAACCATATTCTGAAGCACAAATGAGAAACGATATGTGTGATACAGACTTGCTGGGGATAAATCTTACGGGAGAGAAGCATACATGGTTTATATTGCTGAAGGGTTAGGAAACACCCTGGATTGGGATGTAGTCATGAAGTTTCAGAGGAACAATGGATCTTTGTTCAACTCTCCTTCCGCAACTGCCGCTGCATTAATATATAATTATAATGACAAAGCCCTCCAATACTTAAATTTGCTTGTTGGTAAATTTGGTAGTTCAGGTGGGTTGATGTACCTCCCATTGTGAGTAATTTGTATGTTGTAGATTATTGCTACCTTATCAAAATTTTCTGTTGTAGTACCACCGGTGTTCCCAATAAACATATATTGCCAGCTTTCAATGGTGGATTCACTTGAGAAGACTGGAATATCTCGTCATTTTTCAAGTGAGATAAAGAGCATCCTAGATATAACATACAGGTAATGGCCACGAGTAAAGATTTGGTACTTATGTTTAGTCGCTTGTATAGTTAACTATGTATTGTTGTGTAGTTTGTGGTTACAGAGAGATGATGAAATCATGTTGGATGTAGAAACATGTGCAATGGCATTTCGCATTTTACGGATGAACGGATATGATGTTTACTCGGGTAGTATTTCCTCATGCTATAATTTACAGAGAGATGAGGAAATCTTGTTGGTCTTGATTTAGCTCACAAGATTCAATTTGATGCAGATGAGTTATCCCATGTTGCTAAAGCCTCTGCTTTCCATAGTTCACTTCAAGGATATCTAAATGATACAAAATCTTTACTAGAACTATACAGAGCTTCAAGAGTTAGTGTATCAAAAAATGAACCAATTCTTGATGACATAGGCTTCTGGTCAAGCAGCTTATTACTGGAAAGGATGTGTTCTGATGAGGTAAAAGAGAGTCAATTTTAGGGGAGGTGCTTGCATACAAAAAAAAAATACAATTATTAAAATAATTGATCATATATTTGATTAAGGGTTTAGTTTATGTTTAATTATGTGCTTCTTTAATTTCAGGTGGAGTACACCCTCAAGTTTCCCTTTTATGCCACAATGGAACGTCTAGACCATAGGAGGAACATCAAATGCTTTGACGCTAGGGGTTATAAGATGCTAAAGACGACATACTTGTAAGATGATAATGTACAAAAGGAACTTTATGTGAATCATATTATTAGAAATGTTACTCACATGTACAGATGTGTTACAGGCCATGTCGTGTAAACGAAGACCATCTTGCTTTGGCTGTTGAAGATTTCAACTATTCTCAGTTTATTTACCAGGATGAACTCCTCCATCTTGAAAGGTAATTTTTTTTTTGCGTGTCATGGTATCTTATCTTAATAACACCCTTTCTTAGAGTTCTATGAAATTTTTTCTTGCAACAGTTGGGTGAAAGAGAACAAGTTGAACCAGCTACAGTTTGCAAGGCAGAAACAGACATATTGCTACCTCTCTGCTTCTGCTACCATATTTCCTCCAGAACTATCTGATGCTCGCATTTCATGGGCTAAAAATTCTGTGCTCGTTACTGTTGCTGATGACTTCTTCGATGTTGAGGGATCAAAAGAAGAGTTAGAAAATCTGGTAGCGTTAGTTCAGAAGTATAATTCTTAACTTTATCTCTTTTGATGCTTTTTTCTAGATGTTTATTTTGTGTGCCCTTGCTAAGAAGTTGTCTGCCCGGCTTTGCTAATTGTTTTCTTAGGTGGGATGAGTACCATGAACTTCAGTTTTGCTCCGAGACAGTAAGAATATTATTTTTTGCTATCTATACTACAGTGAATCAGCTTGGGGAGAGGGCTTCTGAGGTACAAAACCGAGATGTTAGGAAACACCTGGTAGAATTGGTGAGTGCACGTATGATCCCTGTTATTGAGTTGCATTGTGTTATCTACCGAAAAATCATGTTTCTATAATGAGCTAAGTTGCATCTGTAGTGGATACAAACATTGAGGTCTGCGTTAACTGAAGCAGAATGGGTGAGAAGCCAATACGTGCCCACAGTTGATGAGTACATGATAAATGCAAATACCTCCTATGGGTTGGGGCCTATTGTACCCCCGTCATTGTATTTGCTCGGACATGAAATTCTGGAGACAGTTGTTAAAGATCAAGAGATGAATGAGTTATTCAGGTTAATGAGCACTTGTGGCCGTCTCTTGAATGACATCCAAGGTTTTGAGGTATGTGGGCCACCATATGACAAAATGAGTGTTAACTTTGTGGTATCCATTCCCGTATATAAAGATTTAATATAGCAGGACAGAAATATATCTTTTTAAATGTTATATTATGTTATTTCACTACACGTAAATTTATATGCTAATATATAACAGTAGTTGGTGAGTTTAGTGGCACCACAACCATTTTTTTGGCAAAAAAGACCACCTCTATTAAGTCTAATGGACTATAAGTTCTGATAAAGCTAAGACTGTTAGTCATCATTTTGATGCACAGACCGAGGCTTTGTTTCCCCTTATCAAAAAAATTATATTATAAATGGTGTGGTTTTTTCTAATGATCGAAGATATAAAATTAATTCCACATTAACTAAACAAAAAGGAGATAGACAAAGATTATTTTGGTGGATTCTGATTAAAAGGTTGCATCAACTGTTTTTGTGGTTGTTGGACAATTACCTTTCTCAGGTTGAAGTATAAGTTCAGTTAAACACGGAAGTCTCGTGAAACATATGTATATTTTACCCAAAAACTTGTATTATAGTATTTAGTATGACAAACAGGATGGAAATTCGACTAGGCTTTTGTATCAAACTAGAAGGATACCCCACGCGTTGCAGCGGGAATCTTCTAAAAAATTATATTGTCTAAATGAAATGGTATAATACATATGTAATATGAATTGTCTGTAGAAGTATGCAATATTCAATTGGCCAAAATAGTTGAGATGCTAAATTTAATTCACATTATTTTTTATATTTGATGGCTATAAATTATCTATCTGGGTATTTTAATCAAAAAATGGTGACATAGATAGCTTGCATGCAAGGATACATCAATAATGAATGTTAGTGGGGATGACATGGATATTTGATTGGCTAATGAAATAGATGATGTGGATGGCTTGCATGTAGAGATAGACTAACATTAATTGCAGTTAGTTGGGTTTTGCTTTATAAGAAGTATAGATAGCAAAGAAACGTAATCAAAAAAGTAATACCGATCCATGTATCTACTTGGATATTCTGACATATTTTTCACCTACTCATGCAGAGAGAGGGCAGCCAGGGAAAAGTGAATAGTGTCTCACTACATGTTGGTTACAGTGATGGCTCCATGTCCTCAGAAGCGGCTAAAAAGTTGGTACGAGAGTCTATAGCCTCGTGTCGGAGAGACTTGCTCAAGTTGGTTCTTATGAAAGATAGCGTTGTTCCTAAGGTATGCAAGGAGCTGTTCTGGAAGATGTGCAAGGTAAATCACTTGTTTTACTCTCAGACAGATGGATTTAGCTCGCCAAAAGAAATGGTCGGCGCAGTGAACGCAGTTATCTATGAGCCTCTCAAACTCCAAATCTGCGATCCATCTTTGAAGCTAAATCAGAACAATAAGGATTTCCTAAAGAATCGCGCACTTTTCTCAAAAGAAGAAAAAAAAGAGGGATCTGGTACACCATAAGAATACCTGCTTAGTTTTTAAAGAGGATGCCTGCTTAGTTATGAGGTGGTACAGAATGAATTACTTCCTCCATCCCACAAGGGTCTAGATCGTGGGACAGAGGGAGTACTAGGGAGTACTATAGTTACATTCTGAATGGTGACATGTGAAGCCTTGGGTTGAAGGAAAATCGGTATCTTGTTGTTTTGGTGCAATAATTATAATTTTTTGGAGGAAAAATGGCCTCTTGTATAGTTATGGTTTCTAATGTAAAGGTCATGCCAGTCTCCGCGTTGTGCTTGTGAAGATTTTTCATACCTTAATACAACTGACAGGCTGGTTGCGTGTTCTTCAAAATAAGAATGCAGCATCATCCTGTACGGATCTTGGTTGCTCCGTGATCAATTAACATTTGACCAGCTCTGATATGCCTTGTTCTTGGCTGTTTTGTGTGGTTTTTTTTTTGTAAGGATTTCATGTCCAATTGGAGTAGAGGCCGCAGCAGCAAAAATTTCCTATTGCAACCATGTTGATGTAAAAAAAAGAGACCAAGGTAGACTCAAGGTTGAAGTTCAAGCAGTGCATCAAAATAACTAATAGCAGTAGTTGGCCTCCTAGATGTTTTACCAAGTTCTTGTATTTATTTCCTCATGGCTCCTGCAATCCTAGTTGTCATATTAGCCCTTGATCTACAGAGCGTCGGGCAGGCCGGGACCTGCGGTTAAGGCTAGATCTCTGTAGCTTCGTAAGGCGATGAGCGAGGCGGACGGCGTAGCGTGGGTCACGCCGGCGACTCGGCCCCGGCGTCGGCCGATCTGCCCGGTTCTCTCGCCGGCGGGTGGATCTACTGGCTCGGGATCAAGGTTTCTTCCCATCGGCGAGGTGTTCGAAGACGACGAGATCTCGGCTAAGATCGGGTACCCGACGGCGGCATCCCGGCCTTGGGAGAGGAAGCAGGCGGCTCAGCGCGCTAGGTCTTCGTCTCCGGCAAGGGCTGAGGAGGTAGCGAGGGGAGGAAGACCGGCATCGTCCTCGCCGCCGGTTTTTCGTCTACCTAAGCCATCGATGAAGCTCAGGGCGTGGAAAGGTCCCCTGCCGCCCAAGCGGATCACACCTCCGGCTGTTCTTGCGGACTTCATCGACGCTGCGCTTGGTAAGTCTGGGGTGTGTGACGTGGCTGGTGACATCCCTGCATCGTGGAGCTCTTCTGCTCCGGTTTCGGAGCCGGCCGACGTTCCCCTGGCGTCGGCGGCGCGGACGACAATCGCGGCGGCTCATCCGCGGTTCAAACCGAACGACGCGGGTTCCCTGGCGGTGTTGGGTGGGCTGCAGCCTAGGTGGGCCTGGTTTGGCCGGGCCGTGATGGCTGTGCAGAGAGCGCCTCGGTGCGAAGTCATCGACGATCACATACGATCACGGTCTGTCGACCAAGATTTGTATCGATCATCATACGTCTCCGCCGCCACAGCTCTCCCTCACGTCGCCGCCTCCGCACACGCTTTCTTCGACAGCACCGCCACATCGCCATCTCCGTCCTATCCATCGCCAAGATCTGCATCGTTGCGCTCCTTCGCGCAGGTCGTCGCCGGGGTGTCTTCGCACGTCGGGATGGCCGGGGCTGCGCGGCCCCCTCCGCCTTCCGGGGCGCCTGCGGCGGCGCCAGGACCCGCTACGGCTGCGCCTGGGTCTGTTCCCCCGGCGGCTACGATTTCGGCCGCCACCGAGCCCTACATGGGACCCCCCGGCTTCCAAGGTTGGCCGGCTGGGGTGCCTATGTCGCAACCTGCGCCTGCCCCACGCCCACCTACACCAGCTCCGAGACCGACACCGGGGTACCGCCCACCAGTTCGGTTGCCGGTGCCTCAGATGCAGTACGTCCCGCAGAAGCCGTTTCAACCATACCCTGGTCCTTTCCATTATCCGGTGGCTGGCCAACAGAGTATGGTGCAGCCAATTATGCAGCAACCTGCGCAGCAACAACCACCGCAGCAACCTGGACAGATGCCTCCTGTTGTACATGTTCCTGTTGCACCAGTGGTGAAGCAAAAGAAAGCGGGACGTTGATGGAAATGTGCCGTTAATACTCATGCAACAAAGGACTGTAAGGTTATCCATTATTGTTTGGTTTGTGATTCTGGGGCACACCCCACCATTCGGTGTCCTATCCTGAAGTTGCCAAGGCCTACGAGTTTCTTTGTTGGTTGTGGTAATGATGCCACGCTTGATCTTCAGCTACCGGACTCGGTTTATAAGCCTCAGCTGATTACTTCTGGAGCACCTACAGCTTTGGTGCAGGTGTCAGGGGAGGGGGTTGTCACTGCAACAGATATTGAGTCTTATGGTCCGCATGTGTCCTTGGAATCCTGCATGGAAGTGGGAGGCGATGGCCCATGGGGTTAATGTGTTCCTTATTGCTATTCCTACAGCTGAAGATTTGTCTAGGATTGATGGTATGCAGATGAGTGTGCCCAAGATTAATGCTCAGGCTCTAGTTTCTTCATGGGTGCACCAGGATGTTAAGCCAGCTTTTGTTATGGAGCCGGTTTGGGTCCATGTTGAAGGTGTACCTGACTCTGTCCGTCATTTCTTAGGGCTCTGGGCAGTGGGTTCTCTTATTGGTACTACTCTCGATGTTGACTTGTTTTCTCTTCGATCCCTGGGGATTATTCGGGTTCTTGTGGCGATGCGTGATCCTTCAGCTCTGGAGAAAGATAATGGTTGCATGGAGGTGATTGCTCTGCTTCAGCTTAATGGTTATAGGTTTCGTTTCCGTCGAGAGGCAGTGGGGTTTCAGCCAGACACTTGGTTCCGGCCTTTTTTCTGGAAGGACGGAGGTGATGTTGATGGTGCTCACGGGTCTGAGGAGGAGAGGTTTGATGAGGCCGCACCGGATGCAGCGCCAGAGACTGCAAATATGGATGTTGATGGACATATTCCGACGCATTCTTCTGGCACTTCGGCGGGCCCGTCTGCGCAGGTGGCATTGACTCCGTTCAACCACTCACCGATGACGAACCGAGGACGAGAGATCGTGGCTCGCGCTAGGGAGGAGTGTCCACACTTGGTCGCTTCACCTCCGACGTCTTCACGTGCTTCCTCACCGTCCAGAGTTCGGACTTTCATGCAGGGTCGTACTCGTCCGGCTTCCTCGACTAGTTCACGGGCCTCTTCACCGAGTTCGCAGCGGGGGGCACCAGCTCCGTCTTCTACCTCGCCACAGATGGACTTGGTGCCACCGCCGTAGCTGTCTCTCTCGACCTCGACACGTCAGGACGAGTTGCCCGGATCTTTGGCGCTGACTACGCTGCCACAGCAGCCGGCCACGGCGCCATCGCGAGGGCAGATGTCGGCCACGGGGCGGCCGGCTACGCCGCCTCAGCATCCTTCGACGCCCCCGTTTGAGCTGCAGACGGCCTCGCAGCAGCAGTCGGCATCGTCGGCCATGGAGCAGCCGGCCAAGGCGCTGGGTACGGGACACTCGCTTGTGCAGCAGTCGGCCACGGAGGGTCCAGCCTTAGTGCTCGCGCACTTGCAGCAGCCATCGATGACCTCCGCGCCTGGTGCCGCTCAGCCGTGCAGCGCAGTCCCTGGGGAGTGGGGCATGCTAGCCGGGAGGTTGCAGCGCCCGAGTGGAGAGGAGCGGCAGGAGCCGCTCACGTCTGGCCCTCTGTCACAACGGGGTGGTGCGGCCTTCGCGGGGGCGCTGCATGCACCGAAGGGCCACACTTCACGGGCGGACGGGCCGCTTGGGTCACCGGTGCCGCCTCCACGGGCGGAGGGGTATGCTGGGGCTCATGTGTCCACGCCGTCTTCGCCTATGGAGGGGGGCTCGCCTCGGTCTGGTTCGGTACGGGGGGGCTACACCGCCATCTTCCCCTGTATCGCCGGACTCTTCGCCTGCTTCGACGGTTTCTGCACCGCGTTCGACTTCACCTTCGCCAGTCTCCACCTTGCAGCAGCCTACCCCCGCTGTCCCTCCTCCTGTCATTCAGCCGATGGTGAGGCGGAGTGGGAGGTATGCGCTTGCGGAGGATGGGTCGGGGGCGATGGACGAGGACGTCATGCAGCGTGCCATGCGACGCAAGGGCGGAGAAGAATCTTGACAAGGCTGGTATGAAACATCCATCCAAGTCTTTTACTTCTTTTTCAGATTCACGTATTTCTTCTAATTTGAGTAGCATAGGGGTTAATATGGGTAGTCGGTCTGATGAGATTTCAGTTTCGGCCAATGTGTTGAGACAGACGGAGCTTGATCGTCTAACGGTTGTTCTGAATGTCTCCACTAGGCCTGAAACAACAGTAGTAGACGATGAGGAAGAGGATGACATCCTAGATGGTCAGCTTCTCTCGGCTATTATTGGCAATATTTCAGAAGTCGATTTAGAACACGTGGAGCTTAGTTCTGATCTACAAGCTTCTGAACGTGGTTCTCGATCGTCAGCTGGAAAGAAATCTCGTAGATATGGCAAGAATACTAAATCTAAAATAGTTTCTCGATGAATGGCATGTTTCAGAATAGCAGAGGTCTTGGTGACTTGGCTAAGCATTCCCACATTGCCGATGGTTGTAGAGATTATGATTTAGATTTCATTGCTATATCGGAGACGGGTAGGCGAAATTTCACACCAAGTTTTCTCGACCGACTGTCAGGCGGGATTAACTTTCAGTGGTTTTCTCGCCCGCCTCGTGGCAGGTCCAGTGGCATATTACTTGGCGTCCGTATAGACACCATGACTGTCTTAGCTAGTTCTGATGGAGAGTATCACATTAAGCTCGACATTCAGAATAAAGCAGACGGTTTCACGTGGAGTCTGGTTGCTGTGTATGGTGCCGCCCAGGATGCTTTTAAGGCTGACTTTTTACGTGAGTTGGTAAATCTTACAAAAGATAATCCTTATCCGATTTTAATCGGAGGCGATTTTAATTTGTTGAGATTTCCTCACGAGAAAAGTAAAGGCCGTTTCGATGGACATTGGCATTTCTTGTTCAACGCTGTTATTGATAGCCTTGATTTAAGAGAGGTATTTATGTCTGGTCGACAGTTTACTTGGGCCAACAGCTTGCCTGAACCCACATATGAGAAACTAGATCGCGTGTTGATGGATACCGAATGGGAAAATAAATACCCTATGGTGTCAGTCCGTGCACTAGAACGTATTGAAAAACTGTCTGACCATGCTCCCATCCTTCTAACTACTGGGAATCCTCGCCCTGTTTGTAAACGGCCGTTCAAATTTGAACTTGGATGGCTACATCGAGAGGGATTTCATGATATGGTGAAGAAGGTTTGGGAGAGACCGGTCGGGGGCATCACTCCAATTTTGAGATGGAATAATAAGATGCGGACAATGCGCAAACATCTCTCTGGTTGGGCTACCCATACGGCTGGTATCCTTAAAAAAGAGAAGGCTCGCTTATCAAATGTAATTGATGAGCTTGAGGCTGTTGCGGAGGTTAGACCGTTGTCTACGCAAGAGAATGAACTTAAAAATCAATCCAATGCGCAGATGGCGAATCTTCTTCGCGAGGAGGAACTCAAATGGTATCAGCGGTCCAAAGCTCAATTCATATTGGAAGGAGACTCAAATATGCGATATTTCCATGGCTTAGACAATGGGAGACATCGGAAAAAACGTATTCACTCTCTTATTCAAGATGAAGGGTTGATTGAAGGCCATTAGCAACTCAAATCCTACATTACTAATTATTATAAAGGTTTGTTTGGTCCTCCGGAGGAAAGTACCTTCTCTCTTAACGAGGACTTAACGGACGATATACCCCAAGTTTCTATGGAAGAAAATGTACTAACCGCACCTTATACTGAGGAAGAGGTTCAGAAGGCAATTTTCCAAATGGAATGCAACAAAGCACCGGGTCCTGATGGTTTTCCAGCAGAGTTTATCAAACTTTCTGGGATACGATTAAATCAGACCTTCTAGATTTGTTCAGTGACCTACACATTGGACAACTAGAATTATTTCGTCTAAATTTTGGTGAAGTAATCTTGTTACCGAAAGTTAATGAGGCAAAAAGGATTCAACAATATAGACCTATTTGCCTCTTAAATGTAAGTTTCAAGATTTTCACGAAAGTAGCCACCATTAGACTTAATACGGTTGCGGATCATGTTGTCCTGCCATCACAGACAGCCTTTATGCAAGGAAGGAACATCCTTGATGGAGTGGCGGTTTTGCATGAGACGGTACATGAGATGCATTCTAAGAAATTAAATGGGGTTATTTTAAAACTAGATTTTCAAAAGGCGTATGATAAAATCAAGTGGTCTTTCCAACAACAGACACTCAGGATGAAAGGTTTTTCTCCAGAGTGGCGCGCTCTAATAAATGATTTTGTGTATGGAGGTAGTGTCGCAATCCGGGTTAATGATGACACCGGCCACTATTTCCAAACACGAAAAGGGTTACGCCAATGGGATCCGTTATCACCGATGTTGTTTAACATTGTAGCGGATATGCTAGCTATACTCATAGAGCGGGCCAAGTCTGATGGCCAGATTGAAGGTGTGATTCCACATCTGGTTGATGGTGGTTTATCTATACCTCAATATGCCGATGATACAATTCTGTTTATGGATCATGATCTTGTAAAAGCTCAAAATCTGAAATTAATTTTGGCGACTTTTGAGCAGTTGTCAGGATTGAAAATCAATTTCCATAAAAGCGAATTGTTCTGTTTCGGTGATGCCCAAAACGATACGGCTCTTTATACAGAGTTATTTGGTTGTGGGCAAGGCCAATTTCCTATTCGTTATTTGGGTATTCCGATTCATTATCGGAGACTTACAATCGTGGAATGAAAATTAGTGGAAGAAAGATTACAAAAACGCCTTAGTAGTTGGAAAGGTAAATTGTTGTCCCTGGGAGGAAGATTGGTACTCATTAATTCGGTACTCACAAATATGGTACTGTATATGTTATCATTCTTCATCCTACCGAAAGGAATTCTGCATAAACTCGATTACTATCGATCCAGATTATTTTGGCAAGGGGGCAACGAGAAGAAGAAATATCGACTGGTTAAGTGGAGTATAGTTTGTAGTCCCAAAGATCAAGGAGGGTTTGGAGTTCATGACCTAGAGGTCAAGAATTCAGCTCTACTGGGTAAATGGCTGTTTAAGCTACTTACCGAGGATGGGACTTGGCAAACTACTCTTCGGAGAAAGTATGTCGGTTCGAAGATATTATCCCAAGTGGTTTGAAAACCTGGGGATTCACACTTCTGGGCTGGTCCTATGGCAACAAAAAATGTATTTTTTCGACATTGTACTTTCTCAATCAAGAACGGAGCACAGATACGGTTCTGGGAAGATGCTTGGCTAGACAATGCACCCTTAAGTGAACAGTATCCTGCTCTGTATAGGATTGCTCGTCGCCAAGGTGATACCATTGCTACTGCTACCTCACCTCCGAATGTGACGTTCAGACGGGTTTTACTTGGACAAAGACTTGTGGCATGGAATACCCTAATTCAACGGCTCGGACATATTCATTTATCGCATGAACCAGACGAATTTAGATGGAACCTTCATGTAGATGGTACTTTTTCCGTAAAATCTTTTTACAATGCGATCCTTCTTTCTGATTTACTAGTTGATAGCAATAAGAAGATTTGGAAGATGAAGATACCATTAAAAATTAAGATTTTTGGATGGTATCTTCGTCGTGGGGTTATACTCACCAAAGACAATCTTGTTAAGCGGAATTGGCATGGAAGTACACGGTGCGTTTTTTGTCATCAGGACGAAACCATCAAACACTTATTCTTCCTGTGCCAGTTCGCGAGATCTATATGGTCAGTCATCCAAGTAGCGTCTACCCTGTATCCTCCGACTAGTGTCGCTAATGTCTTTGGCAATTGGCTTCATGGTATGATTCAAGGTTTAAGTTGCTTCTTAGGGTGGGGGCGCTAGCAGTTATCTGGGCGCTTTGGCTACGTAGAAATGACAAGATCTTTAATGACAAAAATTGCTCTTTGTTGCGGGTCATCTACAGATGTACAGGTATTCTCCGTTCGTGGTTACCTCTTCAGCGAGTGGAGAACCGAGACCTATTTACGGAGGTCTGTACACGGTTGGAGGCTACGGCGAGGGATACTTTTTCCCTACATGGGTGGCAGCATAGTCTACGGATAGATGCCCCACCTACATCTTAGGCGTCATATGATTCATCGTTCCGATATGTATCTCGCCTAATTTTATTTTTTATCATTTTGGACTTGAGACAACAAAACGGTTGTGTGCATCCTGGTTATGGAGAGGCTGGATGTAATTGCTTCTTAAAGTAATAAAGCATCCTTTATAAAAAAAATCTACAGATGCTTTACATCAATGTCTTAATCTGCCATGTGCTGAAAGCAGTGGAGCTTGATCAGACTACTTAACTAATACAGATTCCATGGGTTTAGCGTGAAAACGAAGCTAGCATCTACTATTTGACTTAAATAATTGTGCAGAACAAGATAAAAGTTGAAGGGGAAAACCAGCAACATCCTAACTAACTAAGAGCTGGTCGTATAACCTTTTGCACAGTATCAGCCTTGCGATAATCAAGATCCCGGATCACACTAACCAGCTACTTACAAAAGCTACAACTTCTGTGGCCTAGAATTAAAATCGAGAAGAAGAAGAAGAAGAATGTCGAAAAAACCGCTCATCGAACGGCATCATATTCTCTCTTGGTACCGTCAGACAAGGTTGAACGCGCACTGGTCGTAGCCTGCAGAAACCATGAGAAACGGGAAACGATGGTAAGGAATCAGGATGGTGAGAGAGAAGGCCTGCCACGATCAGCTGGTCACACTAGTGAGCCACTTACTTGGGTCGCTGGTGACGATGGTGGCGGTGCCCCCGAAGTCGCAGGTGCCGCCGTTGGCCCTGGTCATCTGCCAGTAGCTGTTGAAGGCGTAGGAGGCGTGGGCGAGCACGGTGTCCGGCTGGGAGCACGCGCCGGCGGGCTGGATGGAGCGGCACTCGGCGCCGGAGCCGCACGCGTAGTCCATGGCCTCCTGCAGGATCGGGTCCGGCACCGTGGGCTTGGCCACGCACCACAGCGCCTGCCCGGCCCCCGGCGCCATCGGCGGGGCCAGCGGCGGCGGG
The DNA here is from genome assembly GCF_019359855.2 of Lolium perenne. NCBI lineage: Eukaryota > Viridiplantae > Streptophyta > Magnoliopsida > Poales > Poaceae > Lolium > Lolium perenne. Next base: position 293,516,046 of record NC_067245.2, read on the forward strand.
TAGATGATCGGCGGCATGAACCCGCCGCCACCGCCACCGCCGCCACCTTCGCCGCCCCCGCCACCCCCCGAGCCTGGGCCGGAGTCGTCGGGCGGGCTGGGCACCACGACGATCGGGCTCGGCGGCGCCGTCCCGGGCGGGCTCGGAGCGAACTGCGGCGGGTTGATCGGCGTGGGCGTGACCGTCGGCGTACCCGTTCCCGGGCTGGAGCCCGGGGTGGTGGTGCCGGCCGGCGGGCTGGGTTCGAAGGACGGCGGGATGGGGGTGATGGGCGGCAGCTGGTCCGGGGCGGAAGGGGTGGAGGAGGACGGCCCCGTGGAGGTGAATGGCGGCGTCGACGACGTCGGAGGCGCGTTCGGCGGGTTGACGCAGAAGGGAGGGTTGACGCTGTCGGCGGCGGCGGCGGCGAGGCTCGCGGCGGCGTCCCCGCCCTGGGTGCCAGCGTTTGCAGGAGGCGGCAGGTACGGCGTCGGCTGCACTTCCCTGACGAAGTTGAGCTTGAAGAGCGCGTTCATCAGCGAGTTCCTCTTGCTCTGCCTCAGCGCTCTCGCCTCTGCTCCACAAACAAAGACTCGGCTTAGTTAGCACCATTGATTGATTACGCAATGCAGTGCAGGCAACACGAATATCATCAACAAGGAAATGGGAAACTGATCACAGTGGTATTTGGCAATGCAAGCCTCACTCTGTTTTCAGAGATCGAAAGGTGGACTGACTGACACTCTAACGAGAAAAAAAATGATAAAATATGACGCCTGCTGGGAGTGAGCTTACCACACTGTGGAGTGGTGCCGAGCAGGAGGAGCAGGAAGATGAGCATCGACGGCGGCAGCCGACGGCTGATTCTGGAACTGCTGCGTCCCATGATCTCGCCGTTGGTCCGCCCTGTTATGATCTCCACAGTCCGACTGGCACCGGTAGTAGCCAGTGGTTCAGCACTGGTCGGGGAGGTGGTGCTTGTTATAGCAGCCAGGGGCTTGGACAACAAAGATGGGTTGTGGATCGGCCATGGATATATCCCAAAGAAAGAAATGGGAAAAAGGAGAGAGGTCGATCCGTGTAGAAAGGAGTGAAGTGCAGTGGAGTGGCGACGATGATACTCTGATACTCTTCCTCTAGGAGCTCCTCTAGCCTCTCCTCGATTCGCTTTAGCTTTCGGGAGGAAACGTGGCCCGTCGTCGCTGGTAAATTGCCGAGCGACCGCTTTATTGTGTATCCTCGTCATTAGCATTGCCTGCCATGGCATGGACTGAACTGGTGGTGTGTGTTTTTCCATTCCTGCCTGCGTTTCTTGCCGATTAGTTTTGGTATCTATGCTTGCTTGCCAACGGGGCAACTCCGCCAGCAAACGGCACAAGGATATCTCATCTCCTGTTGTACTCTCACTTGCTTTACGCATGTTGAAGGAAAGCGCTCGCTCGTGGACTGCTCTTCGTTTTGGGGTCGGGGTCTGGCAAAGCTATCTCTCATCTCTCTGAATGTTGTGAGGTAGCAACGCTTGCCATGCCGCCAAGCTCACTGTTACTGACGACTGGCTTCTGATATATGCTCTCTTTAGACCTGGGAATGGCGAAAATTGTGCAGTGTTCTAATTGGTATAATAATACTGTGGTGGTGTCAATGCCTACTTGGCATTGCCAGATACATTATCCTATTATCATGTTGCCCTGTTGATCTAAGTTGTGTACCAGACAACAGGTCAGAGCATCTGAGCTTTTACATGAACCAAGTCTTAAGCTAGACAAAAGCCAGATACATCAACTGGCTGCTAACTCCTGTTTTCGCCTACAGCAGACCAACACACAATCTATGATGAAAAATCCAACAACTAATTTCAGAACCAAAGCAACGTCAAGATCATGTACATAAGTTTCATTACGTTGTTGGTTCACATACATAACAAACCACATACCCAATAGCGTATCATAGCACCCCGTTATGGCAACAGTGCATCAGAGCTGCCACAAGTTTACTCAGCCAACTGCACACCAGCCAGGTTTTAGTACCTTTTCACATTTAGACAACGTAAACGCATCACATTCTAACAACTCGCTACCATACGGCAAAACTAGTTTCCCACTTGCACGTTCCAATGTGTAGTACTCGGAAACAACAAGACTGCAACCTCATGTCCTGTGCATGGCGTTTATCATCATGGAAGGCGTGGTGAGAGGAGGTGTTAGACAAAGCTCACCTCAGTAATCATAGTCCTTCATACCCCTGTTGGACTCTGCCATCTCAATTTCTATCAAGCACTCCTCTTGGCTGAGCGGAGGAAGCCCATTCTTGTTGCGCGTGTAGTTGTGCTTGTGCCAGGCTGATTTGCAATGGTCTCTGTACGACTTGTCCTCCACAACTATGGCACACTCTTTGCATCTTTTCTGGTTTTTGCCTAGTGCCTGACCCTGGGTTTCCACTTCACTAGAGAGGCTCTGTTTCTGCATGGTCTCGCTTAGCTGAGCAATAGCAACTGCCTCCTTTGTTGCAGGGACAGAGTGAACCTTCTCCACATTGTCTTCCACATTGTCATATTGGTCTGTAGAAGAGCCACCTTCTGCATGTGCTGACACTGAGAGTACTTCAACCCTCCCTTGCACATCCTTCAATCTCTCTTCACACGAGTGCAGAATAGATGGCTCAATCTCACATACCTGCAAAACATTATCAACAGAGTACACCAATTAATGGACATGAAGATATCACGGTTTTGGTGAATAACACCATCAGTTTCAGGAAGGAGAAAAACGGCAAGCAGCCTAAGTAGACTTGAATGTTGAGATAACTATAGATGAACAGTACCAAAAGGAGCAGCCGAGAAAGCTTATGAATGATACAACCTCTTACTAAATGATAGCGCAAACCATTTACCAGCTCTACAACCACGGGGCAAGATACAAACTAGTATATCATCCGATATACTCCCTCCGTACAGAAATGTATGACGTTATAGCCACATCATAGGTTCACTCACTTTTATTTGTATCTAAGTTCTAGACTACTTTTACTGTGTAGGTTCACTCATTTTAGTTTATATCTAGTCTACTTCAAAAATATCTAAAACATCTTATATTAGTGCAAGGAGGGAGTATTAATTTAAATTTATGGAAGACACATTTAGTGGGGAACTCGCAAGGATGAAAATCTCATAAAAATCATAATCAGGCAACACAGTAATGGCTCACAGTCGCAGAAACATAATCTGGAAGACTTGCAATACATCATCCTACATTAACTGAAGGGAGACTAATTCAGTGGGGAACCCCACATGGATAAAAATCTGATAGAAAATCATAATCAGGTAACGCGGTAATGGCTGGGAGAAACATAATCTATAAGACTTACAAGGGAAGACTGACTGCCAGATTCATCCTTTGAAATAACAATAGCGTTCCACTCATCAAGCTTCTCCATAAGACCAGCCAGATTGGACTTTGGTGCAGTGAACCGCACCGTCAATGGTGCACGCTTTATAGGGAAGTGCTCAATGAGCTTCTTGATAACCTTGAGTGCCTGAAAATTTGGTGAAAATGCAAATGAGGATAGCCTACGGGGTAGATAAAAAGATAACACAGCTATAACAATATTAGTATGCTGCTACATTTATCATGTTGTCCCAAGTGCAGGTTAAGAAAAAAAAGGTTAAAACAAAACATAAACGTGCAAGTATCATCATTACTGTCACAGAGTTCACTTAAGTGTTTTCATAACGAGAAATTGCGTCAGTAGAAGCTATTGTTATTGGGTTGACTCCAAAGGAAGAGAACTGAAATAGGTATGCATTTTCTTCTCTTACCAGGCTATAGTAGCAAAAACCAAGAAAATCCATTGGAAAGTTATGATAGATTCAACACAAGTGATACACAATTAATGGACATCTAATAGTGCCCTGGCTATTTTTAATCATGCTCTAGTTATACATACAGAAGATAGTAAGATGTATATAACAAAGCGAACAGCCTCTAATGTATCACCTTTAAGTGAATACCTCCAGAAAGGAGGATTCACATACATTTCTTGCAACTGAGGTTTGGCACATGCCACATTCGTGTTCACAGTAACATAATTTTTTCATGCTACTAGACCTGAACTCAACGGAACAAAGGCTGAGAGAATGCTTCTTAGTTCTTACTAGTTTCTTCCAATTGGAACCAATTCAGATTAAATAGTATATTTGCTGCATCAGTAAGAGATCATCACTTCAGAAACACTATTCTCAGCTCTTCTGCCAACTACTAGTCCTACACAACATCAATGGTTTGTAGGGCGTGCCTACTTTGCAAATGCAGATATCTGCACTTGCGTCCTCACTCCCCTTTTCTGCATGTTTCATTTTGTATTTACCAGGAATAAGATGAACTTCAACGACGGTGTGCTTCTATCCTTAGCTCATATTTTACCACCTACGTTTAGTGGGATTGCATAATATCTTTAGGCAAAGTTGATAGAAAATAAACAAAAAAAAGTGGTCACTGTTCTATTCCAATAGCAGGGAAGGCAGAAAGTCGGCAGCTAACTGTTCATTCAGGCGGTTTTGACACATAAAACAGCTAACAGTGGTACAGATATCTTTAGTTATGTTTAAATGACGGTGGCATACAGTGCTGTTAAAATAAATAACTAGTTCCCTGATAATACAGAATAACAGGAATCAAAAGGTCGGGTATTTCTACAATGTGTATGATACTGCAGCCCAATTTGCAAATGCAGATATCTGCACTTGCATCCTCACTCCCCCTTTCTGCATGTTCCATTTTGTATTTACCAGGAATAAGATGAACTTCAACGACGGTGTGCTTCTATCCTTAGCTCATATTTTACCACCTATGTTTAGTGGGATTGCATAATATCTTTAGGCAAAGTTGATTGAAAATAAACAAAAAAAAAAGTGGTCACTGTTCTATTCCAATAGCAGGGAAGGCAAAAAGTCGGCAGCTAACTGTTCATTCAGGCGGTTTTTTGACACATAAAACAGATAACAGTGGTACAGCTATCTGTAGTTATGTTTAAATGATGGTGACATACAGTGCTGTCAAAATAAATAACTACTTCTGTGATAATACAGAATAACAGGGATCAGAAGGTCAGGTATTTCTACAATGTGCATGTACTGCAGCCCAATTTGCAAATGTGCCTAATTTGCAAATGCAGATATCTGCACCTGCGTCCTCACTCCTCCTTTCTGCATGTTCCATTTTGTATTTACCAGGAATAAAATGAACTTCGACAACGGTGCGCTTCTATCCTTAGCTCATATTGTACCACCTATGTTTAGTTGGATTGCATATTTTCTTTGGGTAGGCCAGAAGTCGGCAGCTTACTGTCCATTCAGGCAGTTTTGACACATAGAAGTATAGAACAGTTAACAGTGGTGCTATTTTTAGTTATGTTGTAAATGATGGTGAGCTACAGTGCCATCAAAATAAATAGCTACTACTCCAATAATACAGGATAACAGGAATCAGAAGGTCGGGTATTTGTACAATGTGTATGATACTACGGCCGAGGAAAGCAACAATAAGATATCAGGAGGTCAGCTATTTCTACAATGTGTATGATAGTAAGGCTTAAAGCACAATTCCCTAAAGAATGCAGAAAGTGGGCAGCTAACTGTTAATTCAGGCGGTTTCGACACATTAAACAGTTTACAGTGGTACTGGTATCCTTAGTTGTGTTCTAAATGATGGTGACAATACAGGATAACAGGAATCAGAAGGTCGGGTAGGTATTTCTACAATGTGTATGATACTGCAGCTCAAAGCAACAATAAGATATCAGGAGGTCAGCTATTTCTATAATGTGTATGATAATCAGGCCTAAAGCAGCAATTCCCCATAAAATGCAGGCACGCTGCAGGTTCAGAATGCAAACGATGTGTGCTGAACACATCATGATCTCCTCACGAGTTGAAAGAAGGTGAGCAGTATATATCCATAGAAGTTGGCAAGCTACCTGTTCCTTGGAGGTAAGGTTTGGATCGACCGCAAAGTGTATCTCGTGCATGAGGCGCTCGATCATGGTCATGGTGTAGGGGCGCCTGGTCTCAGGATTGATAGTCTTCTCCATGACGATTGTGGCGATGTCCCGGAACTGGGAGGACAGCTGCGCCTCCCTCTCCTTGCCGGAAACCTGGAGCTCCCCTTTCTCCAGTATCTGACAGAACGCAACAGCAATAAGCAATCCAGCTGGAAATCAGTAGTAGTACGAAATTCGTAGCGTCCGTTCGAATCCACGGCGTGTGTTGGAGAATGGAAGAGGAAGAGTGGGCAGCAGCGGGGTACCTCGACGCATATTTTGGTGAGGTCGTCGGTTCCGAATGCCTTGATGAGGTCCTTGGACTTGGCGAGGACGCCCTTGGAGACGTTGGAGTAGACGGTGTGGGACTGGAGCACCTCGTCGAGGTCCTTCTCGACGCGGGTGCGCCAGGAGAGCACCTTGTTGGGGAAGCAGGCGATCTCGAAGCGCTGGCCGATCTTCCGCAGCCGCACCACCGCCACGTTGGTCAGCCGCTTCTGCCCCACCGGCTGCACCAGCGTGCGGGACATCTCCGGCGGTCGCTCGCGGAGGCGCGCTCGGGTCGGGCTGGATTTTTGCCGGAGAGCAAAACCCTAACAAGGCGAGGAGGAACCTGGAGGCGGCGATGGTGGGAGGAGCGTTTGGGTGGGGGAGAAAGAGGAGGACGAAACGGGGAGGCCAAGGAAAGTGGTGAGTAGACCTGGGGACACGTGGAACGAGACATGCTTATCGACTTGTGCTGGGCCGGCAAAGTAGAACCAGTGTTAGAAAGAGAGGCCAGCCCAAGCCTGGTCTGAATTAAATGTTTCCATCTTTCCTACAAATCCACTATCTCGCAAATTTTTTTATGAACTACTACCTCAGGTCGGAATTAATTGACGCAAGATGCTACCAGGACACTGTATATTTTGTACTTAAGTTCGCGTCGATTAATACAGAACGGAGGGAGTATTAAAATGCTCGTGCGAGGTTGCTTGCTACAGGTTCTCAAATTTTTATTTGCTGGAAGGGTATTTTAACCATTATTTCGGTTAATAATGACACCGGAGCTATTGTGTGGACAGATTTCTATAAGTATATACACAGGTTTTAGTCCGCATATGAGGTTGCAAGGTGGTGAGGGGCCCCCATTTAACGTTCTCAAGAAGCGACGGTGTTTTGGCTCTTTTCTCTGCTGCTTATATTTGAGTCTATAGGAATCACCGCTCTATTAAGAGGGGAGATCTCGATGAGCTTAATAGGAATGTTGCCAAAGCCACATATACACATCCTACCACATATTCTTCACACCAAAAAGTGCTGAGAGGTATAGTTGTTCCCAGAAACCTTCCGTTTGAGCAAAGCTAGGAACCATGGCATAGGGATCGAGAGGAGGAACCGAAGTTCCAGGCAGGTCGGCACATAGCCCGGCATGTCGACTGTTGCTTCCGGGTAACCCGGCACACATCCCGGCATACCGGGTGCTGCTGCCGGGCAGCACGGTATCTGGCCCGGCATGCCGGGTAGGATACCGGAAATTCTGGTACCTGCCGGACCCTATGTCGGGTATCGTGACTCTGGCACCAAACAACTCTTTTTCTCGGGAGGACTATATAAGCTACTTCCTATTCCTTAAAGAGGTAGGTTGACTAGTCCAAAAGCTCAAAACATTCTCTCTCTCTCTCACGCTCCATTGTTGAGCTCCAAAAGCTTGAGATCTCCCTCCTCCAACCAAACTCAAATTTCTTTGGGGAAAAGCTTGAGAGGCCTAGATCTACGATTCCACCAAGCCAAATCTCATTCCCCCTTGAGTTCATCGAGCTAGCTTGTTACTCTTGGGTTTGTGGAAACCCTAGGCGGCTAGAGTAACTCCGAAGCATCCGGGTTGTGGATTTTCTCCAAGAAGAAGTTTGTGAGGGTTTGGAGACTACTTTTAAATTCTACCACGAGTGAGCGAGCTATTCCTTTGTGGATAGGCTCCGGAGAAGAAGGTGAACCTTTGTGGCATTTGTGAAATCCTTTGTGGGATCCCACACCTCTCCAAATATGGCGTACCTTCCTCTCAAGGAAGGGAACACGGAAATACATCTTCATCTCCGCGTGCCTCGGTTATTCTAACCGATCTCTTTACTTGTGTTCTTCTCTTGTGTGATAGCCTTCGTGCTTGAAGTATCTTGTATCATCATATAGGTTGCCTCACCTAGTTTGCATTAGGCTCACTTTCTATTCCGCAAAATGTCAACACCCGGATTTTTAAGTCCAGATGCCTATTATGCCATTCATCGCAATCCCATGAATATTGTTTTTGCGAGACATAACAAATTGATATCACAGAACATCATTCATTACAACATCATAATAGTCTTACAAATTAAAGGATCACATGATCCAGTCTCATTACAATAATAGATGATCTATTGATCAATTACAAAACACATAGCGGAAGTGAAGTAGCGTAGTAGTAGTCCATCTATTCCACAGGCAACTGTTGACGTCAGGAGTGGTCCTAGTTGTCGTAGACGTCCTGCTGTTCTTCTTCCTGGTTCTGATACTCCTCTTCATAGTCTGGCCATTTGAATAGCCAGAGACAAAGCCGTGAGTACTTTAAAGTACTCGCAAACTAATACCAGTGTAAGCCCTATCAACTATAGTAAAAGGGGTTCTAGCTCTAGGTTCATTTGCATAAAGCCAGTTTTATTTCAAAAAGCACTTTAGTAAACAAAGACTCTTCATTTGCCTATACTTAACTCAAGTGGGAACATTAGTGTCATTCCCACAACTCAGTTGTGATTCAAAGTCAAAGTCACCTTTCAAAATGCAAGTCACAAGTCACCATTCATATTTTGGAAAAATTCTGATGATGGAACAGTATGGCCTTTCCAACTGTCCATGACCGCGGACGCGGCTATTCGAATAGGTTTACACTCTGCAGAGGTCGTACACTTGTGCCACAATAATTGCAATAGTCCGTCAGGGGTAACTGGCCCTGATTTATCACACTCAGTGCGCGAACTACCAATCATAACCTTTCATTTACATACCCTAGTATAGGCACCTCTCCCCATGAGCTTGGCCTCCCGGTGAAGACCAACCATCAACCCGGGAACTACACGGGGCTTGGGTAGGACATTCACCTCATTTCACGTCATTTCACTTTCAAGGGAGGCAGCCTCGGCATAACCCCTATGACGCTTGTTCAGATGGAACCCATACTAAAACACATAAGTTTCTAGTTAAGCCTTACCCAGATTCAGGTATTGTGGGGATACTCAAGAATTGGAATGGTATCGCATCCGAACCCAACCATCAGTTTTTGGTAAATTTCACCAAGTCATTCACAAGTCACATTCACCTTCAAAATCTTTCAATATAATGAATCATCATTCCAAGGTTTTCAAAGTCATTGGTTTTCACAAGTTCCCATCTAGAGTAGACCATTTTAGTGTAGCACTAGCAACTAGTCATGAGGGGTACTAACTAGTTTATAGCTCTCTAGGCTAAGTGTGATGCTCTTGTACTACTCCACATTTAGACCAAGTGAAACATGAATCAAAAATAAACTTTGATAAAACAAAGCCCAAAACTTGTAAGGTAAAAACTTGGGATAGGATCATTAAGCATAAAGTAAGATGTAATGGTGCCTTGCTCTTGTAGAGCTTTGCACAAGGTCAACTTGCAATAATATTAGCTTGCCTTGATTGGTGAGGTGATCAAAGTTTTCTTCTTCTTCCTCTTGGTAGAAGACCTCCTCCTCTTGATAGTCTCCAGTACTAGCATCAATAAACGAATACGAGGATACAATCACCAAACAAATATTAATGGGCTACTTAGCCTTATTGGCTCACTCAGGATGATCTATTATCATCACAAACATTACTCAATCTTAGACTAGGGTTTCTTCTTAGGGTTTGGAAAACAACTCTTCCTATTGAAATAGGGATTAGGGTTTCTATTTAGTTTGGGAGAAATAATTTCCTCTCATTGAACATGGTTAAGATTTAATTTCCTCAATTCATAAAGGTGAGATCATGTTGACCAAGGTCAATACCTCACATTTACCATTTGAGAAAAATGATTTAAATGAGGTTCTATACCTCATGTAATTTAAATCCTATTTGATTTAAGATCCTCAAGTGAGCAAGTATGAGACCAAGCAACAAGGGTCATCACATTGCTTCATACTACTTGGGAAGATGATTTAAATGAGGTGCTACACCTCATAGATTTGAAAACCTAAATTTGGAATTGATTTAAATGGGCTAGTATTGACTACATAGCCAATTTTTGAATCTAGCCCATGATCATGCACACAGCTAAGTCATGTTTTTGCATAATCAATTAAACAATGTGAAAAGTGATTTATGAGAGTTGGAATCAACTCAATATCACTTAGAGTTGATTTTTAATAATTGTTTGAAAACTGAAAAGTCCCTGCCTTGTTATTTTTGCTACTTTAATTATACACAAGATCTAGGGTTGAAACCAGTGGGGTTGGATGGAGCCTTTCATAAGCTTTCCAACAATACCAAAAACACTAAATTTGGCAAAGTATATTTGGAGATATTGAATTTCTAGCAAAGCATCTGAGAGCAAAAATCACAGGAAATAAATAAAACGAATTTGAATTTAAACAGTGGGCAGGAACGGAGTTGGGCCGGCCCAGCTGCGGTCTGGGCCACGCATGCATGGCGCATGCACGTCGGGTGCGGGCGGAGCACGCGGCGCGTCGGATCGGGATCCGACGGCGCTGGGCCATCGTGTTCCTCCCGATACCGCCAGCTTGCGGAGGCGATTGTGCTCACCTCCGGGCACGGTTTCCGGCGAGGTTTGGTGCGTCCGGCGAGGAATTTCAGTGGCTACAATTTGGTGTAGGAGTTGGAGGCTGTGGTGGCGAGAACAGACGCGGCCTTGAGGGTTGCCGCCGGTGGCCGTGGCTGGTCCTTGGCTCCGGTGAGCGGCAAGGAGGGAGAGAGGGAGGCTCTAGGAGGGAGAGGAGGATGTTGCTGAGTGGTGTGGTGCTATCCAAGGCGTGGAGGGCTGCTTTTATAGGCTCCAGGGGAGGGAGGCGTGGCATGGCCGGCATGGTGGTCATGTCGTGGGCGCGTCGTAGGCAGGGCTCTCCGGTCAGGGCGATGGCGTCAGCGGAGAGGTAGGGGGTAGAGGGTGACGCGAGTGCAGTGGATGGCTTGCAGGCGTAGTGTGCAGTGCACACGAGGACAAGGCCGACGTCGACGTCCTTTGAGGGCGCCGCGTCGTGGCGTTGCCAGGGCATGTGAGAGGGTCAAGGCTGGTGTCTAGCATGTGTGAGAGAGAGAGAGAGGATGCTAGTGGCGCGGTGGGACGCGTTGATTTGTTGTGTGCATGCAGAGGGAGAGGGGTGGCCACGGGTGGGTGATCAAGTGGCATGGCATGAGTGTGGTGGTCGATTCTTTGCTCTCCTCCACCAAGGACCATGTCTTGCAGGTGTCTAGGGTCCAGGGTGAGGTGTGTGACAAGGGGAGAGAGAGGGAAAAAGGCCAGGGCAAGTGGGTGCATGGTGGTGATCATGTGAATGGCATGGGTTGGCAAGGGTCCTTGCAAGGCTATTCCTGGGTCAATTCCTGCAGAGTGGTGTTCATGGGAGTGTGATGAGTCAACTTGACAAGGGGAGGGTGACCAGAGAGGGAGAAGGACAAGGGTTGGCATGGTGATGTCATTTGGAGTGGCATGGCATGGCATTGATGCTTTGTGCATACTTTTCTTGTGTACAAAGGTGCTGCAAGCCTAAGTGGGGTGAGGTGAGTCTAGTAGACATGGTGGGCAAGGTGAGAGGGGTCTAGGGTTGGCACATTGAATCATAGCAAAACTATGTGTGACATAGGTCATGTCATGGTGTCCTTGTGCTAGGGTAGGCAAGGCTCTACTAAGTGAGGTCAGGGTGAGTGGTTGTGGTACATGTTGCACTATAGCTGAGCCAAGAGATGAATAAAGAGTGGTGGTACATAGTTGGTGGGAGTGGGTGTACCCTAATAGTAACTATTTGATTCTTAGGTAAAAACCTCATGTGTGGGTAAATTTTGCTAGGTTTCTTCATGGATGAGCTAAAAATGATATTTGGCAGCAATGGGTGGCATTGGTTTGGGATTTGGAGATGGTTGGTGAAAATTCCAAAATTGGAGGGAATCTAGAATTGGTTTCAAAGTGGCATTTTGGCTTGACTAAAATAAGCAATGGTCAACGATCTGGTCAAAGTGGTCAACACCAAAGTTGTTCACCTTGATGAGGGCTTGGATGAGGTGCAAAGAGTTGAGAGGGTTTGGTTTGAAAATCTCCTAATAAAAGGGCTCAAAGTGGGTAAGATATTAAAAAGGTCAAAAGTGACCATTATCACATGCCACAAGATTTTTGATTTTTCTTTGATTTGATTTTGGTTCCTTTGATTCAAAAAGGATCCTTTTGAGTTTAAAAGGGTTTCCCAACCATTGGCACAAATTTATATGGCCTAGGTTAAAGATTTTCAAAAATGGCCATAAGCCATATGTGAGGGTTTTTGCAATTTCTCAAATCTTTTCTTTCTTTTTCTTTGATCCAAAGGATCATGGTTTTGGGTTCAAAATAGGTTGGTTAGGTTTACGCATGGTTTCCAACCATTTGGGTAAGGTAAATAGGGCATAGGACAATTATTGGAGAATTTGCCATTTAGCCCACATATGCCTCACAATTTGTTTTATTTTCTTTTTAAAAGTTCCTCTTTGGTTTTGAGAAGGGTAGGGTTAGGGTTTATAAATCATTTCAAAATACTTCACACAAGCATCTTAGCAAAATTCACAACAATTGTGTAGGAGCTCTATGCACCAAACTCAATTGAGTTAAAGTTTTTGTTGGCTCCAATTTTTGGAAAAAGGAAATTCATTTTCTTTCTTGTTTTCAAAATTTGGGATGTTACAAACCCTTCCCCCTTAAAAAAATCTCGTCCCGAGATTTTAAGAAAAGTTAGGTTCCTAAGAGAGATTGAGCAATTGGATTATCAGGAAAACATACTTGGCATGCCCTGAGGTGCTTCTGGTGCTTCTGTTGCATTCATGTGGTAGAGGCGGCCGTTGGGGTTGTTCTGGTTCCTTCTGGCTGCGAAGCGGCGCTGTTGCTGAGCGGGTGCAGCGGTATTGGGGGCAGTCTTCGCAAGCTTTTTGGGGCATTCATTGGAGTAATGACCCACGGTGCCACATTCATAGCAGGTTATCGTTGACTTGTCCTTCGGGGTGACGGGGATGGCGTTGCTTCCAGTTCTTGGGCCATTATTGGGGTTGTTGGTGTTACCATTGTTGTTGTTGCTGTTGTGGTGGTTGTTGTTGTTGTTGCCTCCGGTCTTCGGGGTCCTCCGTTGTTGTTGGTGTAGTTTGGGCGATACGTCTGAGCAGTTGGCTTGTTGTATCTTGGGGTGAATCCTCCAGAGGAGTTGTTGCGGTACTTCTGGGCATTGTTGGGCCCATTCTGGTTCATCATTCTTCTATTGCGGTTCTCGTTGTCTTGGTGTAGCTTCCCTTCCATCTGTATGGCTGAGTCCACAAGGGCTTCCAAGTCGGCGAACAGAATGTTCACTAACACAGTTTGCATCTCGTCATGCAGTCCATTCAGAAATCTCTCCTTCCTTTTCTCGTTGGTGTCGGTCTCATCCGGGGCGTACCTTGACAGAGTAAGAAACTTGTCGCGGTATTCCACCACGGACATCCTTCCTTCTTTGAGTTTGCGGAACTCGTCTCTCATTTTCTTGATCAGTCCTTGGGGCACATGGTATTTGCTGAATTTGGTCTTGAAGTCTTCCCAGGTCATCATTTGGCCCGCATTCATTGCGCGGGCGCTTGTCCACCAGGCTCTTGCAGGTCCTGACAGGTAGTGGGTGGCGAACAGTACTTTTTCTGCGGCTTCTACTCCCGCAACTTCGAGGTTGTTCTCCATGGTCTGGAGCCAGTCATCAGCATCTAGGGGCTCTTCTGTTTTGCTAAACATAGGTGGGTTAGTGTTCTGAAAGTTCTTCAGTTTGGATCCAGGGTGATCATAGTTTCCATGGCCTTGATTGTTCTGAGCTATCTGTTGCAGTGCAGCAATGTTGGCTTGTCGTTCCGCTCTCTCGGCTTCGCGGTCTGCCATCATCATCTGGAGCATCTACATCATTGCGTCTTGGTTGGTGCTGCGGGTTGGTGGGGCCATCTGATCATTGAGGTAGATGATAAGATAAGAGGGAAATTTCTATGGTTTTGTTTTGTTAAAGTTTAAAAAGTTCATAACTTAAAAACTTGAGTAGTGTTGCGGGGGTAAAAACCAACAACACTTTTTCATTCATACCAAGCATCACACATTACAAATCTAACACACCGTTGGTTTGAAGAACCATTCATTCGTTCTACGATACAAGGGGATCCTGATACAACTCACACCTACGATAGTGCTTGAGTGATACTACTCTTCAGGGTGGAGTCATTGTCTTCACGGGTAATGTGCTTGGCGAAAGATGCGGGCGTTGTCCAACTCCTTGCGGGTCTTGTACAACATGAAGTCTAGGTGGGCTACATAGTGGTTCATCTCCGTGTGCGGTGGCATGGTCATTGGTCTTCCTATGGGGTCATGTCTTGGGTAGTAGATGAAGCGAGTGTTCTTGATCATGTTCTCATTTTGTCCACACAGACGGGCAATGGCTTCTTGCATAGCTCTGACTAGTCCTTCCTTCCAAGTGTTTCCCGTTACAGAAAACCAAATGGTTTCCCATATTGGGGCTCCTAGCTTTCTTCGCAGATCTGCAGTAACTTCCCACCGAGGTTGTCCTCCCGACGGATTATTGAGGGGTACTCCGAAGAACTCGGGATACGGGCGTCCTAAATATTCAGCTAACTTCTCCAGATCCTTCTCGAACATGAGGTTTCCTCCGTCACCAAGCTGATAGGACTTGCAGGTGTACTCCATCTGTGAGAAGTTTGGATGAGTAAGTTAGAGAAGTGAGCAAGTGTGCAAACTTTTATGTAGAATTTTCAAGGAAAAGTAGAGCATAAATTTCTCTTTTTGAAAAGATCTCCAGGGTAAGAGTGAGAATAGGTTTTCATAAATATTCACTTCAATTGTTTTGAAACTAAGTTTTTCAGACGTCCATTCTAACTAGGGTCTCCTTAGGTCAAACAATGGCTCTGATACCAACTTGTCAACACCCGGATTTTTAAGTCCAGATGCCTATTATACCATTGTAAGAACATGTCCTTTACCCCATGTGTGGTTTTGGTAATTGATGACAATCCCTATGGACTAACGGTTGCATTGAGAATCAATCTTAGGTCAAGTCCATAGTCATGTTGGACTCAAGGTTGTAAGATGGAGAAGACGGAGTACAATGATGAAGATGGTGTCGAAGAGAGACAAAGACGGTGTTGAAGATGAAGAGAGAAGACGGCGTAGAAGATGAAGAGAGAAGACGGCGTCGAAGATGAATGAAGACGGTGGCGTGTATGTTGGAGGAAGACGGTGGCATGAATAATGATGAAGAGGGTGAAGACGGAGCTTGCCAACTCGAGAAGAACACGCAAGGACAAGGTTTGTGCTCGATAGGATAGTGGGTCGTATCTTCGGAGAGAGCTCAAACCTTGCATGCATTGCATCGCGTTCTTGGTTCTTCTTGGTTCTTATGCATGAAATGGATTTCGGTTGCATCGCATGTTGCATATGCGAGAGTGATGATTTTCCCGATATACCATATTGAGAGGTTACACCTCTATGACCATGAGCAAATCATCACTCACTCATTTCTATGATTTCATCATGTGAGAAGGTAGCTCTTGTCGTCCTCTTTCCAACAAAACTGGTTTCATGTCATTCGGAGTTTCCTAGCTCAAGATATGATTTTTAGAGTGCATCATATTTGAAAAAGAAAAAGAAAAAGCGTTTTTGGGCCGGGCGGTACTACCGCTGGCAATACCGGCCCAAGTACCGCCCAAGCGGTTTTTACTTACTGGACTCCATCCGGTACCTGGCCGGTATCGGGCCGGTAGTACCGTAACCCGTTTACGGTACCCGACCGGTACGGGGCCGGTACTACTGGCCCATCTCCTTTTCTTTTTCTTTTTCCCACAGCTTCCTCTCCTCGCATGGGCCGCCGCCAGCCCACCCGTACGCCACTCACCCGCCAGGCCGCCGCTCGCCATGCGCTAGGCGCCAGGACGCCCGCGCCGCTCGCTCGAGCGGGAGATCCGGGCGTTGACCCGGCTAGGTGTCCCGCCCACGCCTCGTGCGCCGCGCCCAGGCTGCGCCGCTCGCCCGCACTGCTCCCGCTCGCTGCCCCTGCCCCCACCCTGCTGCTGCTTGCTGCGCGCGCTGCTACATCCTGCTCTGCTGCTCAATCATTGCATGCTACTGCTGTCTGCCTCTCTCTCTCTGCATAGTTCTCTTCAGCTTTGCACAAGCGGTAGTACCGCTCCGCGGAGCAGTACTACCGGTTTGGCCCGATTCAGATCTGTTTTCTGCACAGTTCGCGCGCAAGCGGTATTACCGCTTCGACAAGCGGTACTATCGCTTTGGGTGCGAATCTGACCGTTTTTCCAGCCCCCAACAGCTATATTTCTGGGCCCCTATATATACCTCTCTTCCACCTCCGACCAAACTAACCCTGCACCTCCACTCTCTCTCCTCCATTGTTGACCTTGGGTTGTTTGTTCCTCCTCTTGATCCCCCACTATTTGTTGCATATTTTTGGGGGAAAGGAGAGAGGAGATCTAGATCTAGAGCTTCACCAATTGAATCCTTCTCTAAGTGAGAGGATCTTGCTAGATCTAGATCTTGGAGTTTCTTGGTGTTTCTCCTCACTTTGTTCTTCCTCCCTTATTCCCCCAATAGCTTCTTCTAGCTTTGTTGGAATTTGGGAGAGAAGAACTTGGGCATCCTAGTGGTGTTCTTAGCCATTGAATTAGGTGCATCGGTTGTGCTCTCTCCGGGGTTTCGATCTCGTAGGGTGTGTGTGTTCTTCCTTAGTGGTGTTCTTGCCTTAGTGGCCATCTTGCCTCTTGTGGCGCATTGCATCCTTGGTGGAGTTGGTTTCCTTGGTGGAGTGTGTTAGCCTCGTGTGGCGCATAGCATCCTTGGTGGAGTTGGTTTCCTTGGTGGAGTGTGTTAGCCTCGTGTGGCGCATAGCATCCTTGGTGGAGTTGGTTTCCTTGGTGGTGTGTTGTAAGCCTCTTGTGGCTGTGTACTTGAGAGCCTCCTCGTTGTGGAGTTGCCTCAAGCTTGATACTTGGGAGTTTCCCCAAGCTTGTACGGGTTCGGTGACCACCCTCAAGGGTCCCTTAGTGGATCAAGGCTTTTCTCCTTGGAGGAAAGGCTCGAGGAGAATACGGTGGCCCTAGTGGCTCATTGGAGTGCCTCGTGCCTCCACACCGCTCCAACGGAGACGTAGCACCCTTGGGTGTGAACTTCGGGATACATCGTCGTCTCCTCGTGCACCGGTTACTTCTCAACCCGAGCTCCTTTACCTATGCTTTTACATTGTGATATCTATCATGCTTAATGCTATATCTATCTTGTTATCACCTTGTGGCTCATCATGCTAGCATAGTTTATTGGAGCACTTAGGCAAACCCCTAGTTGTTAGGCTTTGAGCTAAACTAGTAAACACTTGTAGTTTTATTCCGCCTAGTTTAGCTCTCAAGAAGAAGTTTTTATACACCGCCTATTCACCCCCCCTCTAGGCGACGTCCTCGAACATTCAATTGGTATCAGAGCTAGGGCTCTCTTATCTTGTTGGGCTTCACCGCCTAGAGAGTATGACGTCGGCTAGAGGATTAGTGCACTTTTCTTCCTATACATTTGATGGCACTAATTATGATGCTTGGAAATTCTACATGCTTGATTATTTTAGGGACATGCACCCACATGTGGAGCGAATTCTTGATATGGGTTTTTATCCTCCTAAGGATCCACAAAATCCAACTTTTGAGGAGAAGATAAACTCTTATCTAGATGCTCAAGCTACTAAAGTCCTTTGCCGTGTTGTGAGTCATGTAGTGATTTCCTCCATTGCGCCTTTCCGGAGTGCTCATGAGGTTTGGACAAAGCTTCGAGATACATATGGTGGATCCAAGACCATTGAGGATGATCACGCTCCTTCCACTTCACCAACGTGTAACACCCCAAATTTCAATAAAAAAAGAAAGTTAGAAGATTTCCAGAAAAACAAATTTTCAAACCAACAAAAACTTTTCTTTTGCATATAGTACCATGCATAGGACTTGTGCATTTGAGTGATATGCCATGATGATTGTTATTACTTGTATTTGTGATGCTCTAAAACCCTAGAGTGATCATGTGAAGATCACCAACCAAATAAATCAAAGTGGAAGAAATTCCCATAATTGAAAAACCCTAAAAACCCTCACATATGCTCTATGGCATTTTTCGAAATTTTAACCCTAGACCTATTTGGTCTTCACCATTAGTTGAATAATGTTGTGAAACACTTATTACAACTTTTGGAATCAAGGGTTCACCATTCAAATGAATTTCCAACACTTTTCCCACTCACATGTGATGATGACCAAATCTGCCAATTTCAGTCTGATCACCACTTTGAGCCCCTGCAATTCAATTTTCCCAAACCATTCTTTGCTAACTCCTTGCACCATTTCAAAGTCAACATCAAGGTGAACAACTTTGATGAAGACCACCCTGCCAAATTCATCTTTGATCACTAGCTATGCTCACCCAAAGTGGCAACTTTATAATAAGTTCAACAATCTTCACTTAGCCATTTTGGGCCATTTTTGAAATCCAATTTTTCCACCACCACCTCAACTCATCTCTGGTCAAATACAACTTATCTCAACACTCACATTTCACAAACATTCACCTTTTGCATTATTTCCATTTTTGATATTTTTGTATTTTCCAATTTTGAACCCTATTCACACACTATTGCAAATAGTGATCTACCTCACATTTTTCAAACCAAAGCTACACTACATTGTTCCCCTGCCCCCTCTAACCCTAAGGGAAGCATAGTGGAGCTAATGAGGAGGAGCTAGATTGCATGGCATGGCCATGCCGGCCATGACATCACCATGCCGAGCCTCCCTCTCTCCATTGCTTGCCAACCTTGGCCCCCTCGCCACGCACGCCACCACACCGCCTAGCCTCGCCTAGCACAGCCTGGTCGAGGAGGAGCTCGACAACGCCGAGACCAGCTCGCGTCCATGGCGCCTCGGACGCCGCGCACGTCGCGCGTGTGCACGCCGCGGGCACACACCGGCCACGCGCCGCGCCGTCACCACAAGCACGCCCTGGACTCGCCGACCAGCCGTTGAGCATCGCCGCGTCGCCACGCAACCACCGGACATGCTCTCGACCCCGACCCGTGGCCGCCGTCGCCGGAGACGACAACGCGATCCCGCGACCAGCACGGCAGACACGGAAGCAATGCTTCGCCCACGTACGCCGCCCGACCGTGCCATCACCACCTACAGATTCGCACGGACGAGGAGAACACCGTAGCACCCTCGCCTAGCTCGACCGCTCACCGTAGACGCCGCGCCATGGTCGACTTCTTCACGGCCAAGCCGCACCCTTGGCCATCTATAAATACCGCGTTCCCCGGACGAAGCTGAGCACACCACCACGTTCACCACCCTCCACCGCTTCTCCTCCACCCAACCACTCGCTCGATTCTTGCCGGAGTTGCTCCAATTTGAAGCCCGGAGCCCGCCAGCACCGCACCTCGCCGCCGTCGATTGGAGCCGATCCAGAGACGCCGCCGGTGCCAGGAGCTTCGCCGTCGTCCACATCGACATCACGCACACCGCCAGCCACCGCGGGAGCCCTGGTTAGCTCTCCCACCCCTGCCCTCGCCGCCGTAACCTCGGCATCTCGCCGGAGAAGACGATGGCTCGAGCCGTCGATCTACTCTCTAATCCTACGCCCACGTCGCCCGCACCGTTTCGGGTTTTAAAGGAGGCTGACGGGTGGACCCCACTGTCGGCAGGCCCGCGCGCACCGGATGCGCTGCTGGGCCGTTTTCTCTTTTTAAACAGTTTCGGCCCACGTTGGTTTCCCCGCCGGCCTGTTTAATTCAAATTCGTTTTAAACATTTTCCAAACATTTTCAATACTGCCCAAACTTTGAAATTAAATAGTTTCCAATTGGCTAAACCAAATTTAGTGAATTTGATATTGTTGGAAAGCCACTGAAATTCTCTATCCAATGCCACTGGCCTTAGGGTCAAATTCTTTGTAGAATTAATGTGACAAAAATAACAAGCCAGGGACTTTTCCCTATTCAAATAATTCTTAAAAATCAACCAAAATAGATATTAAGTTAATTCCAACTCTAATAGCTCACTTTTGACTTACACTAATTGTTTATGCAATAAAATGGTGTGGTCACTTTGCATGATCATGCCATGGTTTAATGAATGGATATTTTGACTAGTTTAACTAGTTGATATTATCCAAAACTATTAAAGTTAAATTGTGTGAAGTCTTACACTTCATTTAAACTTGTCTCACATGAATTCATGGGATGTTTGGACCCCTGGTTCCAAACTCTCTTATATGAATTTCTTGAGATTTAAATCAAATATAGTGTTATTTAAATGGCATGAGGTGTTCCACCTCATTTAAATCATTCTCCCAAATGATGATGATGATGAACATTTGATCTAGGTCAAGATGAGTTCATCCATGATTGTTGGAGAAATTAAATCTTAAGAAGATTTCAATGAGAGGAAATTATTTCTCAAGAACCCTATGGAAACTATCATTTACATATAGAATACAAATCCTATTTAAATCCCACAACCCATGCACCCTAGTTTATTTATGTGTGTGCATAGAGTAGTTTGTGTGTTTATTTGTGATGTGTGGAATAGCCATGGAATTAGTGAGTAATTATACTCGTATTCAAATTTAGACGGTAGCACCGGAGAGTACGCCGAAGAAGAAGGTTGCTACCAGGAGGAGGAAGAGGAACAGTTTGAGAACTACCAAGGCAAGCTAAATTACTATGCAAGCTTTTATTCTTGCCAAGTGCAAAGCCCCTTGGGGCAAAGCACCATGCCTTACCTTTTCTTATGTGAACCCATCCCAAGTTTTTACCTGTTTTCCAAATGACTTTCCTTTTATAGTTAACTTTGGTCAAAATACAAGTTGGTTTTTAGAGTAGTGAGTTAGCCTTTTCCAAGCAAAGCAAGGTAGCACCTCTCATGAATTAGAGCTAGTGCTAATGAACTAAACTTGACTACTCTAGATGGGAACTTTGTGATTTTGAAAGGATTTTTAAACCTTGGAATGAAGATGCATTCCATTGAATGAGTTTTGAAGGTGAATATGACCAAGAGAAGATGGTGATTTTTGATAAAACATGATGTGGGTTTGAATGCGATACCTTTCCAATTCTCAAGTACCCCCACAATACCTGATTATGGGTAGGGCTTAACTGGAAGTTTATGCGTCTTAGTATGGGTTCCCTCTAAACAAGCGTCATCGGGGTTATGCCGAAAGCTGCCTCTACCACAAAAAGAAACAATATGATATGATGCGAAATGAGGTGAATGTCCGGCCCAAGCCCTGTGCAGTTCCTGTGCCGACTGACCGTCTTCACCGGGAGGCCAAGCTCATGGGGAGAGGTGCTCATACTAGGATTCGTAAGTGAAAGGTTATGGTTGATGATCCGCGTTCTGTGTTACGATTATTCGGGGAAATCCCGACGGATGAAATCAAATGTTGTGGCACAAGTGTGCAACCTCTGCAGAGTGTAAACCTATTCGAATAGCCGCGTCCACGGTTACGGACGGTTGGAAAGGCCATACAGTTTCCGATGTCATATCTTTGAAAATGATGTTGAAAGGTGATGGTGAATTGACTTGTGGTGAATTGAATTGAAATCACCACTTGAATGGTGGGAATGACACTAATGTTCCCCCTTGGGTTAGTTAGCACTTGAATAAGTTTTTCTCAAAACTTTGTGAACCAAAACTAGCTTTATGCAAATAAACTAGAGCTTAGCAAACCCTACTGGAATGTCTAGCACTTTTTCTTGAATTAGTTTGCGAGTACTCAACGTACTCACGGCTTTGTCCCTGGCTATTCAAATGGCCAGAGTATGAAGATGAACAAGGAGATGACCAGCAGGACGCCTACAACAACTAAGCGCTTTCCGACGTCAAGCGTTGGCCTGTGGACTAGAGAGTCCTTGTATCTTACGCTTCCGCTATGTTGAACTATGAACTTGTGTTTGTTCGTTGATCAATAGATCAACTATTCGTGTAATATGGATCATGTGATTCCAATTTGTAAGACTTATGGGTTGTAATGAATGATGACTGTGATACTTAACTATTATGCCTCGCAACAACAATATTCCTGGGATTGCGATGTATGACATAATAGGCATTCGGACTTAAAAATCCGGGTGTTGACAAGTTGGTATCAGAGCCATTGTTTGACCTTAGAAGACCTTAGTTAGAATGGGCGTTCTGAAAAATTTAACTTTGAAATCAAATGAAAGGACTTATTTGTGAAAATTTACTACACTCTTGCCTTCGAGACTTTGCCAAAATTTGATCATGTCTATCTTATTTAAATCAACTTAAAACCTTGCCACACTTTGCACTCTCTAACTTACTCATCCAATTCTCTTTCAGATGGAGCCGAATGAACCCCTCAACACCAAGTTCTATCAGCTTGGAAACGGAGGAAGCTTGATCTTCGAGCATGACCTCGACTCCCTGTCGGATCTGTAGGATAACGTTGCATAGAAAACAAAAATTTTCCTACGGCGAACACGCAATCCAAGCCAAGATGCAATCTAGAAGACGGTAGCAACGAGGGGGTATCGAGTCTCACCCTTGAAGAGATTCCAAAGCCTACAAGATGAGGCTCTTGTTGCTGCGGTAGACGATCACTTGCCGCTTGCAAAAGCGCGTAGAAGATCTTGATCACGATCGGTTCCGGCGCCACGAACGGGCAGCACCTCCGTACTCGGTCACACGTTCGGTTGTTGATGAAGACGACGTCCACCTCCCCGTTCCAGCGGGCAGCGGAAGTAGTAGCTCCTCTTGAATCCGACAGCACGACGGCGTGGTGTCGGTGGCGGTGTAGAAGTCCGGCGGAGCTTCGCTAAGCTATGCGGGCAATATGGAGGAGAGGAGCTTGGCTAGGGTTTGGGAGGGGTGGCCGGCCACTCTATGGGGGGCGGCCAACTTGTGGTCTTGGGGTGGCCGGCCCCCTCCCTTGGCCCCTCATTATATAGGTGGATCCCAAGTGTTGGTGTCCAAGTCTTCGAATAAGACCCGAAACCAAAACCTTCCATAGGAGGGGGAAACCTAGCCCAACTAGGACTCCCACCCAAAGGTGGGATTCCCACCTCCCATGTGGGGGGTGGCCGGCCCCCTATGGTGGAGTCCACTTGGGACTCCACCCCATCAAGGGCTGGCCGGCCATGGAGGTGGAGTCCCTTGTGGACTCCACCTTCCTTGGTGGTTTCTTCCGAACTTTTCTAGAACCTTCTAGAACCTTCCATAGAACCTTCCGCGACATTTTATTTCACATAAAATGACATCCTATATATGAATCTTATTCTCCGGACCATTCCGGAACTCCTCGTGATGTCCGGGATCTCATCCGGGACTCCGAACAAATATTCGAACTCCATTCCATAATTCAAGTGCTACCATTTCAACATCCAACTTTAAGTGTGTCACCCTACGGTTCGAGAACTATGCGGACATGGTTGAGTACTCACTCCGACCAATAACCAATAGCGGGATACGGAGATCCATAATGGCTCCCACATATTCAACGATGACTTTAGTGATCGAATGAACCATACACATATATTACCAATTCCCTTTGTCTCGCGATATTTTACTTGTCCGAGGTTTGATCTTCGGTATCACTCTATACCTTGTTCAACCTCGTCTCTGACAAGTACTCTTTACTCGTACCGTGGTATGTGGTCTCTTATGAACTCATTCATATGCTTGCAAGACATTAGACGACATTCCACCGAGAGGGCCCAGAGTATATCTATCCGTCATCGGGATGGACAAATCCTTTGTTGATCCATATGCCTCAACTCATACTTTCCGGATACTTAATCCCACCTTTATAGCCACCCATTTACGCAAAGTGGTGTTTGGTGTAATCAAAGTACCTTTCCGGTATAAGTGATTTACATGATCTCATGGTCATAAGGACTAGGTAACTATGTATCGAAAGCTTATAGCAAATAACTTAATGACGAGATCTTATGCTACGCTTAATTGGGTGTGTCCATTATATCATTCACACAATGACATAACCTTGTTATTAATAACATCCAATGTTCATGATTATGAAACTAATCATCTATTAATCAACAAGCTAGTTTAAGAGGCATACTAGGGACTTCTTGTTTGTCTACATATCACACATGTACTAATGTTTCGGTTAATACAATTCTAGCATGATATATAAACATTTATCATAAACATAAAGATATAAATAATAACCACTTTATTATTGCCTCTAGGGCATATCTCCTTCAGTCTCCCACTTGCACTAGAGTCAATAATCTAGATTACATTGTAATATACCTAACACCCATGGCATTCTGGTGTTGGTCATGCTTTGCCCTAGGGAGAGCTTTAGTCAACGGATCTGGTACATTCAGATCAGTGTGTACTTTGCAAATCTTTACTTCTCCATCTTCGATGTACTCGCGAATCGAGTGGTAACGCAGCTTGATATGCTTCAGCCTCTTGTGTGACCTTGGCTCTTGTGCATTGGCGATGGCACCCATGTTATCACAGTAAATGATTAATGGGTCCAATGCACTAGGAACCACACCGAGCTCTACAATGAACCTCTTCATCCATACCGCTTCTGATGAAGCCTCTGAAGCCGCTATGTACTCTGATTCTGTTGAAGACTTCGCCACCGTGCAATCATACGAGCTTGCACAGATTAATGAAGCACCATTCAATATAAAAACGTACCTGCATTGTGACTTAGAGTCATCAGGATCAGTGTTCCAACTTGCATCGGTGTAACCGTTTACAACGAGCTCTTGGTCACCTCCATAACAAAGAAACATATCCTTAGTTCTTTTCAAGTACTTCAGGATATTCTTGACCGCTGTCCAGTGTTCCATTCCTGGATCACTTTGATATCTGTGCTATATCCGGTCTAGTACATAGCATGGCATACATGATAGATCCTACTGCCGAGGCATAGGGGATGTTACACATCCTTTCTCTTTCTTCTGCCGTAGCCGGTCCTTGAGTTTTACTCAATACCTTGCCTGGTAACATAGGTAAGAACCCTTTCTTACTTTCGTCCATTCTAAACTTCTTTAGAATCTTGTCCAGATATGTACTCTGTGATAGCCCTATTAGGCGTCTTGATCTATCTCTATAAATCTTGATGCCTAATATATACGATGCTTCACCAAGGTCTTTCATTGAAAAACTATTATTCAAATAACCCTTAACACTGCTTAATAGTTCTATATCATTCCCGATCAATAATATGTCATCTACATATAATATCAGGAATGCTACAGAGCTCCCACTCACTTTCTTGTAAATACAGGCCTCTCCATGACACTGTATAAACCCGAAGTCTTTGATCACCTTATCAAAGCGTCGGTTCCAACTTCTTGATGCTTGCTTCAGTCCATAGATTGAACGCTGAAGTTTGCATACTTTGTCAGCATTTTTAGGATCGACAAAACCTTTGGGTTGTACCATATACAACTCTTCCTCAATATCTCCATTAAGGAACGCCGTTTTGACATCCATCTGCCAAATCTCATAATCGAAAAATGCAGCTATTGCTAACAAAATCCTCACAGATTTTAGCTTCGCTACAGGTGAGAAAGTCTCATCGTAGTCAACTCCTTGAATTTTTCGGAAACCCTTTGCGACAAGTCGAGCTTTATAGACAGTAATATTACCATCAGCATCTGTTTTTCTCTTGAAAATCCATTTATTCTCGACAGCCTTTCGGCTATCAGGTAAGTCTACCAAAGTCAATACTATGTTATCATACATGGAGCCCAATTCGGAGGTCATGGCTTCTTGCCATTTGTTGGAATCTGGGGCTCATCATCGCTTCTTCATACGTCGCGGGGTCCTCATCATTGTTATCTACAATCATGACATTTAGACAAGGATCATACCAATCAGAGTGGCACGTTCCCTTGTCGATCTGCGAGGTTCAATAGTTTCCTCGTTCAAAGTTTCATGATCATTATCATTAGCTTCCTCTCGTTGTCGGTGTAGGCGATGCAGTGTACAACTTCCTGCATCGCGCTACTCGATCAACGAGTATAGATTCATCAATCTCATCGAGTTCTACTTTTCTTCCAGTCACTTCTTTAGTGAGAAATTCTTTCTCAAGAAAGGTTCCGTTCTTAGCAACAAAGATTTTGCCTTCGGATTTGTGATAGAAAGTGTACCCTATAGTTTCCTTAGGGTATCCTATGAAGACGCATTTCTCCGCTTTGGGTTCTAGCTTGTCCGGTTGTAACTTCTTTACATAGGCTTCGCAACCCCAAACTTTCAGGAACGATGCCTTAGGTTTCTTATTAAACCATAATTCATACGGTGTCGTTTCTACGGATTTTGATGGTGCTCTATTTAAAGTGAATGCGGCTGTCTCTAATGCATAACTCCAAAATGATAACGGCAAATCAGTAAGAGACATCATACTACGAACCATATCTAAGAGAGTTCGATTACGACGTTCGGACACACCGTTTCGTTGAGGTGTTCCTGGCGGTGTCAATTGTGAAAGTATTCCGCATTTCTTTAAATGCATGCCAAACTCATAACTCAGATATTCACCTCCACGATCAGATCGTAGAAATTTGATCTTCTTGTTACGTTGATTTTCTACTTCACTTTGAAATTCCTTAAACTTCTCGAAAGTTTCGGATTTATGTTTCATGAAATAGATATACCCATATCTACTCAGATCATCTGTGAAGGTTAGAACATAACGATAACCACCACGCGATGCTACGCTCATTGGTCCACATACATCTGTATGTATGATTTCCAATAAGTCGATGGCTCGCTCCATCATACCAGAAAATGGAGTCTTTGTCATTTTACCCATTAGACATGCTTCGCATCTCTCAAGTGACTCAAAGTCAAGTGATTCAAGTAATCCATCAGTATGGAGTTTCTCCATGCGTTTCACTCCAATATGACCAAGACGACAGTGCCACATATAAGTAGAATTATCATTAAGTTTAATTCGCTTAGCATCAATGTTATGTATATGCGTATCACTACTATCGAGATCTAATAGAAATAAGCCATTCTTTTGTGGTGCTCGACCATAAAAGATATTATTCATAAAAATAGAACAACCATTATTCTCAGACTTGAATGAATAACCGTCTTGCATTAAACAAGATCCAGATATAATGTTCATGCTCAACGCAGTACATAATAGCAATTATTTAGGCTTAAAACTAATCCCGAAGGTAGATGTAGAGGAAGTGTGCCATTGCGATCACATTGATCTTGGATGCGTTTCCAACGCGCATCGTCACTTAATATTTCAGCAGTTGTAGTTTATACTTTAGTTCCTGTTTCGAGTTACAAATATGAGCAACCGAACCAGTATCAAATACCCATGTACTAGAACGAGAACCAGTGAAATGAACATCTATAACATGTATATCAAATATACCTTCTTTCTTCTTCTTGACAAGGCCGCTCTTCAGATCAGCCAGATACTTGGAGCAATTACGCTTCCAGTGTCCCTTCTCCTTGCAGTAATAGCACTCAGCATCAGGCTTAGGGCCGTTCTTTGGTTTCATAGGAGGCGTGGCAGCTTTCTTGCCACCCTTCTTGAATTTTCCCTTAGACTTGCCCTGTTTCTTGAAACTGGTGGTCTTGTTGACCATCAACACTTGGTGCTCTTTCTTGATCTCAATCTCAGCAGCTTTTAGCATGCCAAAAAGTTCAGGTAACTCCTTGTTCATGTTCTGCATATTGTAGTTCATCACAAAGTTCTTGTAACTTGGTGGCGATGATTGAAGGACACGATTAATCCCCGATCTGTTAGGAATCACTATTCCCAAGTCATCGAGTTTCTTCGCATGCCCGGTCATGGCGAGCATGTGCTCACTAACGGAGCTGCCTTCTTCCATCATACAGTGAAGAAATGTTTCGATGCTTCATAGCATTCCACTGCCGCATGAGTCTCGAATATAGCTTTCAGCTCATTCATCAACTCATGAGGATCATGGTGCTCAAAACGTTTTTGAAGATCGGATTCCAGATCGCACAGGGATGGCACACCGAACTTGAGATTACCGAGATATCCGCGTCGCGTAATCAGCTTTTACTTCATCGGATTCATCTTCTGCAGGAGGGTCACCTAGCGGTGCATCAAGCACAAATTGCAGATTTCCGCCAGAGAGGAAGATCCTCACATGACGGAACCAGTCGGTGAAGTTGCTACCGTTGCTCTTAAGTTTCTCTTTCTCTAGGAACTGATTAAAATTGATTGGGGACGCCATCTCTACAACATATATTTGCAATAGTTTAGACTAAGTTTATGACAAATTGAGTTCAAATTTTAATTCAACATAATTAAAAACCTAAGTGAACTCCCACTCAAAACAATATCCCTCGCATTGTCTTAGTGATCACACGAACCAAATCCACCGCACCTAAACCCGATCATCACGAGAAAAGGTGTGATTTCAATGGCGAACACTCAAAGTGTTCATCATATCAACCATATGATTCATGCTCTACCTTTCGGTATCACGTGTTCCGAGACCATGTCTCGTACATGCTAGGCTCATCAAGGCCACCTTAGTATCCGCATGTGCAAAACTGTCTTGCACCCGTTATATGTACTTATTGAATCTATCACACCCGATCATCACGAGGTGCTTCAAACGACAAGACTTGGCAACGGTGCTACTAAGGATGAACACTTTATTATCTTGAGATTTTAGTGAGGGATCATCTTATAATGCTACCGTCGCGATCTAAGCAAAATAAGATGCATAAAAAGGATTAACATCACATGCAGTTCATATGTGATATGATATGGCCCTTTTGTTCTTGCGCCTTTGATCTTCATCTCCAAAGCACGGATATGATCTCCATCATCTTCGGGCATGATCTCCATCATCGTCGGCGTAGCGTCAAGGTCAATGGCACCGTCTTCATGATTGTCCTCCATGTAGCAACTATTACAACTACTTTGAAATACTACTCAACATGAAATTTAAAGACAACCATAAGGCTCCTGCCGGTTGCCACAATACAATAATGATCATCTCATACATATTCATCATCACATTATGGCCATATCACATCACCAAACCCTGCAAAAACAAGTTAGACGTCTCTAATTTGGTTTGCATATTTTACGTGGTTTAGGGTTTTCGAGAGAGATCTAATCTACCTACGAACATGAACCACAACGTTGATACTAATGTTTTCAATAGAAGAGTAAATTGAATCTTTACTATAGTAGGAGAGACAGACACCCGCAAAGCCTCTTATGCAATACAAGTTGCATGTCGAACGAGGAACAAGTCTCATGAACGCGGTCATGTAAAGTTAGTCCGAGCCGCTTCATCCCACTATGCCATAAAGATGCAAAGTACTCAAACTAAAGATAACAAGAGCATCAATGCCCACAAACCATTGTGTTCTACTCGTGCAACCATCTATGCATAGACACGGCTCTGATACCACTGTAGGATAACGTTGCATAGAAAACAAAAATTTTCCTACGGCGAACACGCAATCCAAGCCAAGATGCAATCTAGAAGACGGTAGCAACGAGGGGTATCGAGTCTCACCCTTGAAGAGATTCCAAAGCCTACAAGATGAGGCTCTTGTTGCTGCGGTAGACGATCACTTGCCGCTTGCAAAAGCGCGTAGAAGATCTTGATCACGATCGGTTCCGGCGCCACGAACGGGCAGCACCTCCGTACTCGGTCACACGTTCGGTTGTTGATGAAGACGACGTCCACCTCCCCGTTCCAGCGGGCAGCGGAAGTAGTAGCTCCTCTTGAATCCGACAGCACGACGGCGTGGTGTCGGTGGCGGTGTAGAAGTCCGGCGGAGCTTCGCTAAGCTATGCGGGCAATATGGAGGAGAGGAGCTTGGCTAGGGTTTGGGAGGGGTGGCCGGCCACTCTATGGGGGGCGGCCAACTTGTGGTCTTGGGGTGGCCGGCCCCCTCCCTTGGCCCCTCATTATATAGGTGGATCCCAAGTGTTGGTGTCCAAGTCTTCGAATAAGACCCGAAACCAAAACCTTCCATAGGAGGGGGAAACCTAGCCCAACTAGGACTCCCACCCAAAGGTGGGATTCCCACCTCCCATGTGGGGGGTGGCCGGCCCCCTATGGTGGAGTCCACTTGGGACTCCACCCCATCAAGGGCTGGCCGGCCATGGAGGTGGAGTCCCTTGTGGACTCCACCTTCCTTGGTGGTTTCTTCCGAACTTTTCTAGAACCTTCTAGAACCTTCCATAGAACCTTCCGCGACATTTTATTTCACATAAAATGACATCCTATATATGAATCTTATTCTCCGGACCATTCCGGAACTCCTCGTGATGTCCGGGATCTCATCCGGGACTCCGAACAAATATTCGAACTCCATTCCATAATTCAAGTGCTACCATTTCAACATCCAACTTTAAGTGTGTCACCCTACGGTTCGAGAACTATGCGGACATGGTTGAGTACTCACTCCGACCAATAACCAATAGCGGGATCTGGAGATCCATAATGGCTCCCACATATTCAACGATGACTTTAGTGATCGAATGAACCATACACATATATTACCAATTCCCTTTGTCTCGCGATATTTTACTTGTCCGAGGTTTGATCTTCGGTATCACTCTATACCTTGTTCAACCTCGTCTCCTGACAAGTACTCTTTACTCGTACCGTGGTATGTGGTCTCTTATGAACTCATTCATATGCTTGCAAGACATTAGACGACATTCCACCGAGAGGGCCCAGAGTATATCTATCCGTCATCGGGATGGACAAATCCCACTGTTGATCCATATGCCTCAACTCATACTTTCCGGATACTTAATCCCACCTTTATAGCCACCCATTTACGCAGTGGTGTTTGGTGTAATCAAAGTACCTTTCCGGTATAAGTGATTTACATGATCTCATGGTCATAAGGACTAGGTAACTATGTATCGAAAGCTTATAGCAAATAACTTAATGACGAGATCTTATGCTACGCTTAATTGGGTGTGTCCATTATATCATTCACACAATGACATAACCTTGTTATTAATAACATCCAATGTTCATGATTATGAAACTAATCATCTATTAATCAACAAGCTAGTTTAAGAGGCATACTAGGGACTTCTTGTTTGTCTACATATCACACATGTACTAATGTTTCGGTTAATACAATTCTAGCATGATATATAAACATTTATCATAAACATAAAGATATAAATAATAACCACTTTATTATTGCCTCTAGGGCATATCTCCTTCAGGATCACCTTGGCCGCCCACACCCCGAGTTTCACGGGATTCAGGTGGACGACCAGCCGGGAGGGGAACTGCAGTGGATTATCACTGCCGACTTGAGGGGCAAGCTGGAGCCTCCCACCTCGGAGAGGATCCTTTTCTCTTTCAGGGAAAGCAACCGGCTCGACGGGCTTGCACGTGCTCTTCAGAAGCACTTGCTCGTGCCGTGCGGACAGAATACCGAAGCCCTTCGTGAGGAACGCTTTGCGCATCTCGCACGGCGTAACTCTGACGGAAGACCCATGGATGTGCCACTCCACCCCCAGTTGAGGCACCATGTGGATCACTTGGACTTCATGCTCTACCAGACTCAGAGGGACCTCGACGCCTCTCGCGCTTACGCGAACCAGACCCATGCTCACATCATCGAGCAGGGTGAGGCGATCAAGCTACTCAACAACGACCGCAGGAACCTTCGCCAGCAGCGTGCCAAGAAGGACGCTACGATTCGCCGCCTTCGCGACCGGATCGCGTCACTTGAGGCCACTGTCACGGCCCAGGAGGATCAGATTCGTCACATGGAGGAGGACGATGAAGGCATCGATATTCAGGGAGGAGACGCCTTTCTGAGCGATGACGATGACTTTGAGGAGGACGAGAACACCGAGGAGGAGGACTACGAGTTCCTGGAGGCCGGACGGGATGACTACGTCCCGATTGATATCGACGATGAGGAGTAGTTGCACTAGTTTCACTTATAGTAGGTGTGAGTTGTATCCCGTCCTTTGTATCGTAGCATGAGAATGGTTCTTAAAACCATTGGAGTATGTGTGTAGTTTGTACTATGTGTTGCATGAATGAATGAATGTTATGTTTGTCATGAAAAGATTACAAGTTTTCAAATGTTTTTCAAACTTAAATGAACCATAGAATATTCCCTCTTATCTCATGATCTTCTATACCTTCAGATGGCCCCTCCGAATCGCACCAACGACGCGATGATGCAGCTTCGCAAACCCCGCTTGCAGACCGGGAAACCGAGAGAGCCGAGCGCCAAGCCAACATCATCGCCTTGCAGAACATCGCCCAAGGCCATGGAAATCATGACCACCCCGGATCCAAGCTCAAGAACTTCCAGAACACCAACCCTCCGGTGTTTAGCAAGACCGAGGAGCCCCTCGACGCCGACGATTGGCTCCAGACTATGGAGAACAATCTGGAAGTAGCTGGAGTGGAAGCCAACGAGAAGGTGTTGTTCGCCACTCACTACCTCGCTGGACCAGCTCGCGCTTGGTGGACAAGTACCCGTGCCATGAACGGAGGTCAATTCATGACTTGGGAGGATTTCAAACTCAAGTTCAGCAAGTACCATGTACCCCGGGTCTTATCAAGAAGTTGAGGGATGAGTTCCGTGAACTGAAACACGGTCGCATGACGGGGGTTGAGTACCGCGACAAGTTTCTCACCTTGTCAAGGTATGCCCCCGATGAGACGGACACCGTTGAAAAGAGGAAGGAGAGATTCCTGAACGGGCTGCATGATGAGATGCAGACTGTCCTCGTCAACATCCCCTTCGCCGACCTCGAAGCCCTGGTTGACTCCGCCATCCAGATGGAGGGCAAGTTGAACCAAGCCAATGAGAACCGCAAGCGCCGCATGGCAAATCAGAGTGGATCAAGCCACCCCCAAAAGTTTCGCCCTAGCTCAAGCGGAGGTTTCAACCCGAGACATAACAAACCCCCGATGCAGAACTCTCGCCCCGGTTATCAGAACCGAAGTGGAGGAAACTCCAAGCCAGGAGGCTACAACCCCAACTACAACAACAACAACTACAACCGCGCTCCACCTCGAGCCCCGAACACCAACAACACCAACACCAACACCAACCCCAGAACCGGGAGCAATGCCATTCCCGTTGCGAACAAGCAGGACAAGAGCACTATCACTTGTTATGAGTGTGGTGTAGTGGGGCACTACTCCAACGAGTGTCCCAAGCGTCTTGCCAAGCTCGCCGGCAACACCGCTGCTCCTGCTCAGCAGCAACGCCGTGTCTCCACCGGCAAGAAGTTCGTCCCCAACAACCCCAACAACCGCAACGGCCGCCTCTACCACATGAACGCCGAAGAAGCCCAGGAAGCACCAGATGTTGTGCTGGGTATGTTTTCTGTCAACCACACCCCTGCTAGAGTGTTGTTTGATTCCGGAGCATCGCATTCCTTTGTCACCGAAGATTTTGCATCAACAAGTAAAATTCAACCCCTCAGTTTGAAGCATGTTATGATAGTTCAAATCCCCGGATCAACCACCAAAGCCAGGAAATTTTGCAAAAATGTGCCTATCAAAATCCATGATGTTGATTTCTTTGCAAATCTCATCATACTTGGAACCAAAGGTTTGGAAGTTGTCCTAGGAATGGACTGGATGTCCAAACACAATGGATTGATAGACTGCGCCAAGAAAGCCATAACCATGACTAGCAGCACCGGAATCGTAGTTGAGCACGTCTCTGAAAAACTACCCAGAAAATTTACCTGCAACCAAAGTGTATCCAAGCCTACTCTGGATCAAATCAGGGTCGTTTGTCGCTACCCTGATGTGTTTCCGGATGATCTACCCGGTATGCCCCCGGACCGGGATATCGAGTTTATCATCGAGTTAATCCCCGGAACTGGACCCATCGCCCAGAGAGCCTACAGCATGAACGCAGCCGAGCTTGTGGAGCTGAAGAAGCAAATAGATGACATGTTAGCCAAAGGTTTGATCAGACCAAGTGCATCCCCCTGGAGATCCCCCGTCTTGTTTGTCGACAAGAAGGATGGTGCAAATCGTCTATGCACCGACTATCGTAAGCTTAACGATGTCACCATCAAAAACAAATACCCCTTACCCAAGATCGAAGACTTGTTCGACCAACTCACCGGATCCCGAGTTTTCTCGAAAATTGATCTTAGAACTGGATACCACCAACTGAAAATCCGAGCCACCGATATTCCAAAAACTGCCTTTACCACCAGATATGGGTTGTATGAGTACAACGTCATGTCATTTGGACTGACCAATGCTCCCGCTTATTTCATGAATCTCATGAATAAGATCTTCATGAACTTCTTGGACAAATTTGTCGTTGTTTTCATCGACGACATTTTGGTCTACTCCAAGTCCGAAGAAGAACATGAACAGCATCCGGCGCTTGTTCTAGAAACCCTGAGACAGCACCAGTTGTACGCCAAGTTTAGCAAGTGTGAGTTTTGGCTGGAAGAAGTTGGATTCCTCGGACACATCTTGTCTGCAGGAGGAATTGCCGTAGATCCCGCCAAGATCAAAACTGTTATGGAATGGAAAGCTCCGACCACACAACCAGAGGTCCGTGCTTTTCTTGGATTAGCCGGATATTACCGCAGATTTGTAGAAGGTTTTTCGAGCATCGCTCGACCAATGACCCAACTGCTGAAAAAGGACAGAAAGTTTGAGTGGACCGACAAGTGTGAAGAGAGCTTTCAACAGCTCAAGAGTAGAGACAACAGCCCCAATCCCGATCATGCCGTATATCGCAAAGCCCTTTGACGTATATTGCGACGCCTCCAAGACTGGACTTGGATGCGTGCTTATGCAAGAAGGAAAGGTTGTATCCTACCTTTCTAGACAACTCAAGCAACATGAGCAGAACTACCCAACCCACGACCTCGAGCTTGCAGCCGTGGTCTTAGCCTTGAAAGTTTGGCGTCATTACCTCATGGGTAATCGATGCGAGATTTACTCCGACCACAAAAGCCTCAAATACATTTTCACCCAGAAGGAGTTAAACATGAGACAACGCCGATGGATCGAATTGATCAAGGATTACGACATGGAGATTCACTACCACCCCGGCAAGGCCAATGTGGTAGCGGATGCTTTGAGTCGATCGCCGTGCTGCTTGAACTCCATGCTCGCAACCGAACAGCCTAGTTTGCACCAAGAGTTTGAACAGTTCAGACTTGAACTTGTAAGTGAAGGATTCCTAGCCAACATCGAATCGCAACCCACCTTGATTGGTCAGATCAAGGAAGCCCCGAAAGGACAACGCTAGCATTGATGGAATCAAGAAACAGATAGTCGCAGGAAAAGCCCGGATTCACCATTGACGGCCGGAGTGCTTTGGTACAAAGAACGCCTCTGCGTACCACTCGGACTACGACACGAAACAAGTCATCCCGCAAGAAGCCCATGACACCCTTTACTCAATCCACCCCGGAGGTACCAAGATGTACCAGGACTCGAAAGAACAATTTTGGTGGCACGGAATGAAGAGAGAGATCGGTAGCTATATCGCTAAGTGTGACATCTGCCACGAGTTAAGGCAGAACACCGAGAGACCCGCCGGATCGTTGCAACCCCTTCAGATTCCAGAATGGAAATGGGACTCCGTAGGAATGGACTTTATCACCGGACTGCCCAAATCCAGCAAAGGCAATGATTCCATATGGGTAGTGGTCGATAGATTGACCAAAGTCGCCCATTTCATCGCCGTCAAAACCACCTATCAAGGCCCCAAGTTAGCTGAACT
This sequence comes from Lolium perenne, assembly GCF_019359855.2. Taxonomy (NCBI): domain Eukaryota; kingdom Viridiplantae; phylum Streptophyta; class Magnoliopsida; order Poales; family Poaceae; genus Lolium; species Lolium perenne. The sequence goes on from NC_067245.2 coordinate 293,552,062, forward strand.
CTACATCTCCAGAATAGTCGCTTTGCATGGAACCCCCAAATCGATAGTGTCGATAGAGGATCACAGTTCACCTCAAGGTTACGCGAGAAAGTGCATGAAGGACTAGGCACTCGCCTAAATTTCAGCACCGCCTATCACCCTCGGACCGACGGACAGATCGAGAGAGTAAACCAGATATCGGAAGACATGCTTAGAGCATGCGTCGGAATACGGATCCAAGTGGGAAGACTGCCTACCTTACGCAGAATTCTCATACAACAATAGTTATCAAGCCAGCCTACGATGGCCCCCTTTGAAGCCTTGTACGGAAGGAAGTGCCGTACCCCCTGAACTGGTCGAAGTCGGAGAGAGTCAAGTTTTCGGCCCGGACGTTCTTCGTGAAGCCGAAGAGAAGGTTCACAAGATCCGTGAGTACCTCAAGACTGCGCAATCCAGACAGAAGAGCTACGCCGACAAGAGACGTCGGGAGATGACCTTTGAGATCGGAGATTTTGTCTATCTCAAAGTATCCCCCTTGAAAGGGATGCAAAGGTTTCAGCTGAAAGGAAAGCTTGCACCTCGCTACGTGGGACCTTTCCAAGTCCTCAGCCGCCGAGGTGAAGTATCTTATCAACTGGAGTTGCCTGAAGAAATGTCGGCTGTGCACGACGTTTTTCACATCTCACTTCTCCGGAAATGTCTTGAAGTCCCTGAGAAGACCGAAGTGTTCAAGAACATCGATCACCGATCGGTGGATATCAACAAGGATCTGACTTACCGCGAAGTGCCGATTCGCATCCTAGAAGAAGCTTACAGAACCACCCGCACCCGAAGCATCAAGTTTCTAAAGATCCAATGGAGCAATCATACCAAGGATGAAGCCACCTGGGAACGCGAAGACTTCATGAAGAAGGAGTACCCAGATCTCTTTAGTACCTAACTTTCTTTTTGATCTCGGGACGAGATCTTTTGTAAGGGGGAAGGGTTTGTAACACCCCAAATTTCAATAAAAAAAGAAAGTTAGAAGATTTCCAGAAAAACAAATTTTCAAACCAACAAAAACTTTTCTTTTGCATATAGTACCATGCATAGGACTTGTGCATTTGAGTGATATGCCATGATGATTGTTATTACTTGTATTTGTGATGCTCTAAAACCCTAGAGTGATCATGTGAAGATCACCAACCAAATAAATCAAAGTGGAAGAAATTCCCATAATTGAAAAACCCTAAAAACCCTCACATATGCTCTATGGCATTTTTCGAAATTTTAACCCTAGACCTATTTGGTCTTCACCATTAGTTGAATAATGTTGTGAAACACTTATTACAACTTTTGGAATCAAGGGTTCACCATTCAAATGAATTTCCAACACTTTTCCCACTCACATGTGATGATGACCAAATCTGCCAATTTCAGTCTGATCACCACTTTGAGCCCCTGCAATTCAATTTTCCCAAACCATTCTTTGCTAACTCCTTGCACCATTTCAAAGTCAACATCAAGGTGAACAACTTTGATGAAGACCACCCTGCCAAATTCATCTTTGATCACTAGCTATGCTCACCCAAAGTGGCAACTTTATAATAAGTTCAACAATCTTCACTTAGCCATTTTGGGCCATTTTTGAAATCCAATTTTTCCACCACCACCTCAACTTCATCTCTGGTCAAATACAACTTATCTCAACACTCACATTTCACAAACATTCACCTTTTGCATTATTTCCATTTTTGATATTTTTGTATTTTCCAATTTTGAACCCTATTCACACACTATTGCAAATAGTGATCTACCTCACATTTTTCAAACCAAAGCTACACTACATTGTTCCCCTGCCCCCTCTAACCCTAAGGGAAGCATAGTGGAGCTAATGAGGAGGAGCTAGATTGCATGGCATGGCCATGCCGGCCATGACATCACCATGCCGAGCCTCCCCCTCTCCATTGCTTGCCAACCTTGGCCCCCTCGCCACAAAGACGCCACCACACCGCCTAGCCTCGCCTAGCACAGCCCTGGTCGAGGAGGAGCTCGACAACGCCGAGACCAGCTCGCGTCCATGGCGCCCTGGACGCCGCGCACGTCGCGCGTGTGCACGCCGCGGGCACACACTGGCCACGCGCCGCGCCGTCACCACAAGCACGCCCTGGACTCGCTGACCAGCCGTTGAGCATCGCCGCGTCGCCACGCAACCACCAGACATGCTCTCGACCCCGACCCGTGGCCGCCGTCGCCGGAGACGACAACGCGATCCCGCGACCAGCACGGCAGACACGGAAGCAATGCTTCGCCCACAGACGCCGCCCGACCGTGCCATCACCACCTACAGATTCGCCTGGACGAGGAGAACACCGTAGCACCCTCGCCTAGCTCGACCGCTCACCGTAGACGCCGCGCCATGGTCGACTTCTTCACGGCCAAGCCGCACCCTTGGCCATCTATAAATACCGCGTTCCCTGGACGAAGCTGAGCACACCACCACGTTCACCACCCTCCACTGCTTCTCCTCCACCCAACCACTCGCTCGATTCTTGCCGGAGTTGCTCCAATTTGAAGCCCGGAGCCCGCCAGTACCGCACCTCGCCGCCGTCGATTGGAGCCGATCCAGGAGACGCCGCCGGTGCCAGGAGCTTCGCCGTCGTCCACATCGACATCACGCACACTGCCAGCCACCGCGGGAGCCCTGGTTAGCTCTCCCACCCCCTGCCCTCGCCGCCAGAACCTCGGCATCTCGCCGGAGAAGACGATGGCTCTGAGCCGTCGATCTACTCTCTAATCCTACGCCCCACGTCGCCCCGTACCGTTTCGGGTTTTAAAGGAGGCTGACGGGTGGACCCCACCCTGTCAGCAGGCCCGCGCGCACTGGATGCGCTGCTGGGCCGTTTTTCTCTTTTTAAACAGTTTCGGCCCACGTTGGTTTCCCGCCGGCCTGTTTAATTCAAATTCGTTTTAAACATTTTCCAAACATTTTCAATACTGCCCAAACTTTGAAATTAAATAGTTTCCAATTGGCTAAACCAAATTTAGTGAATTTGATATTGTTGGAAAGCCACTGAAATTCTCTATCCAATGCCACTGGCCTTAGGGTCAAATTCTTTGTAGAATTAATGTGACAAAAATAACAAGCCAGGGACTTTTCCCTATTCAAATAATTCTTAAAAATCAACCAAAATAGATATTAAGTTAATTCCAACTCTAATAGCTCACTTTTGACTTACACTAATTGTTTATGCAATAAAATGGTGTGGTCACTTTGCATGATCATGCCATGGTTTAATGAATGGATATTTTGACTAGTTTAACTAGTTGATATTATCCAAAACTATTAAAGTTAAATTGTGTGAAGTCTTACACTTCATTTAAACTTGTCTCACATGAATTCATGGGATGTTTGGACCCCTGGTTCCAAACTCTCTTATATGAATTTCTTGAGATTTAAATCAAATATAGTGTTATTTAAATGGCATGAGGTGTTCCACCTCATTTAAATCATTCTCCCAAATGATGATGATGATGAACATTTGATCTAGGTCAAGATGAGTTCATCCATGATTGTTGGAGAAATTAAATCTTAAGAAGATTTCAATGAGAGGAAATTATTTCTCAAGAACCCTATGGAAACTATCATTTACATATAGAATACAAATCCTATTTAAATCCCACAACCCATGCACCCTAGTTTATTTATGTGTGTGCATAGAGTAGTTTGTGTGTTTATTTGTGATGTGTGGAATAGCCATGGAATTAGTGAGTAATTATACTCGTATTCAAATTTAGACGGTAGCACCGGAGAGTACGCCGAAGAAGAAGGTTGCTACCAGGAGGAGGAAGAGGAACAGTTTGAGAACTACCAAGGCAAGCTAAATTACTATGCAAGCTTTTATTCTTGCCAAGTGCAAAGCCCCTTGGGGCAAGGCACCATGCCTTACCTTTTCTTATGTGAACCCATCCCAAGTTTTTACCTGTTTTCCAAATGACTTTCCTTTTATAGTTAACTTTGGTCAAAATACAAGTTGGTTTTTAGAGTAGTGAGTTAGCCTTTTCCAAGCAAAGCAAGGTAGCACCTCTCATGAATTAGAGCTAGTGCTAATGAACTAAACTTGACTACTCTAGATGGGAACTTTGTGATTTTGAAAGGATTTTTAAACCTTGGAATGAAGATGCATTCCATTGAATGAGTTTTGAAGGTGAATATGACCAAGAGAAGATGGTGATTTTTGATAAAACATGATGTGGGTTTGAATGCGATACCTTTCCAATTCTCAAGTACCCCCACAATACCTGATTATGGGTAGGGCTTAACTGGAAGTTTATGCGTCTTAGTATGGGTTCCCTCTAAACAAGCGTCATCGGGGTTATGCCGAAAGCTGCCTCTACCACAAAAAGAAACAATATGATATGATGCGAAATGAGGTGAATGTCCGGCCCAAGCCCTGTGCAGTTCCCAGGCTGACTGACTGTCTTCACTGGGAGGCCAAGCTCATGGGGAGAGGTGCTCATACTAGGATTCGTAAGTGAAAGGTTATGGTTGATGATCCGCGTACTGTGTTACGATTATTCGGGGAAATCCCGACGGATGAAATCAAATGTTGTGGCACAAGTGTGCAACCTCTGCAGAGTGTAAACCTATTCGAATAGCCGCGTCCACGGTTACGGACGGTTGGAAAGGCCATACAGTTTCCGATGTCATATCTTTGAAAATGATGTTGAAAGGTGATGGTGAATTGACTTGTGGTGAATTGAATTGAAATCACCACTTGAATGGTGGGAATGACACTAATGTTCCCCCTTGGGTTAGTTAGCACTTGAATAAGTTTTTCTCAAAACTTTGTGAACCAAAACTAGCTTTATGCAAATAAACTAGAGCTTAGCAAACCCTACTGGAATGTCTAGCACTTTTTCTTGAATTAGTTTGCGAGTACTCAACGTACTCACGGCTTTGTCCCTGGCTATTCAAATGGCCAGAGTATGAAGATGAACAAGGAGATGACCAGCAGGACGCCTACAACAACTAAGCGCTTTCCGACGTCAAGCGTTGGCCTGTGGACTAGAGAGTCCTTGTATCTTACGCTTCCGCTATGTTGAACTATGAACTTGTGTTTGTTCGTTGATCAATAGATCAACTATTCGTGTAATATGGATCATGTGATTCCAATTTGTAAGACTTATGGGTTGTAATGAATGATGACTGTGATACTTAACTATTATGCCTCGCAACAACAATATTCCTGGGATTGCGATGTATGACATAATAGGCATTCGGACTTAAAAATCCGGGTGTTGACACAACGTGTGGTAAGACACAAGGTAATGGTATGGTGAGTGGTGATGAACATTGCATTGTTGATGGTGAGCGCTCTCTTGATGATTCTTCATCTCTATCCCATTGCAATGTCTCATCTTTGGACTTTAACACTTGTAGCACGATAAATGTTTTACATGCTAGTGTTGATAGTCCTTGCATATCTTCATTCCATGATGATATGCTTCTCTTGTCTTGTTGCCATAATGAAGATACTTTGCTTTCCTCTAGTACTTCTGTGACTAACAATGTAGAGGAAACCGAAGATACTATGGGCCAAGACAAGATCTTGGATGGAGCTTCAAGGAGTTCATCTTCTTCATCATCGCACGGTTCCTACACTTGCCTTATGGCTAAGGCTTCTAAGGTATTTCCTTCCTTGGAACCCTATCTATCTAGTGATGATGAGGATGATGATATGGAAAGACTTAATGTTGCTTCCTTAAACAAGTTGGGAGAGTCGGTTTATCATGCTCTTCCTAAGAAGAAACTTGCTCGCTCTAGCTTCATGAAAATCTTCAATTTTGCCATTAAGAGCACAAAACTTATTGAGAAAAAGGAAGAGTATGAGCGCGAGGATGCAATTGAGATTGCAACTCTTAAATAAGCTCTTAAAGAACAACAAACTACCAATGAAACTCTTGAAGAGAACTTTGCTCTAAAGATACGTAGGGTAAAGGAATCTCGTGATAGAGCTTTAGAGGTGGCACATGATTTTCAAATTAAAAATGATGAGCTAGTAATTGTTCATGGTAAACTCCTTGAGGATTTTGAGCTTCTCAAAAATGGTTCTAGGACCATGGAGAGTGAGCTCATCAAACTCACCGAGTCACTTGAGCAATTTAAGGCTCTCAACCAAATAGAGCTTGCTAAGTTGCCTTCTCCTTGTGCTATAATTGATAATGCTTGTGCTACTAACTCTACCTCTTGTGAAGCTTCCATCTTGAAGGAGAATGTTGAGCTAAGGGCTCAACTTGCTTTGCTAACAAGCAATTATGAGAAATTGGAAGAAAGTCATGGAAAGCTTTCTAGCTCCCATGATGATCTTCTAGTCTCTCATGATTTGCTAAAGTTAGCTCATGAGGCTATCATGTCAAAGGTAAAATCTTGTGTGCCTCATGTGAGTACTAGCACTACCTCTAAAAATGCTATTTTGCCATGTGCTAGTGCTTTTAGTTCACCCATTCATGCTATTGACTTATCTTGTGGTGAACTACCTTCTATGCCTTGTTCTACAATTCCTTGTGCTAGTACTAGTAAATCACCCACCCATGCTATTGCTATATCTTGTGGTGAATTACATACCTTGCCTTGTTGCTCTAAAAATAAAGCTTCCGCTTCCTCTAGTACTTGTGTTGTTACTAACCATGTAGGGGAAATCGAAGAGCTCGAGGCCCAAGTTACTTCTTTAAGGAAGGACTTGGTAAAGGATCATGAGGGGAAGCAATTCCCCAATGACAAAAGTGGACTTGGATTCAACTCCAACAACAAGAACAAGTCCACCTTGCACAAGCGAAAGAAGGACCAAGGGCATGTGAAGGACCCCGCCAAGATCGTGTGCTTCAAGTGCAATATTGAAGGGCATCATGTTAGATTGTGCCCCTTGAAGAAGAAGCCACTTGGCAACAAGAAACAAGGGAAGCGGCCTCAAGATGGAGCTCATGGTCTACCTCAAGGCCAAGCTCAAGGTCTACCTCAACGTGAAGAAGGGCCGCTACCCGAGAAGGATCAAGCCAAGGCTCCCGTTGTGGAGAAATCAAGTGAGAAGAAGGAGAAGAGAAGAAGATGCTACATATGCCGTGAGAAGGGCCACATCTCCTCCTTTTGCACTAGTGGTAACTCATCCAACCCTATCTTGATCCATGGTGCTTACTCTCTACATAAGGATAAGGTTGGCGATGTGTTTGCCAAATATGTTGGCACTCAAAGTGGTTTCGCAAGAAGAACCATTTGGGTTGCCAAGCCTATTGTGACAAACTTCTTAGGACCCAACTTATTTGGGGACCAACAAGCCAAAACTTGATCAATAGGTACATGTGGAGGGCATGGAGGCTTGACTAGCTCATGAAGACTTAGGGGATCTTCATCATTCTCACTTCCTCAAGTCAAGTTATATTCCTTCCATCCTTTACCGATGCACCTCCTTGCGGTAACGAGTCCTCAACTCCTTTACATTGAAAAGTTACTCGCTCCCCTTTTAAATGTGTTGGTTTTGTACCTTGCATATGATTGTGTATGTTGTGCTTCCTACTTGCTTATCTTGCTTCTTATATGTTGGGTGGCACATCATGTACAATTGTTCTTTGTTGAGCCTATTGCATCTTGTTCATATCTTAATTGTTGGCTCATGTGAGAAATTAATGGACTATCCCATTTTGGGGGAGTGATGTGCTTCGTGCATTTCACAATCCTAAAATGTGTGATGTGATGAATTAAAATTCTATAATGTCCATTAATTATCTCACTTGGTTCTTATTTGCCTCTTGCACGAAAAATGTCTTTATCACATTGTGGGGGAGTATTGTGCCTCGTGCACTTTACAAACCTAGAAAATGTGAACATTTGAGGTTGTGTCACATAGAGTTGATATTATAGATTATCTTGTTCCTATGTGACATGTGTGCTCAAACAAATCCCACTTTGCCATTTGCTTTCTTAGTTGTAAAGATGATCTTGGACATACTCACAAACTACCATATGGATATTTCCTATACACCACTTGTCCTTTGACAATTGGTAATAAATTTTGTAGTATTGTTCCGGATCATCCTCACACTGGGCTCATGTGCTCAATTGCTTCATTTCTTGCCAAGAATTTGTCCTTGTGGGTTAGACTCCCATTTGTCTTCCTCGCTTCTTTTGGATCTCCTTATTTCTCTTGAACCTTGTTGGTGTTTTGGCAAACATGATTGAGCAAATCCCGCATTTGTGCATTTTGTATTCAAATGCAAGATTCTAAATGGTGCACTAATTTTGGGGGAGCTCTCCTATGTTTGCTAGAACACTCCCTTATTTCAAGAATTTGACCTTGGAAGACAAACCTTTTCTTTTCGGTACTTTTGTGCCATCATGAAAAGTGTTGAGGGTTTGGTTTGTTTAGAACCTTGCTTTCTTTGGGAGTGGGTTATCTCAATTCTTATATTTGGTTTAGATTTTTTTTAAATGAGATAAGTCCTTGAGCATGCTTGTTTTGGATATCTTGCTCTATCTCTCTTGTACCTATCTTGTGTGTGCATGTTTCTTTGTGGACAAATGTCTCCGTGATGTTGTCCACTTAGAGAAACTTATACACATAAGAGATGGTGCATATCTTTTGATATCCCTCTTTGTTGGAGTCTATTCCTTCATTCTTATTTGACTTGTTGATGACTCCACAAAGATTGTGATTATGAGTGCTCATTTTATCCTATTCACATCTTCAAGCACTCATAGTTGATATTGGCACATGCTTTGAGTGGTCTTGTGGGAGTGATGATGCCAAGCTTGAGCACCTTATTCGTCAATGCAAATTGTTCATCTTGTGCACAAACTTTGGCGAGCTTCCACATATTACTTAGAGCATTGTATTGGTTCATAGATTGCTTGCTTCATTTATCACCTTCACATCCTCTTGCAATCTTTGATCCTCAATATAGTTTGATTTCCTCCGCATATTCGTCATTGAATATGTGCATTTGATTTCACTCACAATTATGAGAAATGCACAACATATGGAGGAACGCTCACTATATTGGCCTTTCAAACCTTTCGTCCATTTTGGCCATCGATGCCAATGGGGGAGAAGTTTGGAGGGTTTCGATGCCTTGCATGTGTTGCTTTGCATGGTTGAATATTTAGAGGATACTCCGCTAGGCTTTAATTTCCGGTATATGCAATGAAATTCAAGTTCATTCACACATGCATATATTATGGGGGAGTTTGCTCTAAATATTCAACTTGGGTTGTTCGCTAAATTCCATATCTAAACCCTCTCAAAGAGATTGTCATCAATTACCAAAATGGGGGAGATTGTAAGAACATGTCCTTTACCCCATGTGTGGTTTTGGTAATTGATGACAATCCCTATGGACTAACGGTTGCATTGAGAATCAATCTTAGGTCAAGTCCATAGTCATGTTGGACTCAAGGTTGTAAGATGGAGAAGACGGAGTACAATGATGAAGATGGTGTCGAAGAGAGACAAAGACGGTGTTGAAGATGAAGAAAGAAGACGGCGTAGAAGATGAAGAGAGAAGACGGCGTCGAAGATGAATGAAGATGGTGGCGTGTATGTTGGAGGAAGACGGTGGCATGAATAATGATGAAGAGGGTGAAGATGGAGCTTGCCAACTCGAGAAGAACGCGCAAGGACTAGGTTTGTGCTCGATAGGATAGTGGGTCATATCTTCGGAGAGAGCTCAAACCTTGCATGCATTGCATCGCGTTCTTGGTTCTTCTTGGTTCTTATGCATGAAATGGATTTCGGTTGCATCGCATGTTGCATATGCGAGAGTGATGATTTTCCCGATATACCATATTGAGAGGTTACACCTCTATGACCATGAGCAAATCATCACTCACTCATTTCCATGATTTCATCATGTGAGAAGGTAGCTCTTGTCGTCCTCTTTCCAACAAAACTGGTTTCATGTCATTCGGAGTTTCCTAGCTCAAGATATGATTTTTAGAGTGCATCATATTTGAAAAAGAAAAAGAAAAAGCGTTTTTGGGCCGGGCGGTACTACCGCTGGCAATACCGGCCCAAGTACCGCCCGAGCGGTTTTTACTTACTGGACACCATCCGGTACCTGGCCGGTATCGGGCCGGTAGTACTGTAACCCGTTTACGGTACCCGACCGGTACCGGGCCGGTACTACCGGCCCATCTCCTTTTCTTTTTCTTTTTCCCACAGCTTCCTCTCCTCGCATGGGCCGCCGCCAGCCCACCCGCGTGCCACTCACCCGCCAGGCCACCGCTCGCCATGCGCCAGGCGCCAGGCCGCCCGCGCCGCTCGCTCGAGCGGGAGATCCGGGCGTTGACCCCCCTCGCTCTCCCGCCCACGCCTCGTGCGCCGCGCCCAGGCTGCGCCGCTCGCCCGCACTGGTCCCGCTTGCTGCCCCTGCCCCCACCCTGCTGCTGCCTGCACGCCGCATGCTGCTTGCTGCGCGCGCTGCTACCTCCTGCTCTGCTGCTCAATCATTGCATGCTACCGCTCCGTGGAGCGGTACTACCGGTTTGGCCGCTCCGCGGAGCGGTACTACCGGTTTGGCCCGATTCAGATCTGTTTTCTGCACAGTTCGCGCGCAAGCGGTAGTACCGCTTCGACAAGCGGTAGTACCGCTTTGGGTGCGAATCTGACCGTTTTTCCAGCCCCCAACAGCTATATTTCTGGGCCCCTATATATACCTCTCTTCCACCTCCGACCAAACTAACCCTGCACCTCCACTCTCTCTCCTCCATTGTTGACCTTGGGTTCTTTCTTCCTCCTCTTGATCCCCCCACTATTTGTTGCATATTTTTGGGGGAAAGGAGAGAGGAGATCTAGATCTAGAGCTTCACCAATTGAATCCTTCTCTAAGTGAGAGGATCTTGCTAGATCTAGATCTTGGAGTTTCTTGGTGTTTCTCCTCACTTTGTTCTTCCTCCCTTATTCCCCCAATAGCTTCTTCTAGCTTTGTTGGAATTTGGGAGAGAAGAACTTGGGCATCCTAGTGGTGTTCTTAGCCATTGCATTAGGTGCATCGGTTGTGCTCTCTCCGGGGTTTCGATCTCGTAGGGTGTGTGTGTTCTTCCTTAGTGGTGTTCTTGCCTTAGTGGCCATCTTGCCTCTTGTGGCGCATTGCATCCTTGGTGGAGTTGGTTTCCTTGGTGGAGTGTGTTAGCCTCGTGTGGCGCATAGCATCCTTGGTGGAGTGTGTTAGCCTCGTGTGGCGCATAGCATCCTTGGTGGAGTTGGTTTCCTTGGTGGTGTGTTGTAAGCCTCTTGTGGCCGTGTACTTGAGAGCCTCCTCGTTGTGGAGTTGCCTCAAGCTTGATACTTGGGAGTTTCCCCAAGCTTGTACGGGTTCGGTGACCACCCTCAAGGGTCCCTTAGTGGATCGAGGCTTTTCTCCTTGGAGGAAAGGCTCGAGGAGAATACGGTGGCCCTAGTGGCTCATTGGAGTGCCTCGTGCCTCCACACCGCTCCAACGGAGACGTAGCACCCTTGGGTGTGAACTTCGGGATACATCGTCGTCTCCTCGTGCACCGGTTACTTCTCAACCCGAGCTCCTTTACCTATGCGCTTTACATTGTGATATCTATCATGCTTAATGCTATACCTATCTTGTTATCACCTTGTGGCTCATCATGCTAGCATAGTTTATTGGAGCACTTAGGCAAACCCCTAGTTGTTAGGCTTTGAGCTAAACTAGTAAACACTTGTAGTTTTATTCCGCCTAGTTTAGCTCTCAAGAAGAAGTTTTTATACACCGCCTATTCACCCCCCTCTAGGCGACGTCCTCGAACATTCAGCCATTCATCGCAATCCCAGGAATATTGTTTTTGCGAGACATAATAGATTGATATCATAGAACATCATTCATTACAACATCATAATAGTCTTACAAATTAAAGGATCACATGATCCAGTCTCATTACAATAATAGATGATCTATTGATCAATTACAAAACACATAGCGGAAGTGAAGTAGCGTGGTAGTAGTCCATCTATTCCACATGCAACTGTTGACATCAGGAGTGGTCCTAGTTATCGTAGACGTCCTGCTGTCCTTCTTCCTGGTTCTGATACTCCTCTTCATAGTCTGGCCATTTGAATAGCCAGGGACAAAGCCGTGAGTACTTTAAAGTACTCGCAAACTAATACCAATGTAAGCCCTATCAACTATAGTAAAAGGGGTTCTAGCTCTAGGTTCATTTGCATAAAGCCAGTTTTATTTCAAAAAGCACTTTAGTAAACAAAGACTCTTCATTTGCCTATACTTAACTCAAGTAGGAACATTAGTGTCATTCCCACAACTCAGTTGTGATTCAAAGTCAAAGTCACCTTTCAAAATGCAAGTCACAAGTCACCATTCATATTTTGGAAAAATTCTGATGACGGAACAGTATGGCCTTTCCAACTGTCCATGACCGCGGACGCGGCTATTCGAATAGGTTTACACTCTGCAGAGGTCGTACACTTGTGCCACAATAATTGCAATAGTCCGTCAGGGGTAACAGGCCCTGATTTATCACACTCAGTGCGCGAACTACCAATCATAGCCTTTCATTTACATACCCTAGTATAGGCACCTCTCCCCATGAGCTTGGCCTCCCGGTGAAGACCAACCATCAACCTGGGAACTGCACAGGGCTTGGGTAGGACATTCACCTCATTTCACGTCATTTCACTTTCAAGGGAGGCAGCCTCGGCATAACCCCTATGACGCTTGTTCAGAGGGAACCCATACTAAAACACATAAGTTTCCAGTTAAGCCTTACCCAGATTCAGGTATTGTGGGGATACTCAAGAATTGGAATGGTATCGCATCCGAACCCAACCATCAGTTTTTGGTAAATTTCACCAAGTCATTAACAAGTCACATTCACCTTCAAAAGCTTTCAATAGAATGACTCATCATTCCAAGGTTTTCAAAGTCATTGGTTTTCACAAGTTCCCATCTAGAGTAGACCATTTTAGTGTAGCACTAGCAACTAGTCATGAGGGGTACTAACTAGTTTATAGCTGTCTAGGCTAAGTGTGATGCTCTTGTACTACTCCACATCTAGACCAAGTGAAACATGAATCAAAAATAAACTTTGATAAAACAAAGCCCAAAACTTGTAAGGTAAAAACTTGGGATAGGATCATTAAGCATAAAGTAAGATGTAATGGTGCCTTGCTCTTGTAGAGCTTTGCACAAGGTCAACTTGCAAGAATATTAGCTTGCCTTGATTGGTGAGGTGGTCAAAGTTTTCTTCTTCTTCCTCTTGGTAGAAGACCTCCTCCTCTTGATAGTCTTCGGTACTAGCGTCTATAAACGAATACGAGGATACAATCACCAAACAAATATTAATGGGCTACTTAGTCTTATTGGCTCACTCAAGATGATCTATTATCATCACAAACATTACTCAATCTTAGACTAGGGTTTCTTCTTAGGGTTTGGAAAACAACTCTTCCTATTGAAATAGGGATTAGGGTTTCTATTTAGTTTGGGAGAAATAATTTCCTCTCACTGAACATGGTTAAGATTTAATTTCCTCAATTCATAAAGGTGAGATCATGTTGACCAAGGTCAATACCTCACATTTACCATTTGAGAAAAATGATTTAAATGAGGTTCTATACCTCATGTAATTTAAATCCTATTTGATTTAAGATCCTCAAGTGAGCAAGTATGAGACCAAGCAACAAGGGTCATCACATTGCTTCATACTACTTGGGAAGATGATTTAAATGAGGTGCTACACCTCATAGATTTGAAAACCTAAATTTGGAATTGATTTAAATGGGCTAGTATTGACTACATAGCCAATTTTTGAATCTAGCCCATGATCATGCACACAACTAAGTCATGTTTTTGCATAATCAATTAAACAATGTGAAAAGTGATTTATGAGAGTTGGAATCAGCTCAATATCACTTAGGGTTGATTTTTAATAATTGTTTGAAAACTGAAAAGTCCCTGCCTTGTTATTTTTGCTACTTTAATTATACACAAGATCTAGGGTTGAAACCAGTGGGGTTGGATGGATCCTTTCATAAGCTTTCCAACAATACCAAAAACACTAAATTTGGCCAAGTAGATTTGGAGATATTGAATTTCTAGCAAAGCATCTGAGAGCAAAAAACACAGGAAATAAATAAAACGAATTTGAATTTAAACGGTGGGCGGGAACGGAGTTGGGCCGGCCCAGCTGCGGCCTAGGCCACGCATGCATGGCGCATGCACGTCGGGTGCGGGCGGAGCACGCGGCGCGTCGGATCGGGATCCGACGGCGCTGGGCCGTCGTGTTCCTCCCGATACCGCCAGCTTGCGGAGGCGATTGTGCTCACCTCCGGGCACGGTTTCCGGCGAGGTTTGGTGCGTCCGGCGAGGAATTTCAGTGGCTACAATTTGGTGTAGGAGTTTTAGGATGCTGTGGTGGCGAGAATAGACGCGACCTTGAGGGTTGCCGCCGGTGGCCGTGGCTGGTCCTTGGCTCCGGTGAGCGGCAAGGAGGTAGAGAGGGAGGCTCTAGGAGGGAGAGGAGGATGTTGCTGAGTGGTGTGGTGCTATCCAAGGCGCGGAGGGCTGCTTTTATAGGCTCCAGGGGAGGGAGGCGTGGCATGGCCGGCATGGTGGTCATGTCGTGGGCGCGTCGTAGGCAGGGCTCTCCGGTCAGGGCGATGGCGTCAGCGGAGAGGTAGGGGGTAGAGGGTGACGCGAGTGCAGTGGCTGGCTTGCAGGCGTAGTGTGCAGTGCGCACGAGGACGAGGCCAACGTCGGCGTCCTTTGAGGGCGTCGCGTCGTGGCATTGCCAGGGCATGTGAGAGGGTCAAGGCTGGTGTCTAGCATGTGTGTGTGAGAGAGAGGGTGCTAGTGGCGCGGTGGGACGCGTTGATTTGCTGTGTGCATGCAGAGGGAGAGGGGTGGCCACGGGTGGGTGATCAAGTGGCATGGCATGAGTGTGGTGGTCGATTCCTTGCTCTCCTCCACCAAGGACCATGTCTGGCAGGTGTCTAGGGTCCAGGGTGAGGTGTGTGACAAGGGGAGAGAGAGGGAAAAAGGCCAGGGCAAGTGGGTGCATGGTGGTGATCATGTGAATGGCATGGGTTGGCAAGGGTCCTTGCAAGGATATTCTTGAGTCAATTCCTGCAGAGTGGTGTTCATGGGAGTGTGATGAGTCAACTTGACAAGGGGAGGGTGACCAGAGAGGGAGAAGGACAAGGGTTGGCATGGTGATGTCATTTGGAGTGGCATGGCATGGCATTGATGCTTTCTGCATACTTTTCTTGTGTACAAAGGTGCTGCAAGCCTAAGTGGGGTGAGGTGAGTCTAGTAGACATGGTGGGTAAGGTGAGAGGGGTCTAGGGTTGGCACATTGGATCATAGCAAAACTATGTGTGACATAGGTCATGTCATGGTGTCCTTGTGCTAGGGTAGGCAAGGCTCTACTAAGTGAGGTCAGGGTGAGTGGTTGTGGTACATGTTGCACTATAGCTGAGCCAAGAGATGAATAAAGAGTGGTGGTACATAGTTGGTGGGAGTGGGTGTACCCTAATAGTAACTATTTGATTCTTAGGTAAAAATCTCATGTGTGGGTAAATTTTGCTAGGTTTCTTCATGGATGAGCTAAAAATGATATTTGGCAGCAATGGGTGGCATTGGTTTTGGATTTGGAGATGGTTGGTGAAAATTCCAAAATTGGAGGGAATATAGAATTGGTTTCAAAGTGGCATTTTGGCTTGACTAAAATAAGCAATGGTCAACGATCTGGTCAAAGTGGTCAACACCAAAGTTGTTCACCTTGATGAGGTCTTGGATGAGGTGCAAAGAGTTGAGAGGGTTTGGTTTGAAAATCTCCTAATAAAAGGGCTCAAAGTGGGTAAGATATTAAAAAGGTCAAAAGTGACCATTATCACATGCCACAAGATTTTTGATTTTTCTTTGATTTGATTTTGGTTCCTTTGATTCAAAAAGGATCCTTTTGAGTTTAAAAGGGTTTCCCAACCATTGGCACAAATTTATATGGCCTAGGTTAAAGATTTTCAAAAATGGCCATAAGCCATATGTGAGGGTTTTTGCAATTTCTCAAATCTTTTCTTTCTTTTTCTTTGATCCAAAGGATCATGGTTTTGGGTTCAAATAGGTTGGTTAGGTTTACTCATGGTTTCCAACCATTTGGGTAAGGTAAATAGGGCATAGGACAATTATTGGAGAATTTGCCATTTAGCCCACATATGCCTCACAATTTGTTTTATTTTCTTTTTAAAAGTTCCTCTTTGGTTTTGAGAAGGGTAGGGTTAGGGTTTATAAATAATTTCAAAATACTTCACACAAGCATCTTAGCAAAATTCACAACAATTGTGTAGGAGCTCTATGCACCAAACTCAATTGAGTTAAAGTTTTTGTTGGCTCCAATTTTTGGAAAAAGGAAATTCATTTTCTTTCTTGTTTTGTAAATTTGGGATGTTACACAAAAGTCTAAACTTGTAAGAGAAATCAAAGAAAATTTGTAGAACCTATTCACCCCCTCTAGGTTACCATATCTATCCTTTCAATTCCCAATGCACATATATGGTTCACAATTCACTTATAAAAAATAAAAGAAATTAGAGATATCATAAATTATAATCATCAAAGAAACCAGTAGTACTTATAGAAATATCTCTCGTGTTAATTTAAAATCATAGGTTATCACAAGTCATGAGACCAAAAGAAAAAATTCTTTTATAACAAAATCTCCTTATGCTGCTGCATGAAACAAAATCTCCTTAGGCCGCTGCATGAAACAAAATCTCCTTAGGCCGCTGCATGAAACTATATCTAGATCCTCCACGAATTCCTTCAATTACTTAACACCTCCTCATCAACTTCAGTTTCAAAAAAAAAACTGTCAAAGAATGCTAACGTTGTGTTGTCCATGATGTCTACGTTCCCCCTCCTTTCCTGTAGACAGTGTTGGGCCTCCAAGAGCAGAGGTTTGTAGAACAGCAGCAAGTTTTCCCTTAAGTGGATCACCCAAGGTTTATCGAACTCAGGGAGGAAGAGGTCAAAGATATCCCTCTCATGCAACCCTGCAACCACAAAGCAAGAAGTCTCTTGTGTCCCCAACACACCTAATAGGTGCACTAGTTCGGCGAAGAGATAGTGAAATACAGGTGGTATGAATATATAGTAGCAGTAGCAACGGTGCCAGAAAATAGCTTGCTGGCGTGTAGTTGATGGTGGTAGTATTGCAGCAGTAGTAACACAGTGAAACATTAAACAAGCAGTAGTAACGCAGCAGTATTTAGGAACAAGGCCTAGGGATTAGACTTTCACTAGTGGACACTCTCAACATTGATCACATAACAGAATAGATAAATGCATACTCTACACTTTTGTTGGATGATGAACGCATTGCGTAGGATTACACGAACCCTCAATGCCGGAGTTAACAAGCTCCACAATTTGTTCATATTTAAGTAACCTTATAGTGTAAGATAGATCAAAAGACTAAACCAAGTACTAGCATAGCATGCACACTGTCACCTTCATGCATATGTAGGAGGAATAGATCACATCAATATATCATAGCAATAGTTAACTTCGCAATCTACAAGAGATCATGATCATAGTATAAACCAAGTACTAACACGGTGCACACACTGTCACCTTTACACACGTGCAGGAGGAATAAAACTACTTTAATAACTTTGCTAGAGTAGCACATAGATAGTAGTGATACAAAACTCATATGAATCTCAATCATGTAAAGCAGCTCATGAGATTATTGTATTGAGGTACATGGAAGAGAGATGAACCACATAGCTACCGGTACAGCCCCGAGCCTCGATGGAGAACTACTCCCTCCTCATGGGAGCAGCAGCGGTGATGAAGATGGCGGTGGAGATGGCAGCGGTGTCGATGGAGAAGCCTTCCGGGGGCACTTCCCCGCTCCGGCAGCGTGCCGGAACAGAGATCCTGTCCCCCAGATCTTGGCTTCGCGATGGCGGCGGCTCTGGAAGGTTTCTGTGGGTTTCGTCGAACGCATCAGGGTTTTTAGGTCAGGGGCTTTATATAGGCGAAGAGGCGGCGCAGGAGGGCTTCTGGGGGGCCCACACCATAGGGCGGCGCGGCCCCCCCTCTGGCCGCGCCAGGGTGTGGTGTGGGGCCCCCAGGGCTCCCCTCTGGCGGCTCTCGGGTGTTCTGGATGGTTCCGGGAAAAATAGGAACCTGGGCGTTGATTTCGTCCGATTCCGAGAATATTTCGTTACTAGGATTTCTGAAACCAAAAACAGCAGAAAACAGGAACTGGCACTTCGGCATCTTGTTAATAGGTTAGTTCCAGAAAATACACAAATATGACATAAAGTGTGCATAAAACATGTAGATAACATCAATAATGTGGCATGGAACATAAGAAATTATCGATACGTCGGAGACGTATCAGTCCACTTTCCCAATTGATATATGTTGTTGTCCCGGAGCTGATGGACAAGGTCCCTGGTGCATGTCTATGTGCTTGTGTGATGGCCAAATACATTTCACCACAATTTTTTGTCCCTTTGTACATGTCTATGCTTGACTGTGCCATCGCAGGGCACTCACACCCGCACAATTTAGTATTCTCTCCTCTTGATTTGCCCTTCACAAAATTAAAATTGTAACGCAACAATTACTCTGTCAGTTCGATGCACAGACCCATCTGCGGAACCATATCACAATCAGTTTTCGCATGTTATATTGTTCTACACTTACCGAGCATCCGCACACAATTTCTTGCATGTACTTTGTCTTCTCTGCAATAGACGGCTCTTCCCATATCTAATTATGTAACCATGTTCCCAGAAATACAAGTAGTACAAGTTGTAAGCTTCACCCAGCGAATCGAACGTAGTCCTCAAGCAAGGATCAATGATCTCATCCCCCAGCTTTTCTGCATACCCATGAATCGAACATAGTTCTCAGGCGAGGTTGTGCTAGCTTCCGCCATCCGGTGGTACAAGCCCTTTCTTCCCTTCGCCGATTCGCGAGAGTCCACACCTTGGCAAACGACAGATTTTCTTCTAGACAATTGTGGCAACATCCATGCCCCCCTCGCACGGTCACAGTTAAGTTTCGCCTGCAGATCCCTAAATCAGTTTCCTGGACCGTGGTCTAGGAAAGCTCTACCTACCTGTTCCACGGGTCCAAATCCACGGCCAGACCTCCGTCTGAACCCCGCTACCCTCACCATCACCGTTTGGTACTATGACGCGGGCCACCTATACGAACATATGCATATCTGACATCGTATTTGGTAATTACTGCAGCTCGTACCTCAGTCCCATTCTCACTGGGGTAACAATCTACACGCACATTTTTTTGGTCTAGATAACATGATCATATAGACTCGGGTGCCAAAATCCCATGCCCTATTTAAAAAGATTCAAATAGTCTATACTAATAACTATGTAAAAGGACTTCAAAAGTTTACGCCCAATGAACTTTTCTGAATAGTATGGCCAGTATGCCTGAGCCATCTCTAATCTCTATCTCTAATCAATGAGTTCATCTTGTGGTACTTCAAAGAGTTACCTGAGCTATATCTAATCTCTCAATAATCGGTGTTTTGTAATATGATGTGCCAAGCCAAGTATCAAGTGAAGGATATCATAGACGGGATGCACCATCTAAAATAACTTAAGAACACAGCCACGCGATCATACCTGCCGTGTAGCTGAAAACCGAAGAGTGGAACAAAAGCCCAACTCTGATCCAAAAGAGATAACATCCATCAGAACAATTTCTACGGAGAAACATGAGCAGGGAATGCTCATCGTATAGATGCAAGGAATTAAAAGAAGTGCTTTAGAATCAATGTGATGGAAGCAAACAAATATTATCCCAGGTAAGTTCAATTTGGTAATCATAATCTCAACTAAAAATTAGAAAAAACACACCACTCGCTAAAGAGGTAAATACCAATCACACGAGAGCAAACTACCATTTAAATAAAAAATCCATGACTCTGATCATGAGCTCATACTCTATAATCCCTCTTTTGTATGCTTCTGCTAAACCAGATAAGCTCAAACACATAATTACCGAGAGAAAAACTTTTGTTCCTTCTCGAGGAAAACTAATCGCGCAGATCATGTATTCCTAACCAAGGGAACCTAACCTTTTAAAACTCGATACACATAACATGCATATAGCAGAAACGGCATGAGGTGCAAATTTTCCTAAACCAGCCTGAATATAGGGACAAAACGTCCAAAAACGTGACATAGGAAAATGCACTCTCACCCGAATGCCAGAACCATCTAATTTACAAATGCTTGCTACATCATGACATGTATCCTAGTCTTAGTTTGACAAGACATGTTATTTGTTCAAGTAAGAGGCATGAAGTGAATCCTCAGCTTAGTGAAATTACAACCATCATTGATTCACTGACTCATACTGTGATTAGGCACACCCTTTCGTTTGGGCATTGAAAACAAAATAAGATGTACACATAAAATGAGTATTCCCTTCATTCTTAGTCGGCAAAAGGGAGAGTATGAGTTTATAACCAACTAAAAACATCACCATTGAAAATGTGTCTCCTGAAAATATGAAAATAGCAAGTATTACTCTGTAATAAATCATATCTAAACATTTTACTTAAAATTTTCATACTAAATGACATTTTTTACAACAATATGAATGACAAATGGACACCACACATATCATTCAAATAAAAATAGATCTCTATAAGCTCAGCTTAAACATCACCAATTACTTAATAAATACTCTTTCACGCTATTTACTATAGCCTTATTAAATGATGTAATATTATTTTGCATAACCTCACTTGATTGAACATTTGTGTGTTAAAAAGTATTAAAATATTTTCTTTATAAACCATGTCACATTCCAATAACTGAAAGAAACAAGTTCAACATCTTTTAATATACAAAGTAAGGTAAGTCTTCCACTACTGGATCTACTACACTGTCCATTTCATGATCGATATAGAGATCAATTACCAAGATCCAAGTCTAGGAATACTTGCCGACACAGCAATACATCATACAACAAATGGATAGTAATACGACAATATCACCATTAACAGCCTTAAAATGTCTTAGGGTTGATAAAGAGGGTAAATTTTATCCCCATGGGATAACCTAAAGTAATAATGTGCATTCATAGAGATGCCAAGTAACATATGTATACATGATATGCAAGACTACACTTGGTAAATTTTTCCTGCAACTTTTTGCAGATGTCAAAAACTTTATGTTCCCTTTTTTCTCTCAATTCTGTTTTAAACGAACAAAATCAAGATCCTATTATTTTTGTGAATTCTGAATCTCAGAATCACCCCCACAATCCCAAATCCAGAACTGGACAAATATTTACCATGAACAAATCACTCTGTGCTACGCCACATTTTGTCCACTTGAAACTAACATGTTACACTTTCTTCAGCAACACCTTGATGACCCACAAGTATAGGGGATCGCAACAGTCTTCGAGGGAAGTAAAACCCAATTTATTGATTCGACACAAGGGGAGTCAAAGAATATTTGTAAGCCTTAACAGCGGAGTTATCAATTCAGCTGCACCTGGAAACAGACTTGCTCGCAATAGTTTATCAGTAGCAACAGTTTTATAGTAGTAGCAGTAGTGAAATATAAGCAGCAGTGTAATAAAGACAGCAGTAGTGATTATAGTAAACAGCAGGATTAAAATACTGTAGTCATAGGGATGGATGAACGGGCGCTGCATGGATAAGATAACTCATGTAATAATCGAGACAAGGCATTTGCAGATAATAACAAAATAGTATCCAAGTACTAAATAACCATAGGCATGTGTTCCGTATATAGTCGTACGTGCTTGCAATGAGAAACTTGCACAGCATCTTTTGTCCTACCAGCCGGTGGCAGCCGGGCCCCTAGGGAAACTACTGGTAATTAAGGTACTCCTTTTAATAGAGTACTGATGTCTACGCACGCTTCTATTCCTGTAGACAGTGTTGGGCCTCCAAGAGCAGAGGTTTGTAGAACAGCGGTAAGTTTCCCTTAAGTGAATCACCCAAGGTTTATCGAACTCAGGGAGGAAGAGGTCAAAGATATCCCTCTCAAGCAACCCTGCAATCACGATACAAGAAGTCTCTTGTGTCCCCAACACACCTAATACACTTGTCAGATGTATAGGCGCACTAGTTCGGTGAAGAGATAGTGAGATGCAAGTGATATGGATGAATATGAGTGGTAGTAACGGCACCAGAAAATAGCTTGCTGGCGTGTAGATGGTGGTAATATTGCTGGAAGTAAAGATGCAGTAAAACAGTAAATAAGCGATGTTTGCAGTATTTGGAAACAAGGCCTAGGGATCATACTTTCACTAGTGGACACTCTCAACAATGATATCAGAAAGGAATATAAATATAAGCACTTCACTATGCTATTCTGAACTACTCTCTGGCGGGATAACGAACACTAATTCACCGTGTAGGGCTGCAAAGCAAACCTTAAAGATGTATTCCCAAGTACTAATAAACACCCCACGCTGTCACTGTGAGCATCCATAGGAGGTACTAACACACCACAATTTCATAGAGACATCCAACTCAAATCATAACTTAGTGAATAAGTATTCTGTGAAATATAGCCTAAGAGACCCACACGGTGCACACACTGTCACCTTTACACACGTGGGACAAGGAGTCTCCGGAGATCACATAAGTAAAACCCACTTGAATAGCATAACGACATCTAGATTACAAAGCTCATTATATGGATCTCAATCATGCAAAGCAGTTCATGAGATCATTGTATTGAAGTACATGAGAGAGAGATGAACCACATAGCTACCGGTACAACCCTTAGCCTCGAGGAAGAACTACTCCCTCCTCATGATGGAAGCAGCGATGGTGATGAAGATGGCGGTGGTGTCGATGGAGATGCCTTCCGGGGGCACTTCCCCGTCCCGGCGGCGTGCCGGAACAGAGACTTCTGTCCCCCGAATCTTGGCTTCGCGATGGCGGTGGCTCAGTATGTTTTCTCGTACCGTGGCTTATTCGTCTCGAAGATTTAGGTCACGAGGCTTTTTATAGGCGAAGAGGCGGAGTCGGAAGGGACCTGGGGGGCCCACACACTAGGGGGGCGCGCCCCCCTCTGGCCGTGCCGCCACCATGTGTGGGGGCCCCGGGCCTCCCCTCTGGCCCCTCTTCGGTGTTCTGGAAGCTTCGTGGAATTATAAGATCGTGGGCCTTGATTTCGTCCAATTCCGAGAATATTTCCTTACTAGGATTTCTGAAACCAAAAATAGCAGAAAACAGGAACTGGCACTTCGGCATCTCGTCAATAGGTTAGTTCCGAAAAATGCATCAAAACGATATAAAGTGTGAACAAAACATGTAGGTATTGTCATAAAACAAGCATGGAACATCAGAAATTATAGATACGTTGGAGACGTATCAGCATCCCCAAGCTTTGTTCCCACTCGCCCTCAAGTAGGTAAACGATAAAAAGATTAATTTATGTAGTGACATGCTACTTACATAATCTTGATCATACTATTATAAATCATATGAGATGAATGAAGTGACTCAAGGCAATGATCTGTAGTTGCTAACAAATAGATAACATATAGCAAAACTTTTCATGAATAGTACTTTCAAGACAAGCATCAAAAGTCTTGCATAAGAGTTAACTCATAAAGCAATAAATTCAAAGTAAAGACATTGAAGCAACACAAAGGAAGATACAAGTTTCAGCAGTTGCTTCCAACCTTCAACATGTATATCTCATGGATAATTGTCAACGCAAAGTAATATGATGAATGCAAATAAGCAAGTATGTAAGAATCAATGCACAGTTGACACAAGTGTTTGCTTCTAAGATGGAAGGAAGTTGGTAAACTGACTCAACATAAAGTAGAAGAATGGCCCTTCGCAGAGGGAAGCAGGGATAAAATCATGTGCTAGAGCTTTTCAAGTTTTGAAATCATATAGAGAGCATAAAAGTAAAGTTTTGAGAGGTGTTTGTTGTTGTCAACGAATGGTAGTGGGCACTTCTAACCCCCTTGCCAAACAGACTTTCAAAGAGCGGCTCCCATGAAGGACGTTATTTCTACCACCAAGGTAGATCATCCCTCTTCTCTTTTGTTTACACATGTACTTTAGTTTGGTTTATTTTTATTTTTGGGTGACACTCCTTCCAACCCTTGCTTTCACAAGCCATGGCTAACCGAATCCTCGGGTGCCTTCCAACAATCACATACCATGAAGGAGTGTCTATTTATTTTAGTTTTATTTAGAGATGACACTCCTCCCCACCTTTGCTTTCTCAAGCCATGGCTAACCGAATCCTCGGGTGCCTCCCAACATTTCACATACCATGGACGAGTGTCTATTTGCAAAATTAAGTTGCTTACTGACGAATCAGAGCAAAACATATGAAGAGAAATATTAATGAAAGTTAATTAATTGGGGCTGGGAACCCCGTTGCCAGCTCTTTTTGCAAAATTGGTGAAAGTCTGCCCAACAAGATTGAAAGATAAAACACCACATACTTCCTCATGAGCTATAAAACATTGACACAAATAAGAGATGATAAATTTTGAATTGTTTAAAGGTAGCACATGAAGTATTTACTTGGAATGGCAGGAAATACCACATAGTAGGTAGGTATGGTGGACACACATGGCATAGGTTTTGGCTCAAGGTTTTGGATGCACGAGAAGCATTCCCTCTCAGTACAAGGCTTTGGCTAGCAAGGTTATTTGAAGCAAATACAAGTATGAACCGGTACAGCAAAACTCACATAAGAACATATTGCAAGCATTATAAGACTCTACACTGTCTTCCTTGTTGCTCAAACACTTTTACCAGAAAATATCTAGACCTTAGAGAGACCAATCATGCAAACCAATTTCAACAAGCTCTACGGTAGTTCTCCACTAATAGGTACAAACTACATGATGCATGAGCTTAAACATGATCTACTTGAGAGCTCAAAACAATTGCCAAGTATCAAATTAGCCAAAACAATATGAGGCATTTTCTGTTTCCAACCAAATAACAATAAATGAAGCAGTTTCAACCTTCGCCATGAACATTAAAGTAAAGCTAAGAATACCAGTGTTCATATGAACGAGCGGAGCGTGTCTCTCTCCCACACAAGCATGAATTTATTCAGAGAATGAAAATAACAAAACGAAAATAAAAGCACACAGACGCTCCAAGTAAAGTACATAAGATGTGACGGAATAAAAATATAGTTTCAATAGAAGAAACCTGATAAATTGGTGATGAAGAAGGGCATCCCCAAGCTTAGACGCTTGAGTCTTCTTGAAATATGCAGGGATGAACCACTGGGGCATCCCCAAGCTTAGACTTTTCGCTCTTCTTAATCATATATCATCCTCCTCTCTTGACCCTTGAAAACTTCCTCCACACCAAACTCAAAACAAACTCATTAGAGGGTTAGTGCATAATCAAAAATTCGCATGTTCAGAGGTGACACAATCATTCTTAACACTTCTGGACATTGCCCAAGGCTACTGCAAGTCAATGGAACAAAGAAATCCATCCAACACAACAAAAGAGGCAATGCGAAATAAAAGGCAGAATCTGTCAAAACAGAACAGTCCGTAAAGACGAATTTTTCTGGGGCACTTAACTTGCCCAAATGAAAATGCTCAAATTGAATGAAAGCTGCGTACATATCTGAGGATCACGCACGTAAATTGGCAGATTTTTCTGAGTTACCTACAGACGGGGCTGCTCAATTTTGTGACAGCAAGAAATCTGTTTTTGCGCAGTAATCCAAATCTAGTATCATCCTTACTATCAAAGACTTTACTTGGCTCAACAATGCAATAAAATAAAGATAAGTAGAGGTTGCTACAGTAGTAACAACTTCCAAGACACAACAAAACAGTAGCAAAATAAAAACATGGGTTATCTCCCAAGAAGTGCTTTCTTTATAGCCATTAAGATGGGCTCAGTAATTTTAATGATGCTCGCACAAGAAATAAGAGTTGAAGCAAAAGAGAGCATCAAAAGCAAATTCAAAACAAATTTAAGCCTAACCCACTTCCTATGAAAAGGAATCTTGTAAATAAACAAGTCAATGAAGAACAAAGTGAGTAGCATAGGAAGACAAAACAAGTGTAACTTCAAAATTTTCAGCATGTAGAGAGGTGTTTTAGTACCATGAAAATTTCTACAACCATATTTTCCTCTCTCATAATAATATTCAGTAGCATCATGAACAAACTCAACAATATAACTATCACATAAAGCATTCTTATCATGAGTCTCATGCATAAAATAATTACTACTCCCAACATAAGCATAGTCATCCTTATTAATTGTAGTGGGAGCAAATTCAACAAAGTAGCTATCATTATTATTCTCATCATCAAATATAGGAGGCATAGTATAATCATAATAAACTTTATCCTCCATAGTAGGTGGCACCAAAATACCTATATCATTATAATCATCATAAATGGGAGGCAAAGTATCATCAAAGTAAATTTTCTCCTACATGCTTGGGGGACTAAAAATATCATGCTCATCAAAACCAGCTTCCCCAAGCTTAGACTTTTCCATAACATTAGCAGTAATTGCGTTCGTATTAATAGCATCGCTACTAGCATGCAAATAAGGTTCCATAGGTTTTTTAATTTTTGCATCAAACAATCCATGTCTTAACTCAGGAAATAGATTAAAAAGCTCACAGTTGTTTTCCATTATGCCTAACTAGTGTAAACAAGAAACAAAAAGATGCAATTGCAGGATCTAAAGGAAATAGTTTCGAGCACTCACACCCCGGCAACAATGCTAGGAAATAGCTTAGTAGTCGGAGGATGTGAATACCTTTTACCTTACCTCCCCGGCAACGGCGCCAGAAAATAGCTTGATGTCTACGCACGCTTCTATTCATGTAGACAGTGTTGGGCCTCCAAGAGCAGTGGTTTGTAGAACAGCAGCAAGTTTCCCTTAAGTGAATCACCCAAGATTTATCGAACTCAGGGAGGAAGAGGTCAAAGATATCCCTCTCAAGCAACCCTGCAATCACGATACAAGAAGTCTCTTGTGTCCCCAACACACCTAATACACTTGTCAGATGTATAGGCGCACTAGTTCGGCGAAGAGATAGTGAGATGCAAGTGATATGGATGAATATGAGTGGTAGTAACGGCACCAGAAAATAGCTTGCTGGCGTGTAGATGGTGGTAATATTGCAGGAAGTAAAGATGCAGTAAAACAGTAAATAAGCGATGTTTGCAGTATTTGGAAACAAGGCCTAGGGATCATACTTTCACTAGTGGACACTCTCAACAATGATATTATAAAGCAATATAAATATAAGCACTTCACTATGCTATTCTGAACTACTCTCTGGTGGGATAACGAACACTAATTCACCGTGTAGGGCTGCAAAGCAAACCTTAAAGATGTATTCCCAAGTACTAATAAACACCCCACGCTGTCACTGTGAGCATCCATAGGAGGTACTAACACACCATAATTTCATAGAGACATCCAACTCAAATCATAACTCAGTGAATAAGTATTCTGTGAAATATAGCCTAAGAGACCCACACGGTGCACACACTGTCACCTTTACACACGTGGGACAAGGAGTCTCCGGAGATCACATAAGTAAAACCCACTTGAATAGCATAACGACATCTAGATTACAAAGCTCATCATATGGATCTCAATCATGCAAAGCAGTTCATGAGATCATTGTATTGAAGTACATGAGAGAGAGATGAATGCTTGCCGTGGGCATAGTAGCTTCCTTGTGACGGTAAAGCACTCGTCCGTTGGGAACCCCAAGAGGGAGGTATGATGTTGTACAGCAGCAAGTTTTCCCTCAGTAAGAAACCAAGGTTTATCGAACCAGTAGGAGTCAAGAAGCACGTTGAAGGTTGATGGCGGCGGAGTGTAGTGCGGCGCAACACCAGGGATTCCGGCGCCAACGTGGAACCTGCACAACACAATCCAAGTACTTTGCCCCAACTTAACAGTGAGGTTGTCAATCTCACCGGCTTGCTGTAACAAAGGATTAGATGTATAGTGTGCATGATGATGTTTGCAGAAAACAGTAGAACAAGTATTGCAGTAGATTGTATTCGATGTAAAAGAATGGACCGGGGTCCATGATGTCTACGCCCCCTCCTTTTCCTGTAGACAGTGTTGGGCCTCCAAGAGCAGAGGTTTGTAGAACAGCAGCAAGTTTCCCTTAAGTGGATCACCCAAGGTTTATCGAACTCAGGGAGGAAGAGGTCAAAGATATCCCTCTCAAGCAACCCTGCAACCACAAAGCAAGAAGTCTCTTGTGTCCCCAACACACCTAATAGGTGCACTAGTTCGGCGAAGAGATAGTGAAGTACAGGTGGTATGAATAAGTATGAGCAGTAGCAACGACACCAGAAAAGTGCTTTGCTGTCCAGGACTGGCGTGTGATGAATGGTGGTAATATTGCAGGCAGTAGAGATGCAGTAAAACAGTAAACAAGCAGCGATAGCAGTATTTAGGAACAAGGCCTAGGGATCATACTTTCACTAGTGGACACTCTCAACTTTGATCACATAACAGAATAAATAGATAGATGCTAGACTCTACACTCTCTTGTTGGATGATGAACACCACTAACTGTGTAGGATTACACGAACCCTCAATGCCGGAGTTAACAAGCTCCACAATATTCGATGTTCATATTTAAATAACCTTAGAGTGCACAACAGATCAACATAACCAAACCAAGTACTAACATAGCATGCACACTGTCACCATCACACTACGAAAGGAGGCATAGATCACATCAATAACATCATAGCAATAGTTAACTTCATAATCTACAAGAGATCACAATCATAGCCTACGCCAAGTACTACACGATGCACACACTGTCACCATTACACCGTGCAGGAGGAATAAACTACTTTAATAACATCACTAGAGTAGCACATAGATAAATTGTGATACAAAACACATTGCAATCATAAAGAGATATAAATAAGCACTTCACTATGCTCTTCATAACAGTGAATAAGTATTCTGTGAAATATAGGCTAAGAGACCCACACGGTGCACACACTGTCACCTTTACACACGTGGGACAAGGAGTCTCCGGAGATCACATAAGTAAAATCCACTTGACTAGCATAATGACATCTAGATTACAAGCATCATCATATGAATCTCAATCATGTAAGGCAGCTCATGAGATTATTGTATTAAAGTACATAGGAGAGAGATGAACCACATAGCTACCGGTACAGCCCTTAGCCTCGATGGAGAACTACTCCCTCCTCATGGGAGACAGCAGCGGTGATGAAGATGGCGGTGGTGTCGATGGAGGAGCCTTCCGGGGGCACTTCCCCGTCCCGGCAGCGTGCCGGAACAGAGACTCCTGTCCCCCAGATCTTGGCTTCGCGATGGCGGCGGCTCTGGAAGGTTTCTCGTACCGTGGCTTTTCCGTATCGAAGTTTTAGGTCGAGGGGCTTCTTATAGGTGAAGAGGCGGCGTCAGAGGGGGTCTGGGGCCACCAGACACTAGGGCGGCGCACCCCCCCTGGGCCGCGCCGCCACCTTGTGTGGGCCCCCTGTGGCCCCTCTCTGGCGGCTCTCGGGTGTTCTGGAAGCTTCATGCAATCCTAAGATGCTGGGCGTTGATTTCGTCCGATTCCGAGAATATTTCCTTACTAGGATTTTTGAAACCAAAAACAGCAGAAAACAGCAACTAGCCCTTCGGCATCTCGTCAATAGGTTAGTTCCGGAAAACGCATAAATATGACATAAAGTATGCATAAAACATGTAGATATCATCAATAATGTGGCATGGAACATAAGAAATTATCGATACGTTGGAGACGTATCAGTCCACAGTTCACTAGAGGTGTCTCTCCCATAAGAAATAGCATATTGGGTAAACAAATTACAGTTGGGCAATTGACAAATAAAGAGAGCATAATAATGCACATACATGATATGATGAGTAGTGTGAGATTTAATTGGGCATTACGACAAAGTACATAGACCGCTATCCAGCATGCATCTATGCCTAAAAAGTCCACCTTCAGGTTATCATCCGAACCCCTTTCAGTATTAAGTTGCAAACAACAGACAATTGCATTAAGTATGGTGCGTAATGTAATCAACAAATACATCCTTAGATATAGAATTGATGTTTTATCCCTAGTGGCAACAGCACATCCACAACCTTAGAGGTTGCTGTCACTCCCCCAGATTTAATGGAGGCATAAAACAGCATAATTGAAAGCTCTCGTCTCAGTCGCTCGCCTAAGAAAAGGTACAGGGTTGCTCCGTGATGACGAATAAGCAACCCAGCCCAATCCTTGCTTTCATAGAAAAAGGTGAATTTACTGAGCTGGTTACCGGAATTGGGGCTAATTCCGAGTTTCGGCTGGCACTAATTAGGTCTCTCTATGTCAGCCCCTTGACGGGGCAACGGGGGGCTCTCGAAAAGACGATAGAGGCCATCTTGCAATGCCAAGGATCTCCTCTGGTACCTACTGGTACGTCAAGATCCGATTGGTCATGAACATCGTAAGGTGCCGCTCTTCACGAATCCCAGCATACCCCAGGTTGGGATGGGTAGGCCCACCACTTCACTTTTTCACTTTCACTTAGGCCCGGGCCAAGTCAGTGGGGGGACCCTGTCTTCAGAACAAGCTCTTCCCTTTTCAGATTGCTTCTTTGGGCCACTTGAGCATCGACTGGGCAAGGTTGGATTCCCTCTACTTCGGGTGGCTACTATTTCTCAACAATGTTTTTTCGAGATGCAAAATGCCATGCCATTACTGTTTGTGTACCAGAATGGTTGGAAGACGTCAAGTTGAGTTATGTCCAAGACACAGACAGTGACAAACTCCTGAGGAAACTGGCCAAGGATGTATCCGACCCTACACAGTACACCATCAAAGATGGCATAATCAAGCATCCAATGCCCCACCTAGCTGAATAGGCGTAACAAAGCTACATGAAAAAGGCAAGGTGCACCTTAGATTGAAATCGACAAATTGCGTTTTGCCAGATGGATTCTTTAGAAAGATTCCCGTCGAGCATAAGTACCCCCTCTTGGAGTTACAAGTAATGACTTGGCCAGAGCCTCTACTAGCAACGAAGAGCATGCAAGATCATAAACAACACATAGATAGATTGATAATCGACATAGCATAGTATTCATTATTCATCGGATCCCAACAAACGCACATGTAGCTTTACAGATAGATGATCTTGATCATGTTAGGCAGCTCACAAGATCAGATAATGATAGCACAATGAGGAGAAGACAACCATCGAGATACTGCTATGGACCCATAGTCCAGGGGTGAACTACTCACACATCAATCCGGAGGCGACCATGGCGGTGTAGAGTCCTCCGGGAGATGATTCCCCTCTCCGGCAGGGTGCCGGAGGCGATCTCCTGAATCCCCCGAGATGGGATTGGCGGCGGCGGCGTCTCTGGAAGGTTTTCTGTATCGTGGCTCTCGGTACTGGAACTATCTTCGATGAAGGCTTAAGTAGGCGGAAGGGTAGGTCAGGGGGCCTCACGGGGGCCCCACACCATAGGCCGGCGCGGCCAGGGCCAGGGCCGCGCCGCCCTGGTGTGTGGCCACCTGTGGCCCCACTTCGTCTCTCCCTAGGTCTTCTGGAAGCTTCGTGGAAAAATAGGACCCTGGGCGTTGATTTCGTCCAATTCCGAGAATATTTCCTTACTAGGATTTCTGAAATCAAAAACAGCAGAAAACAAAGAATCGGCTCTTCGGCATCTCGTTAATAGGTTAGTGCCGGAAAATGCATAATAATGACATATAATGTGTATAAAACATGTGAGTATCATCATAAAAGTAGCATGGAACATAAGAAATTATAGATACGTTTGAGACGTATCAAGCATCCCCAAGCTTAGTTCCTACTCGTCCCGAGTAGGTAAACGATAACAAAGATAATTTCTTAAGTGACAATGCTACCAACATAATCTTGATCAATACTATTGTAAGCACATGTAATGAATGCAGCGATTTGAAGCAATGGTAAATGTAATGAGTAAACAACTGAATCATATAGCAAAGACTTTTCATGAATAGTACTTTCAAGACAAGCATCAATAAGTCTTTCATAAGAGTTAACTCATAAAGCAATAGTTTCATTGTAAAGGCATTGAAGCAACACAAAGGAAGATTAAGTTTCAGCGGTTGCTTTCAACTTATAACATGTATATCTCATGGATATTGTCAACATAAAGTAATATAACAAGTGCAATATGCAAGTATGTAGGAATCAATGCACAGTTAACACAAGTGTTTGCTTTTTGAGATAGAAGGAAATGGGTAGACTGACTCAACAATGAAAGTAGAAGAAAGGCCCTTCACAGAGGGAAGCATGGATTGCTATATTTGTGCTAGAGCTTTTATTTTGAAAACAAGAAACAATTTTGTCAACGGTAGTAATAAAGCATATGAGTTATGTAAATTATATCCTACAAGTTGCAAGCCTCATGCATAGTATACCAATAGTGCCCGCACCTTGTCCTAATTAGCTTGGATTTACATGGATTATCATAGCATAGCATATGTTTCAACCAAGTGTCACAATGGGGTACCTCTATGCCGCCTGTACAAAGGTCTAAGGAGAAAGCTCGCATTGGATTTCTCGCTTTTGATTATTCTCAACTTAGACATCCATACCGGGACAACATAGACAATAGATAGTGGACTCCTCTTTAATGCATAAGCATTCAACAACAGATAATATTCTCATAAGAGATTGAGGTTTGTTGTCCAAACTGAAACTTCCACCATGGATCATGGCTTTAGTTAGCGGCCCAATGTTCTTCTCTAACAATATGCATACTCAAACCATTTGATCATGATAAATCATCCTTACTTCAGACAAGACGAACATGCATAGCAACTCACATGATATTCAACAAAGAAATAGTTGATGGCGTCCCCAGGAACATGGTTATCGCTCAACAAGCAACTTATAAGAGATAAGATGCATAAGTACATATTCAATACCACAATAGTTTCTAAGCTATTTGTCCCATGAGATATATATTGCAAAGATAAAGAATGGAAATTTTAAAGGTAGCACTCAAGCAATTTACTTTGGAATGGTGGAGAAATACCATGTGGTGGGTAGGTATGGTGGACACAAGTGGCATAGTGTTTGGCTCAAGGATTTTGGATGCATGATAAGTAATCCCTCTTGATACAAGGTTTAGGCTAGCAAGGTTATTTAAAGCAAACACAAGTATGAACCGGTACAGCAAAACTCACATAAAAGACATATTGTAAGCATTATAAGACTCTATACCGTCTTCCTTGTTGTTCGACCCTTACTAGAAAATATCTAGACCTTAGAGAGACCAATTATGCAAACCAAATTTTAGCAAGCTCTATGTATTTCTTCATTAATGGGTGCAAAGTATATGATGCAATAGCTTAAACATGAGCACTACAATTGCCAAGTATCACATTATTCAAGATATTATACCAATTACCACATATAGCATTTTTCGTTTCCAACCATATAACAATTTAACGAAGCAGTTCAACCTTCGCCATGAATATTATGAGTAAAGCTAAGGACATATGTGTCCAGATGCAACAGTGGAGCGTGTCTCTCTCCCACACAATGAATGCTAGGATCCAACTTTATTCAAACAAAACAAAAACAAAAACAAACAGACGCTCCAAGTAAAGTACATAAGATGTGATGGAATAAAAATATAGTTTCACTAGAGGAACCTGATAGTGTTGTCGATGAAGAAGGGGATGCCTTGGGAATCCCCAAGCTTAGACGCTTGAGTATTCTTTAAATATGCAGGGGTGAACCACCGGGGCATCCCCAAGCTTAGAGCTTTCACTCTCCTTGATCATATTGTATCATCCTCCTCTCTTGATCCTTGAAAACTTCCTCCACACCAAACTCGAAACAAACTCATTAGAGGGTTAGTGCATAACCAAAAATTTCACATGTTCAGAGGTGACACAATCATTCTTAACACTTCTGGACATTGCACAAAGCTACTGAAAGTTAATGGAACAAAGAAATCCATCTAACATAGCAAAACAGGCAATGTGAAATAAAAGACAGAATCTGTCAAAACAGGACAGTACGTAAAGACGTATTTTTTAGAGGCACCAGACTTGCTCAAATGAGAAAACTTAAAACTAATGAAAGTTGCGTACATATCTGAGGATCACGCACGTAAATTGGCATAATTTTCTGAGTTACCTACAGAGAATTCAACCCAAATTCGTGACAGCAAGAAAATCTGTTTCTGCGCAGTAATCCAAATCTAGTATCATCCTTCGATTAGAGACTTTACTTGGCACAACAATGCAACAAAACTAAGATAAGGAGAGGTTGCTACAGTAGTAACAACTTCCAAGACTCAAATATAAAACAAAAATACTGTAGTAAAATGATGGATTGTCTCCCATAAGCGCTTTTCTTTAACGCCTTTCAGCTAGGCGTAGAAAGTGTATGTCAAGTGTAACCAAGAGATGAAGCATCAACATCATAATTTGTTCTAATAATAGAATCAAAAGGTAACTTCATTATCTTTCTAGGGAAGTGTTCCATACCTTTCTTAAGAGGGAATTGATATTTAATGTTACCTTCCTTCATATCAATGGTTGCACCAATAGTTCGAAGAAAAGGTCTTCCCAATATAATGGGACAAGATGCATTGCATTCAATATCCAAGACAACAAAATCAACGGGGACAAGGTTATTGTTAACCACAATACGAACATTATCAATCCTCCCCAAAGGTTTCCTTGTAGCATTATCAGCAAGATTAACATCCAAATATCAATTTTTCAATGGTGGCAAGTCAAGCATATTATAGATTTTCTTAGGCATAACGGAAATACTTGCACCAAGATCACATAAAGCATTACAATTAAAATCATTGACCCTCATCTTAATGATGGGCTCCCAACCATCTTCTAACTTCCTAGGAATAGAAGTTTCAAGTTTTAGTTTCTCTTCTCTAGCTTTTATGAGAGCATTTGTAATATGTTTTGTAAAGGCCAAATTTATAGCACTAGCATTAGGACTCTTAGCAAGTTTTTGTAAGAACTTTATAACTTCAGAGATGTGACAATCATCAAAATCTAAACCATTATGGTCTACAGCAATGGGATCATTGTCCCAAATGTTGGAAAAAATTTCAGCAGTTTTATCACAGGCAGTTTCAGCAGTTTTAGCAGTTTCAGGCAGTTTTGCTCGCTTTGCATTAGGAGTAGAAACATTGCCAACACCAATTATTTTACCATTGATAGTAGGAGGTGCAGCAACATGTGGAGCATTAACATTACTAGTAGTGGTAATAGTCCAAACTTTAGCTACATTATTCTCTTTAGCTAGTTTTTTATTTTCTTCTCTTTCCCACCTAGCATGCAATTCGGCCATTAATCTTATATTCTCATTAATTCTAACTTGGATGGCATTTGCTGTAGTAACAATTTTATTTTCAATATCCATATTAGGCATAACTTTCAATTTCAAAAGATCCACATCAGCAGCAAGACTATCAACTTTAGAAGCAAGTATATCGATTTTCCCAAGCTTTTCTTCAACAGATTTGTTAAAAGCAGTTTGTGTACTAATAAATTCTTTAAGCATGGCTTCAAGTCCACGGGGTATATTCCTATTATTGTTGTAAGAATTCCCATAAGAATTACCATAACCGTTACCATTATTATAAGGATATGGCCTATAGTTGTTACTAGAATTATTCCGATAAGCATTGTTGTTGAAATTATTATTTTTAATGAAGTTCACATCAACATGTTCTTCTTGGGCAACCAATGAAGCTAAAGGAACATTATTAGGATCAACATTAGTCCTACCACTCACAAGCATAGACATAATAGCATCAATCTTATCACTCAAGGAGGAGGTTTCTTCGACAGAATTTACCTTCTTACCTTGTGGAGCTCTTTCCGTGTGCCATTCAGAGTAATTAATCATCATATTATCAAGAAGCTTTGTTGCCGCCCCCAAAGTGATGGACATAAAGGTACCTCCAGCAGCTGAATCCAATAGATTCTGTGAAGATAAATTCAATCCTGCATAAAAGGTTTGGATGATCATCCAAGTAGTCAGTCCATGGGTTGGGCAATTTTTAACCAAAGACTTCATTCTTTCCCATGCTTGTGCAACATGATCAGTATCTAATTGCTTAAAATTCATTATGCTACTTCTCAAAGAGATAATTTTAGCAGGAGGATAATATCTACCAATGAAAGCATCCTTACATTTAGTCCATGAATCAATACTATTCTTAGGTAAAGATAGCAACCAATCTTTAGCTCTTCCTCTTAAGGAGAAAGGAAACAATTTTAACTTTATAATGTCACCATCTACATCCTTATGCTTTTTCATTTCACATAGTTCAACAAAATTATTAAGATGAGCAGCAACATCATCAGAACTAACACCAGAAAATTGCTCTCTCATAACAAGATTTAGTAAAGCAGGTTTAATTTCAAAGAATTCTGCTGTAGTAGCAGGTGGAGCAATAGGTGTGCATAAGAAATCATTATTATTTGTGTTTGTGAAGTCACACAACTTAGTATTTTCAGGAGTATTCATTTTAGCAGTAGTAAATAAAGTAAACTAGATAAAGTAAATGCAAGTAACTAATTTTTTTGTGTTTTTAATATAGAAAACAATAAAGTAAATAAAAGTAAAGCAATACAAAAACAAAGTAAAGAGGTTGGAGGTGGAGACTCCCCTTGCAGCGTGTCTTGATCTCCCCGGCAACGGCGCCAGAAAAAGAGCTGCTTGCCGTGGGCGTAGTAGCTTCCTTGTGACGGTAAAGCACTCGTCCGTTGGGAACCCCAAGAGGAAGGTATGATGTTGTACAGCAGCAAGTTTTCCCTCAGTAAGAAACCAAGGTTTATCGAACCAGTAGGAGTCAAGAAGCACGTTGAAGGTTGATGGCGGCGGAGTGTAGTGCGGCGCAACACCAGGGATTTCGGCGCCAACGTGGAACCTGCACAACACAATCCAAGTACTTTGCCCCAACTTAACAGTGAGGTTGTCAATCTCACCGGCTTGCTGTAACAAAGGATTAGATGTATAGTGTGGATGATGATGTTTGCAGAAAACAGTAGAACAAGTATTGCAGTAGATTGTATTCGATGTAAAAGAATGGACCGGGGTCCACAGTTCACTAGAGGTGTCTCTCCCATAAGAAATAGCATATTGGGTAAACAAATTACAGTTGGGCAATTGACAAATAAAGAGAGCATAACAATGCACATACATGATATGATGAGTAGTGTGAGATTTAATTGGGCATTACGACAAAGTACATAGACCGCTATCCAGCATGCATCTATGCCTAAAAAGTCCACCTTCAGGTTATCATCCGAACCCCTTCCAGTATTAAGTTGCAAACAACAGACAATTGCATTAAGTATGGTGCGTAATGTAATCAACAAATACATCCTTAGATATAGAATTGATGTTTTATCTCTAGTGGCAACAGCACATCCACAACCTTAGAGGTTGCTGTCACTCCCCCAGATTTAATGGAGGCATGAACCCACTATCGAGCATAAGTACCCCCTCTTGGAGTTACAAGTAATGACTTGGCCAGAGCCTCTACTAGCAACGGAGAGCATGCAAGATCATAAACAACACATAGATAGATTGATAATCGACATAGCATAGTATTCATTATTCATCGGATCCCAACAAACGCACATGTAGCTTTACAGATAGATGATCTTGATCATGTTAGGCAGCTCACAAGATCAGACAATGATAGCACAATGAGGAGAAGACAACCATCTAGCTACTGCTATGGACCCATAGTCCAGGGGTGAACTACTCACACATCAATCCGGAGGCGACCATGGCGGTGTAGAGTCCTCCGGGAGATGATTCCCCTCTCCGGCAGGGTGCCGGAGGCGATCTCCTGAATCCCCCGAGATGGGATTGGCGGCGGCGGCGTCTCTGGAAGGTCTTCCGTATCGTGGCTCTCGGTACTGGAACTATCTTCGACGAAGGCTTAAGTAGGCGGAAGGGTAGGTCAGGGGGCCTCACGGGGGCCCCACACCATAGGCCGGCGCGGCCAGGGCCTGGACCGCGCCGCCCTGGTGTGTGGCCACCCCGTGGCCCCACTTCGTCTCTCCCTAGGTCTTCTGGAAGCTTCGTGGAAAAATAGGACCCTGGGCGTTGATTTTGTCCAATTCCGAGAATATTTCCTTACTAGGATTTCTGAAACCAAAAACAGCAGAAAACAGCAACTGGCTCTTCGGCATCTCGTTAATAGGTTAGTGCCGGAAAATGCATAATAATGACATATAATGTGTATAAAACATGTGAGTATCATCATAAAAGTAGCATGGAAAATAAGAAATTATAGATACGTTTGAGACGTATCAATGAACCACATAGCTACCGGTACAGCCCTTAGCCTCGAGGAAGAACTACTCCCTCCTCATCATGGAAGCAGCGATGGTGATGAAGATGGCGGTGGTGTCGATGGAGATGCCTTCCGGGGGCACTTCCCCGTCCCGGCGGCGTGCCGGAACAGAGACTTCTGTCCCCCGAATCTTGGCTTCGCGATGGCGGCGGCTCAGTATGTTTTCTCGTACCGTGGCTTATTCGTCTCGAAGATTTAGGTCACGAGGCTTCTTATAGGCGAAGAGGCAGAGTCGGAAGGGACCTGGGGGGCCCACACACTAGGGGGCGCCCCCTCCTCTGGCCGCGCCGCCACCATGTGTGGGGGCCCTGGGCCTCCCCTCTGGCCCCTCTTCGGTGTTCTGGAAGCTTCGTGGAATTATAAGATCGTGGGCCTTGATTTCGTCCAATTCCGAGAATATTTCCTTACTAGGATTTCTGAAACCAAAAACGGCAGAAAACAGGAACTGGCACTTCGGCATCTCGTCAATAGGTTAGTTCCGGAAAATGCATCAAAACGATATAAAGTGTGAACAAAACACGTAGGTATTGTCATAAAACAAGCATGGAACATCAGAAATTATAGATACGTTGGAGACGTATCAAGTACCGGAGCAAAGCATTAACACTCCGTGAACACATGTGGTCCTCATATCACAGCCTTCCCCTCCGGCTGTCCCAATTTCTATCACTTTGGGGCCTCGGGTTCCGGACAACAATCACTACGGGAAAAATAGGCGTCGCCGTGCAGCCTTTCTTTGCCGATCTTTGCCGTGCGCATAGATAAAAACGCACGGCAAAGATCTCTGCCACGATAAAGATAGACACGAGCGCACGGCAAAGATACGATTCACGGCAACGACGGAAGAGGCCGCACGGCAAAGAAATATGCACGGCAATGGCCCAACACACCGCACGGCAAAGATTCGGTGCACGGCAAAGGCGTTAGGCATTTCCGTGCAAAGTTGGCGCACGGCAAAGCAGCCTTTGCCTAGTGTTTTTAACAAACGCATGGCAAAGAAGGCTTTGCCTAGTGTAAGCGCACGACAAAGATGTAAAAATTGGATTTCTTCTCATCTCAAAAGGTGTGGCGTGGTATAGTTATCAACAAACGAACACTTAGCCCAGTGGTAAGGTCACATGCTTTCCCTACTTTGCGTCCTAGGTTCGATTCCCAGACCAGCCAATTTGAACCTTTTTTTAGATAAAACATGTTTGGCACACGGCAAAGAAGTGACCTTTGCCATGCGGCGTCGCACGGCAAAGCCTTTGCCGTGCAACGTTGGCGAGTCACACGGCAAAGAAGCCTTTGCCGTCAATGGCATTGCCGTGCGACCTTTGCCGTGTGTCCCCGCATGGCAAAGCCTTTGTCGTGCATATAGGGGCCTTTGTCGTGCAAATAGTTGCACGGAAAAGACATATTTTCCCGTAGTGAATATGTGTATACAACTTGCAGGTAAGATCATAAAACAATGAATATCATCATGAATCAATAACATGTTCAGATCTAAAATCATGGCATTCGGGCCCTAGTGACAAGCATTAAGCATAACAAGTTGCAACAATTTCATAAAAGTACCAACAACAGATACTAGGCACCATGCCCTAACAATCTTATGGCTATTACATGAACAATCTCATCCAATCCCTACCATCCCCTTCAGCCTACAGCGGGGAAATTACTCACACATGGATGATGGAAGCATGGATGGTTGATGTAGAGGCGTCGGTGGCGATGATGGCGATGATCTCCTCCAATTCCCCGTCCCGGCAGGGTGCCAGAACGGAGTTTCTGATCCCGAGATTGGGTTTCGCGACGGCGGTGGAGTTCTGGATGTCTTCTGGAAAATTGGTCGAACCCCCGTGCGTTTTTAAGTCAAGGGCTTTAAGTAGTCCAAAGGGGAGCGTCGGGGGCTGGCCGAGGCGGCGTCACCATAGGGCGGCGCGGCCCAGGGGCCCACCGCGCCGCCATGTGGTGTGCGCCCGTCGTGGCCCCCCTCCGTCTCGTCTTCTGGCTCCGTAGGTCTTCTGTGAAAATAGGCCCATTGCAATTATTTCCGGGGATTTTCTTGAAAGTTGATTTTCTGCACAAAAATAAGACACCAGGGCAATTCTGCTAAAAACAATGTTAATCCGTGTTAGTTGTATCCAAAATACACAAATTAGAGGCAAAACAATATCAAAAGTATTCGGGAAAGTAGATACGTTTTGGACGTATCAACTCCCCCAAGCTTAGCTTATTGCTTGTCCTCAAGCAATTCAGTTAACAACTGAGTGCGATAAAAGAACTTTCACGAACACATTTGCTCATATGATGTAAATATTCTCATTATATGGACGAGTACTTAGGCAATTCATAATAAGATAAATGCAAGTAAAGTCATCTAATAGTTATGTCAATCA
Organism: Lolium perenne; assembly: GCF_019359855.2. NCBI lineage: Eukaryota > Viridiplantae > Streptophyta > Magnoliopsida > Poales > Poaceae > Lolium > Lolium perenne. Next base: position 293,592,856 of record NC_067245.2, read on the forward strand.
TGAAAAAGATACCAACAAATTAATAATAAGCATCATGAAACATGTCTATCAGCAGGATTGCAATGCTCATAAAAAGATATGATAAAGTGGTATCTCGCTTGCCCGTATTTGTACAGCAAAACATAAATGCCCAGGCACCTCTGAATTTCATGGAAAGACTAGAAGTAAAGATTATCAAAGATAAAAGCATCAAAGTTATACCACAGTTAACCATATTCTGGGACAAACATATTACACTAAGAATGACAATTATGCTCTCAAGAAGGTGCTCAAAGAAAGGATGGTGACTCAACATAAAAGTAAAAGATTGACCCTTCGCAGAGGGAAGCAGGGATTAACATGTGCTAGAGCTTTTCATTTTTAAAACAGAAGTAAAATTGTTTTGAGAGGTGTTTGTTGTTGTCAACGAATGGTAGTGGGCACTCTAACTACCTTGTCAACCAGAATTTCAAGAGCGGCTCCCATGAAGGACGTTATCTCTACCAGCAAGGTAGATCATCCCTCTTCTCTTTTGTTTACACATGTATTTTAGTTTCATTATGGATGACACTCATCCCAACCTTTGCTTACACAAGCCATGGCTAACCGAATCCTCGGGTGCCTTCCAACATTCACATACCATGGAGGAGTGTCTATTTGCAAATTAAGTTGCTTACTGATAAATCAGGGCAGAACATGTGAAGAGAATTATTAATGAAAGTTAATTAGTTGGGGCTGGGCACCCCGTTGCCAGCTCTTTTTGCAAAATTATTGGATAAGTGGATGTGCCACTAATCCATTGGTGAAAGTCTGTCAGGAGTAAATGACAAGGTTGAAAGATGAAACACCACATACTTCCTCATGAGCTATAAAACATTGACACAAATTGAGAAGTACTTTGAAGGTTTTAAAGGTAGCACATGAAAATTTACTTGGAATGGTTTGAAATGCCATGCATAGGTATTTATGGTGGACACTTTGGAATAACTTGGTTTTCAGGGATTTGGAAGCACGAGCAGCATTCCCGCTCAGTACAAGTGAAGGCTAGCAATAGACTGGGAAGCGACAATCAAGAGAGCAATAACCATCATAATCATGCTTGCGACAAAATAAAATTAACGAAGGCATAAAAGTGATACAAGAACTCGGAAGCAAAGTAAATCATCGAGGCTTAATTGACTTTTGTTTTTCAGTCATATGCATGCGTGAGCATGTGCCAAGTCAATTCAAATGAATTATTCAGAGGAGGATACCACAATGTCATACCTATCTATGAATAAAACAATGCAAGCAAATATTTGTGACATGCTACTCATTATTAATAAATTGAAGCTAAACATGAGAGATCATGAACTACTAGACTTTCATTAAATGACATATACCTCACATGAACCAACTAAACATGATCACATGAATGAGTATATGTACAAAAATGAAAACAAATAGAGTTCATACCAGCCTCTCACCACAGTCGAGTTGTCATAGATCGTCATTATTGCCTTTCACTTGTGTAGCTTGAATAATATGAAATTAAAACCAAGCTCCAACCACCAGAGATCGCTAAACTCCATAATAAACTTTACAAAACCGAAGAACAACAACAAATATTTTTGGCGTTTTCGATATTAGAGTCACCGAACGAAAGTAAAATCTTTTTGGATTTTCTCATAGCAGACCAACGATAGTAAATAAAGCAAAATAGGACAAGAAACCAAATAAACAAATGATAAAGAGAAACAACAGAAATATTTTTGGTCTTTATGTGTTTTAGAAAAGTAACAAAGCAAAAACAAGAGAATGAAAACTAAAAAAGTCACACAAACACAAGGTGGCAGAAATCCGTCAAACTTGACAGCAGTACAGTAATTATTTTTTTCGAAAATCTTCTGCTATTCAACTCGAAAAGTGCTCAACTAATTGAAGTTAGATGATAACCTGGGGAACATGTACAAAAATTGGCTGCTCAAAATAACGTTCTGGCTATTTTTAGGAATTTTTTTTAGTATCAGTCCAGAATCTGTTTTTTTAGACAGCACTTCCCCAAATATCATCTTCCTCATATTAGAGGCAACCATCGGCACACAAATGAAATAAAAACGTAACGTTAAAGGTTACTACAGTAGTAACAACCTTCAAAAAATAAAATAAGAACCTACTGAAATAAAAATAACCGAAAGAGAAACAACCAAAAGAAGCGAAACAAGTATGTACAAATATCCGGCAATTGTAATATGCAATGAATGAGTGATGTCGGCATACCTCCTCCCAAGCTTAGGCTTTTGGCCTAAGTGGAGATCAACCCCACGGTGCCCATGAGGTGGCACCTCCGTAATATGATGAAGGAGGATCCTGTCCTTGGTACAAGCTGGAGGACGCACCAGGATACGTGACAGTGTACCCGTCGGAGGGCTCGGCATCCTCGGAGTCGTGCTGCTGGTGAAAGCCAAGTATCCTCAGCTGCTCATCCACCTCCTCCTTGGAACACGACCACGGCTTCCTGCGAACACTGAACAAATCAGCCTGCGGCAAAGGGATTTCCCTCTCATCCCCGTCAATAAACAACATTCTATAGACAATATTTTCTAAATTAGAGTCAGTTGTGACAAATTGGTGACACTTCATAGCAGCAATATCAAGCTTAATAGGAGTTAATTTCTCATCACTAGGATCAACAGAAAGACCTAGATATGCAACAATACATGAAGCAACAATCCCTCCATAAATAGGTCCCTTACTAGCTAAGCGACGAGCAATAAGAGCACCAAGATGATAAGGTGTACTTCCAGCAAGTGCAGCAACCAGAAAAGCAAGATGATAACTAGAAATGTTGCTAGTGTTCTCCCTACCAAGAATGCTAGTAGCAAGATAGTAAGTGAAATATCTAATGGCAGGGAGCTGAATGTTCCTTATCTTGCCGCGCTGAATGGTGCGGTTATCATCGTAGGTAACTTCTCGATAGAGTTCCATCAAAGCTTTGGGGCGGTTCTCGATCTTCTTTGCTGTACCTATAGGAGTAATATCCAATGCAGCACAAAAATCCTTCAACTTCATAGTAATAGGCATGTCATAAATCTTAAATTTAACCGATGGTGTGAAGGATGAGTTGCTGAATTTAAAGCTTTCAACAAAGATTTTAGTTAGCCTGTAAAATTGATCACTCTCATCTTCCATATAGGTAGATAAGCCCACACTATTAATGAGAAACAAGAAGTCGTCAAGTAGCCCTGCATTACGCAAAAAGTCAATGCATGGAAAGGATGAAGCATTAGGAATCCCGTTGTCCTCATCATCTTCAAAGCTAGGTGCAATGACATCCTCATCATAGGATCGCCTAACTCGAGTGGCTGCCCTTGAAGGTCTTGCCACTCTTGTCGCATCCCTCTCGAACACTTCTCCAAAGGTGTGGTTATGCATTTTCCTTTTCTGAAATTTTTCAACAATCATTATAAAAGTTGATTTTGATACATATAAATGAGGGAAACTACTATAGGAACTTAATAGAGTACTAAACATGCATCAAAACTAATTTTTACAACTTAGAACAAGCTTGCAAACTCACTTAACATGTCAACTACAGCAGCAAAATACTCAAGATATACTCAACCAAACAAAATTCTATTTGGATAATCGGAGGAGTCACATACCGGAGAACAAATACCCCAAATCTCAGCAGCAAAGATGGGCTGAGCAAGGAGATCGAAAATCTAGAGCAAGAACAGCAAGAAACTCGGGTTTGAACAATGGTGGTGTGTTTTCCGGTGAAAGAGAGTGGAGTGGTAGGTGGATGAGTGAGTGGAGGGCCAGGTGGGGCCCTCCCCACAGGGTGGCGCACCCCCCTTGCTGGTCGCGCCAGCACATGGGGTGCAGCCCTGGGGTGCCCCACTGGTCAGCCCCAGGCACTCCTAGGTTGCATTTTGAAAAATAGGATCAGTGATATAATGTTTGTAATTTTTTGAAAACTTCGTAAAATGCACAATTATTGGTGTTAAAATAACTATTACAGGGCAGAAAAAGATTTTCAAACTTCTAAACAACTAAAGCATCTTGCAAAACAAGTAGTACTACAGAAAGTAAACAAGTGTGGAGAAAGAAAGAAATGTTGTTTAGCTCTTCTATGCATATAAAATGTACTTGTTAACAAGGTTGATCAAGTCTTGCCACCAAATAAATTTTACATGACATAAGAAGAAATAAACCTCAAATCAATCATGTTACCTTATATTGTATTGATATGGATCCAATCATAATATTTTGATATCCTTGTTTAGGCCCATATATAGGACAATCAATAACTCCCACTTTGATAGTTCTCAAATTAGAAATTGTATTAACTCCATATACTTTATCAATCCTTTTGGGAAAATAAACAGTATGCTCCTTGTCATCAACATTGAAAGTAACTTTTCCTTTATTGCAATCAATAACAGCCCCTGCAGTGTTAAGAAAAGGTCTTCCAAGAATAATAGACATATTATCATCTTCAGACATTTCCAACACAACAAAATCAGTTAATATTAAGCAATTATTAGCAACTTGAACAGGAACATCCGCACATATACCAACAGGAACAGCAGTAGATTTATCAGCCATTTGCAAAGATATATCAGTTGGTATCAACTTATCTAAATAAAGTCTCTTCTAAAGAGAAAAAGGCATAACACTAACTCCTGCTCCCAAATCACATAGAGCAGTTCTAACATAATTATTATTGATGGAACAAGGGATAGTCGGTATACCTGGGTCTCCCAGCTTCTTTGGAACCTTGCCATTGAAAGAGTAATTAGCAAGCATAGTGGAAATCTCCTCATTAGGAATTTTCCTTTTGTTAGAAACAATATCTTTCATATACTTTGAATAAGGAGGCAATTTAATAGCATCAGTCAAAGGGATTTGCAGGAACAAAGGTTTCATCCAATCACAAAATTTATTATAGTGTTCTTCCTTCTTTGATTTTAGTTTCTTAACAGGAAAAGGCATTTGCTTTTGAACCCAAGGTTCTCTTTCATTACCATGTTTCTTAGCAATAAAATCTTCTTTAGTGTACTTTTTTATTTTTAGCATGCTTTTCAAGTTCATCTTCAACCTCTTCTTTATCAGAAACATCATTCTTATCATTATCTTTATCATGTTCATTACCACTTTCAGTTTCAGGATCAGAAATAGAAATACTATTAGGATCATTAACAGGCTCAGAGGATTCTACAACAGTTTTATGTTTCTTCTTCTTTTTCTTAGAAGGAGCGCTAGTTTCTTTAGTTCGTTGAGAATGTTATTCAACTCTTTTGGGATGCCCCTCAGGATATAGAGGATCCTGAGTAGAAACACCGCCTGTAGTTGTTACTTCATAAGCATGTTTTTCTTTAGAAGTATTTCTTAACAAGTCATTTTGCACTTTAGTGAGTTGATCAATTTGAGTTTGAACCATATGAAAATATTTAACAAGCATCTTAACATCATTGGAGGTTCTCCCCACAATATCATGCAATTTACTAATAGCTTGAGAATTTTCCATTAAATGATTCTCTACTCTCATATTAAAGTTATCTTGCTTAACAACATAATTATCAAATTCATATAAACATTGATCAGGAGGTTTTGAGTAAGGAATATCTTCTTTATCAAAGCGTTGAAGAGAATGTACCTCAATTGTGGATGAAGGGGGAGTTATCTTACATAAATCTTCTATGGGAGGTAAATTCTTCACATCTTCAGATTTAATACCTTTTTCTTTAAGAGATTTCTTGGCTTCCTTCATATCTTCATCATTTAATTCAATCATACCCATCTTCTTTAATATTGGTGTTTGCTAGCGTGCGACATGGATTGTGATAGCGTGTATGCACACGTCCGTTGGGAACCCCAAGAGGAAGGTGTGATGCGTATGGAAGCAAGTTTTCCCTCAGTAAGAAACCAAGGTTTATCGAACCAGTAGGAGCCAAGAAGCACGTTGAAGGTTGATGGCGGCGAGATGTAGTGCGGCACAACACCAGGGATTCCGGCGCCAACGTGGAACCTGCACAACACAACCAAAGTACTTTGCCCCAACGAAACAGTGAGGTTGTCAATCTCACCGGCTTGCTGTAACAAAGGATTAGATGTATAGTGTGGATGATGATTGTTTGCAGAGAACAGTAGAACAAGTATTGCAGTAGATTGTATTCGATTAAAAGAATGGACCGGGGTCCACAGTTCACTAGAGGTGTCTCTCCCATAAGATAAATAGCATGTTGGGTGAACAAATTACAGTTGGGCAATTGACAAATAAAGAGAGCATAACAATGCACATACATGTTATGATGAGTATTGTGAGATTTAATTGGGCATTACGACAAAGTACATAGACCGCTATCCAGCATGCATCTATGCCTAAAAAGTCCACGTTCAGGTTATCATCCGAACCCCTTCCAGTATTAAGTTGCAAACAACAGACAATTGCATTAAGTATGGTGCGTAATGTAATCAATAACTACATCCTCGGACATAGCATCAATGTTTTATCCCTAGTGGCAACAGCACATCCACAACCTTAGATCTTTCTCACATCGTCCTGCATTTAATGGAGGCATGAACCCACTATCGAGCATAAATACTCCCTCTTGGAGTTAAGAGTAAAAACTTGGCCAGAGCCTCTACTAATAATGGAGAGCATGCAAGATTATAAACAACACATAGGTAATAGATTGATAATCAACATAACATAGTATTATCTATCCATCGGATCCCAACAAACACAACATATAGCATTACAGATAGATGATCTTGATCATGTTAGGCAGCTCACAAGATCCGACAATGAAGCACATAAGGAGAAGACAACCATCTAGCTACTGCTATGGACCCATAGTCCAGGGGTGAACTACTCACTCATCACTCCGGAGGCGACCATGGCGGTGAAGAGTCCCCCGGGAGATGATTCCCCTCTCCGGCAGGGTGCCGGAGGCGATCTCCTGAATCCCCCGAGATGGGATTGGCGGCGGCGGCGTCTCTGGAAGGTTTTCCGTATCGTGGCTCTCGGTACTGGGGGTTTCACGACGAAGGCTTTAAGTAGGCGGAAGGGCAGAGTCGGGGGGCTCACGGGGGCCCCACACAGCAGGGCCGCGCGGGCCCCACCTGGGCCGCGCCGCCCTAGTGTGGCGGCGCCCCGTGGCCCCACTTCATCTCCCCCTAGGTCTTCTGGAAGCTTCATGGAAAAATAGGCCCATGGGCGTTGATTTCGTCCAATTCCGAGAATATTTCCTTACTAGGATTTCTGAAACCAAAAACAGCAGAAAACAGCAACTGGCTCTTCGGCATCTCGTTAATAGGTTAGTGCCGGAAAATGCATAAATATGACATAAAGTATGCATAAAACATGTAGATATCATCAATAATGTGGCATGGAACATAAGAAATTATCGATACGTCGGAGACGTATCAGATTGCAACGGCGCCAGAAAGTAGCTTCTTGTGACGGTAAAGCACACGTCCGTTGGGAACCCCAAGAGGAATGTGTGATGCGTACAACAGCAAGTTTTCCCTCAGTAAGAAACCAAGGTTTATCGAACCAGTAGGAGATGAAGGCCACGTGAAGGTTGTTGGTGAAGGAGTGTAGTGCGGCGCAACACCAGGGATTCCGGCGCCAACGTGGAACCTGCACAACACAATCGAGATACTTTGCCCCAACTTAACAGTGAGGTTGTCAATCTCACCAGCTTGCTATAAACAAAGGATTAAACGTATGGTGTGGAGAATAATGTTTGCTTGCAAAGAACAACAGAGAACAACGATTGCAGTAGGTTGTATTTCAGATGTAAAAGAATGGACCGGTGTCCACAGTTCACTAGTGGTGTCTCTCCAATAAGATAAATAACATGTTGGGTGAACAAATTACAGTTGAGCAATTGACAAATAGAGAGGGCATAACAATGCACATACATATCATGATGACTACTATGAGATTTACTTAGGGCATTACGACAAAGAACATAGACCGCTATCCAGCATGCATCTATGCCTAAAAAATCCACCTTCGGGTTAGCATCCGCACCCCTTCCAGTATTAATTTGCAAACAATAGCCAATTGCATTAAGTACTGTGCATAATGTAAACAATACAAATATCCTTAGACAAAGCATTGATGTTTTATCCCTAGTGGCAACAGCACATCCACAACCTTAGAACTTTCTGTCACTGTCCCAGATTCAATGGAGGCATGAACCCACTATCTAGCATAAATACTCCCTCTTGGAGTTACAAGTATCAACTTGGTCAGAGCCTCTACTAGCAACGGAGAGCATGCAAGATAATAAACAACACATATATGATAGATCGATAATCAACTTGACATAGTATTCCATATTCATCGGATCCCAACAAACACAACATGTAGCATTACAAATAGATGATCTTAATCATGATAGGCAGCTCACAAGATCTAAACATGATAGCACAAGAGGAGAAGACAACCATCTAGCTACTGCTATGGACCCATAGTCCAAGGATGAACTACTCACGCATCAGTCCGGAGTCGGGCATGGTGATGTAGAGCCCTCCGGTGATGATTCCCCTCTCCGGCAGGGTGCCGGAGGCGATCTTCAGAATCCCCCGAGATGGGATTGATGGCGGCGGCGTCTCAGTAACTATTCTCGTATCGTGGCTCTCGGTACTAGGGTTTTCGCGACGGAAGGATTATATAGGCGAAGGGGCAGAGTCGGGGGACGCCCGAGGGGCCCACCCCATATGGCGGCGCGGCCAGGGGTGGGGCCGCGCCCCCCTATGGTGTGGCCGCCTGATGACGCGTCAAGCACACGCCCGTTGGGAACCCCAAGACGAAGGTGTGATGCGTACAGCAGCAAGTTTTCCCTCAGTAAGAAACCAAGGTTATCGAACCAGTAGGAGTCAAGGAGCACGTGAAGGTTGTTGGTGACGGAGTGTAGTGCGGCGCAACACCAGGGATTCTGGCGCCAACGTGGAATGTGCACAACACAATCCAAATAATTTGCCCCAACTTAACAGTGAGGTTGTCAATCTCACCGGCTTGCTGTAAACAAAGGATTAAATGTATGGTGTGGAAAATGATGTTTGTATGCGAAGAACAGTAAAGAACAATGTTTGTAGTAGATTGTATTCAGATGTAAAATAATTGGACCGGGGTCCACAGTTCACTAGTGGTGTCTCTCCAATAAGAAATAGCATGTTGGGTGAACAAATTACAGTTGGGCAATTGACAAATAAAGAGGGCATAACAATGCACATACATATCATGATGAGTAAAGTGAGATTCAATCGTACATTACGACAAAGTACATAGACCGCTATCCAGCATGCATCTATGCCTAAAAAGTCCACCTTCGGGTTAGCATCCGCACCTCTTCCAGTATTAAGTTGCAAACAACAGACAATTGCATTAAGTATGGTGCGTAATGTAATCAACACAAATATCCTTAGACAAAGCATTGATGTTTTATCCCTAGTGGCAACAGCACATCCACAACCTTAGAACTTTCTGTCACTGTCCCAGATTTAATGGAGGCATGAACCCACTATCGAGCATAAATACTCCCTCTTGGAGTTACAAGTATCAACTTGGCCAGAGCCTCCACTAGCAACGGAGAGCATGCAAGATCATAAACAACACATATATGATAGATTGATAATCAACTTGACATAGTATTCCATATTCATCGGATCCCAACAAACACAACATGTAGCATTACAAATAGATGATCTTGATCATGATAGGCAGCTCACAAGATCTAACATGATAGCACAATGAGGAGAAGAAAACCATCTAGCTACTGCTATGGACACATAGTCCAGGGGTGAACTACTCACACATCGATCCAGAGGCGATCATGGCGATGAAGAGTCCTCCGGGAGATGATTCCCCTCTCCGGCAGGGTGCCGGAGGCGATCTCCTGAATTCCCCGAGATGGGATTCGCGGTGGCGGCGTCTCTGGAAGGTTTTCCGTATCGTGGCTCTCGGTAATAGGGTTTTCGCGACGGAGGGAATAAATAGGCGGAAGGGCAGCGTCGGGGGGGCTGACGAGGGGCCCACACCATAGGGCGGTGCGGGCCCCTCCCTGGCCACGCCGGCCTATGGTCTGGCCACCTCGTGGCCCCACTTCGTAAGCTCTTCGGTCTTCTGGAAGCTCCGTGGAAAAATAAGACCCTGGGCGTTGATTTCGTCCAATTCCGAGAATATTTCCTTTGTAGGATTTCTGAAACCAAAAACATCAGAAAACAAGAACTGGCTCTTCGGCATCTCGTCAATAGGTTAGTGCCGGAAAATGCATAATAATGACATAAAGTGTGTATAAAACATGTGAGTATCATCATAAAAGTAGCATGGAACATAATAAATTATAGATACGTTTGAGACGTATCAAGCATCCCCAAGCTTAGTTCCTACTCGCCCTCGAGTAGGTAAACGATAATAAGGATAATTTCTGAAGTGACATGCTATCATAATCTTGATCAATACTATTGTAAATCATATGAACTGAGATCAAATTATTCAAAGCAAATGTCTATATTGATATAAGAGATGATAATGCAATAGTTAAACTAGCTAGAAGTTTTCATGAACTATTGCTTCAAAGACATGAGACCGTACAAAGTTCATTAAAGATGTTTTAAGTATCCAGCGTAGAAGTTCTATCCTTGATTCCAAGCATCAAGTAAATTTTCACAACATAGAAGGATTCAGTCAAGTAAAAATAAACATGAACGTCATGATTCAACTGTTTCGAAGCTTACTCAACCGGTGAGCGCAAGCATTTGGTATTGGCACCAGGATGTTATGGCAAAAAGAACGTTAATGGGGGTTTGGAAGGCCAATGAAAGAAAGTCTCACAAAGCTATAAGTGATCATTAGACAAGAGGAAGTCTTATAATCGAAGCTATGCAAGGAGTAGTGATTGCCATGCAACGGATGCACATAGAGCTATATGTGTATGAAAGCTCTCCAATGGAACTAGTGGGGGTGCATCCAAGTTGGTTGCTCACGAAGACCTAGAGCACTTTTGAGGAAGCTCATCATTGGAATATACAACCCAAGTTCTATAGTGTAAATTCCCCACATAGTTATACTAATAAAATATGAAAACTCTCTCACATGGAGTATAGGTGCTAAACATGAGCACAAATGATGACTATGAATACTGCAAGTGCTAAAACATGAGCACAAGTGTGGATAAAAGATAGTAATGTTGCCCCCTTTTTCTTTATTCTCTTTTTTTCTTTTCTCTTTCTTTTTTTTCTTTCTTTCTTCTTTTTTTTTTCTTTTTTCTGTTTCTCTCTTCGATGGCCTCCATGGCTCTTTTCACTTTTAGGGGCAACATCCTAATATGATAACACACTTTTTGGTACAAATAACTCATAATGAACAAAACATGATGTATAAAACTGTATGCCTCTGCCAGTGTAGCAGGATGTGCAATGATCTAGCGTAACATGGGTAAACCACACATCAGCTGTATAGAATCATGCAAAGCAATATGTAAATAATAAATGACAACAAGTCATGTAATGTAAAATGGAATTTGCATGGCAATATATCTCGGAACAGCTATGGAAATGTTGTGGTAGGTAGGTATGGTGGCTATTTTGAGGAAGATGTATGGGCTTATGTGTAGGAGAACAAGAGAAAGTCCTCCCACGGGTTTGGATGTACTGGCGAAGTATGCACAATTCTCAATGTGAGCAAAAGGCAATGCACAGTACCGAAGAGGCTAGCAAATTTGGATGGTGGAAGTGCCAAAAACCGTAGCTTAACATTAGTAAAAAAAACTCACAAGCTTATTGCAAACAACTAGCAGGTTCATCATTAAGAGCATGATTAAAATTCACTCCAAGGAGGGCCGTTCACGGCGGCACAAGTACCCCGCTAGCTCCCTCGACCTTCAGCACAACTTAGTTATTACGATGAATTCTTAGACATGGAAAGCTATCAAGTCCAACTACACCTTCAACCATTTAAGTAGAGTTTGTAGTACGGCACAAGCTTAAAGACAACAATCCACTACTAATTTTAACTTATTTATCCAGCAAGATTTACCATCTAAATACCTCAAAACGTTTGCAAAGAATCAGGTTACCAAAGCTCAATGATCTACAAGATTATGCAAGTATTTCATTATACCACTACCTCATGCAACATTTCCTGAACCAACCAAATAACAATGAACGAAGCAGTTTCAACCTTTGCCATGAACATTAAAAGTAAAGCTAAGAACACATGTGTTCATATGCAACAGCGGAGCGTGTCTCTCTCCCACATAAAGAATGCTAGGATCCGATTTTATTCAAACAAAACAAAAATAAAAACATAAAGACGCTCCAAGTAAAGCACATAAGATGTGACGGAATAAAAATATAGTTTCACTAGAGGTGACATGATAAGTTGTCGATGAAGAAGGGGATGCCTTGGGCATCCCCAAGCTTAGATGCTCGAGTCTTCTTGAAATATGCAGGGATGAACCACGGGGGCATCCCCAAGCTTAGAGTTTTCACTCTCCTTGATCATATTGTATCATCCTCCTCTCTTGATCCTTGAAAACTTCCTCCACACCAAACTCAAAACAAACTCATTAGAGGGTTAGTGCATAATCATAAATTCACATGTTCAGAGGTGACATAATCATTCTTAACACTTCTGGACATTGCACAAAGCTACTGAAAGTTAATGGAACAAAGAAATCCATCAAACATAGCACAACAGGCAATGCGAAATAAAAGGCAGAATCTGTCAAAACAGAACAGTACGTAAAGACGAATTTTTCTGGGGCACTTAACTTGCTCAGATGAAAATTCTCAAATTGAATGAAAGTTGCGTACATATCTGAGGATCACGCACGTAAATTGGCAGATTTTTCTGAGTTACCTACAGACGGGGCTACTCAATTTCGTGACAGTAAGAATTCTGTTTCTGCGCAGTAATCCAAATCTAGTATCATCTTTACTATCAAAGACTTTACTTGGAACAACAATGCAATAAAATAAAGATAAGGAGAGGTTGCTACAGTAGTAACAACTTCCAAGACTCAAATATAAAACAAAAGTGCAGAAGTAAAATAATGGGTTGTCTCCCATAAGCGCTTTTCTTTAACGCCTTTCAGCTAGGCGCAGAAAGTGTGAATCAAGTATTATCGAGAGATGAAGCATCAACATCATAATTTGTTCTAATAATAGAATCAAAAGGTAACTTCATTCTCTTTCTAGGTAAGTGTTCCATACCTTTCTTGATAGGAAACTGATATTTAATATTACCTTCCTTCATATGAATAATAGCACCAACAGTTCGAAGAAAAGGTCTTCCCAAAATAATGGGACAAGATGCATTGCATTCAATATCCAAGACAACAAAATCAACGGGAACAAGGTTATTGTTAACCGTAATGCGAACATTATTAATCCTCTCCAAAGGTTTCTTTATAGAATTATCAGCAAGATTAACATCCAAATAACAATTTTTCAATGGTGGCAAGTCAAGCATATTATAGATTTTCTTAGGCATAACAGAAATACTTGCACCAAGATCACATAAATCATTACAATCAAAATCATTGACCTTTATCTTAATGATGGGCTCCCAACCATCTTCTAACTTCCTAGGAATAGAAGTTTCAAGTTTTAATTTATCTTCTCTAGCTTTAATGAGAGCATTTGTAATATGTTTTGTAAAGGCCAAATTTATAGCACTAGCATTAGGACTTCTAGAAAGTTTTTGTAAGAACTTTATAACTTCAGAGATGTGACAATCATCAAAATCTAAACCATTATGGTCTACAGCAATGGGATCATTGTCCCCAATATTTTAAAAAAATTCAGCAGTTTTATCACAAGCAGTTTCAATAGTTTTAGCAGTTTCAAGCAGTTTTGCACGCTTTGCATCAGGAGTAGAAACTTTGCCAACACCAATTATTTTACCATTGATAGTAGGAGGTTTAGCAACATGTGAAGCATTATCATTACTAGTGGTGGTAATAGTCCAAACTTTAGCTACATTATTCTCTTTAGCATTTTCTTCTCTTTCCCACCTAGCATGCAATTCAGCCATCAATCTAATATTCTCATTAATTCGAACTTGGATGGCGTTTGCTGTAGCAAATGACTTAATATCTTTAGTTTCATTAGGCATAACTTTCAATTTTAAAAGATCAACATCGGCAGCAAGACTATCAACTTTATAAGCAAGAATATCAATTTTACCAAGCTTTTCTTCAACAGTTTTGTTAAAAGCAGTTTGTGTACTAATAAATTCTTTAAGCATGGCTTCAAGATCAGAGGGTACACTCCTATTATTGTTGTAAGAATTACCATAAGAATTACCATAACCGTTACCATTATTAGAAGGATATGGCCTATATTTGTTACCAGAATTATTCCTATAAGCATGGTTGTTGAAATTATTATTTTTAATGAAGTTCACATCAACATGCTCTTCTTGAGAAACCAATGAAGCTAAAGGAACATTATTAGGATCAACATTAGTCCTACCATTCACAAGCATAGACATAATAGCATCAATCTTATCACTCAAGGAGGAGGTTTCTTCAACAGAATTTACCTTCTTACCTTGTGGAGCTCTTTCCGTGTGCCATTCAGAGTAATTAATCATCATATCATCAAGAAGCTTTGTTGCGGCGCCTAGAGTGATGGACATAAAAGTACCTCCAGCAGCTGAATCCAATAGGTTCCACGAAGAAAAATTCAATCATGCATAAAAGGTTTGGATGATCATCCAAGTAGTCAGTCCATGGGTAGGGCAATTTTTAACCAAAGATTTCATTCTTTCCCATGCTTGAGCAACATGCTCATCATCCAATTGCTTAAAATTCATTATGCTACTTCTCAAAGATATAATTTTAGCAGGAGGATAATATCTACCAATGAAAGCATCCTTACATTTAGTCCATGAATCAATACTATTCTTAGGCAAAGATAGCAACCAATCTTTAGCTCTTCCTCTTAAGGAGAAAGGAAACAATTTTAATTTTATAATGTCACCATCTATATCCTTATACTTTTGCATTTCACAAAGTTCAACAAAATTATTAATATGGGCAACAGCATCATCAGAACTAACACCAGAAAATTGCTCTCTCATAACAAGATTCAGTAAAGCAGGTTTAATTTCAAAAAATTCTGCTGTAGTAGCAGGTGGAGCAATATGTGTGCATAGGAAATCATTATTATTTGTGCTAGTGAAGTCACACAACTTAGTATTTTCAGGAGTACCCATTTTAGCAATAGTAAATAAAGCAAACTAAATAAAGTAAATGCAAGTAACTAATTTTTTTTGTATTTTTGATATAGAGAACGCAAACAAGACAGCAAATAGAGTAAACCAAGTAACTAAATTTTTTTGTATTTTGATATAAGAAAGCAAACAAAGCAGTAAATAAAATAAAGTAAAGCAAGACAAAAACAAAGTAAAGAGATTGGAAGTGGGAGACTCCCCTTGCAGCGTGTCTTGATCTCCCCGGCAACGGCGCCAGAAAACAAGTTGCTGGCGTGCAATTGACGTGGGAGTTAGAGATCTCTGTAGTGTAACTTTTCTTCAGGTCCCCGGCAACAGCGCCAGAAAACAGTCTTGATGACGCGTCAAGCACACGCCCGTTGGGAACCCCAAGAGGAAGGTGTGATGCGTACTGATACGTCTCCAACGTATCGATAATTTCTTATGTTCCATGCTTGTTTTATGACAATACCTACATGTTTTGTTCACACTTTATATCGTTTTGATGCATTTTCCGGAACTAACCTATTGACGAGATGCCGCAGTGCCAGTTCCTGTTTTCTGCTGTTTTTGGTTTCAGAAATCCTAGTAAGGAAATATTCTCGGAATTGGACGAAATCAACGACCAGCATCTTAGAATTCCACGAAGCTTCCAGAACACCCGAGAGCCACCAGAGGAGGGCCCTGTGGGCCCCACACATGTAGGTGGCGCGGCCCAGGCCCTGGCCGCGCCCCCCTATTGTGTGGCGGTTCCGTAGCCCCTCCGACTCCGCCTCTTCGCCTATTTAAAGGTCCCTGACCTAAAACTTCGATACGAATAAGCCACGGTACAAGAAACCTTCCAGAGCCGCCGCCATCGCGAAGCCAAGATCTGGGGGACAGGAGTCTCTGTTCCGGCACGCCGCCGAGACGGGGAAGTGCCCCCGGAAGGCATCTCCATCGACACCACCGCCATCTTCATCAACGCTGCTGTCTCCCATGAGGAGGGAGTAGTTCTCCATCGAGGCTAAGGGCTATACCGGTAGCTATGTGGTTAATCTCTCTCTCCTATGTACTTCAATACAATGATCTCATGAGCTGCCTTACATGATTGAGATTCATATGAGTTTTGTATCGCTATTCATCTATGTGCTACTCTAGTGATGTTATTAAAGTACTCTATTCCTCCTCCATGATGTAATGGTGACAGTGTGTGCATCATGTAGTACTTGGCGTGGTTTATGATTATGATCTCTTCTAGATTATGAAGTTAACTATTACTATGATGGTATTGATGTGATCTATTCCTCCTTTCATAATATGATGGTGACAGTGTGCATGCTATGTTAGTACTTGGTATAATTGCAATCATCTATCATGCACTCTAAGGTTATTTAAATATGAATATCGAATATTGTGGAGCTTGTTAACTCCGGCATTGAGGTCTCTTGTAGCCCTACACAATTAGTGGTGTTCATCATCCAACAAGAGAGTGCAGAGTGGTTTTATTATGTGATCAATGTTGAGAGTGTCCACTAGTGAAAGTATTATCCCTAGGCCTTGTTCCCAAATACTGCAATCATTGCTTATTTACTGTTCTGCTGCATCTTTACTTACTGCACGCCAACAAGTACTTTTCTGGCGCCGTTACTACTGCTCATATACATTCATACCACCTGTATTTCACTATCTCTTCGCCGAACTAGTGCACCTGTACATCTGACAAGTGTATTAGGTGTGTTGGGGACACAAGAGACTTCTTGTATTGTGGCTGCAGGGTTGCATGGGAGGGATATCTTTGACCTCTTCCTCCCTGAGTTCGATAAACCTTGGGTGATCCACTTAAGGGAAACTTGCTGCTGTTCTACAAACCTCTCCTCTTGGAGGCCCAACACTGTCTACAGGAATAGAAGCGTGAGTAGACAACAAGCACTTTTCTGGCGCCGTTGCCGGGGAGGAAAGGTAAAAGGCACTCACACTCCGGTCCCAGGTAACCAAACACTTTTCTGGTACCGTTGTGATTGCTCAAAGCTATTTCCTTTAGATCCTGCAATTGCATCTTTTTGTTTCTTGTTTACACTAGTTAGGCATAATGGACAACAATGAGCTTCTTATTCTATTTCCTGATTTAAGACATGGATGGTTTGATGCGGAAATTAAAAAACCCATGGAACATATTAGTATGAACGCTTTGGACACCATTGTTGCTAATGATATGGAAAATTCTAAGCTTGGGGAAGCTGGTTTTGATGAGCATGATATTTTTAGTCCCCCAAGCATTGAGGAGAAAATTTACTTTGATGATATTTTGCCTCCTATTTATGATGATTATAATGATAGTAGCCTTTTGGTGCCACCTACTATTGAGGATAAATTTGATTATGATTACAATATGCCTCCTATATTTGATGATAGCTACTATGTTGAATTTGCTCCCACTACAATTAATAAGAATGACTATGCTTATGTTGGGAGTAGTAATTATTTTATGCATGAGACTCATGATAAGAATGCTATATGTGATAGTTATATTGTTGAGTTCGCTCATGACACTACTGAAAGTTATTATGAGAGAGGAAAATATGGTTGTAGGAATTTTCATGTTACTAAAACACCTCTCTATATGCTGAAAATCTTGAAGCTGCACTTGTTTTATCTTTCTATGCTTGTTGCATTATGCTTCATGAATTTGTTTATTTACAAAATTCCTTTTCATATGAAGCATGTTAGGCTTAAATTTGTTTTGCATTTGCCTCTTAATGCTCTCTTTTGCTTCAAATACTATTTCTTGCGAGTGCATCATTAAAACTGCTGAGCCCATCTTAATGGCTATAAAGAAAGAACTTCTTGGGAGATAACCCATGTGTTTATTTTACTACAGTACTTTGTTTTATATCTGTGTCTTGGAAGTTGTTACTACTGTAGAAACCTCTCCTTATCTTTATTTTATTGCATTGTTGTGTGATACGTCTCCGACGTATCGATAATTTCTTATGTTCCATGCCACATTATTGATGATTTCTACATGTTATATGCACACTTTATGTCATATTCGTGCATTTTCTGGAACTAACCTATTAACAAGATGCCGAAGTGCCAGTTCCTGTTTTCTGCTGTTTTTGGTTTCAGAAATCCTAGTAACGAAATATTCTCGGAATCGGACGAAATCAACGCCCAGGTTCCTATTTTTCCCGGAACCATCCAGAACACCCGAGAGCCGCCAGAGGGGAGCCCTGGGGGCCCCACACCACACCCTGGCGCGGCCAGAGGGGGGGCCGCGCCGCCCTATGGTGTGGGCCCCCCAGAAGCCCTCCTGCGCCGCCTCTTCGCCTATATAAAGCCTCCGTCGCGAAAACCCTGAGGCGTTGGACGAAAACCACAGAAACCTTCCAGAGCCGCCACCATCGCGAAGCCAAGATCTGGGGGACAGGAGTCTCTGTTCCGGCACCCTGCCGGAGCGGGGAAGTGCCCCCGGAAGGCTTCTCCATCGACACCGCTGCCATCTCCACCGCCATCTTCATCACCGCTGCTGCTCCCATGAGGAGGGAGTAGTTCTCCATCGAGGCTCGGGGCTGTACCGGTAGCTATGTGGTTCATCTCTCCCATGTACCTCAATACAATAATCTCATGAGCTGCTTTACATGATTGAGATTCATATGAGTTTTGTATCGCTACTATCTATGTGCTACTCTAGCAAAGTTATTAAAGTAGTCCTATTCCTCCTGCACGTGTGTAAAGGTGACAGTGTGTGCACCGTGTTAGTACTTGGTTTATGCTATGATCATGATCTCTTGTAGATTGCGAAGTTAACTATTGCTATGATAATATTAATGTGATCTATTCCTCCTACATATGCATGAAGGTGACAGTGTGCATGCTATGTTAGTACTTGGTTTAATCTGTTGATCTATCTTACACTACAAGGTTACTTAAATATGAACAAATTGTGGAGCTTGTTAACTCCGGCATTGAGGGTTCGTGTAATCCTACGCAATGCGTTCATCATCCAACAAGAGTGTAGAGTATGCATTTATCTATTCTGTTATGTGATCAATGTTGAGAGTGTCCACTAGTGAAAGTCTAATCCCTAGGCCTTGTTCCTAAATACTGCTGCGTTACTACTGCTTGTTTACTGTTTCACTGTGTTACTACTGCTGCAATACTACCACCATCAACTACACGCTTGACAAGCTATTTTCTCGGCACCGTTGCTACTGCTCATATATATTCATACCACCTGTATTTCACTATCTCTTCGCCGAACTAGTGCACCTATTTGGTGTGTTGGGGACACAAGAGACTTCTTGCTTTGTGGTTGCAGGGTTGCATGAGAGGGATATCTTTGACCTCTTCCTCCCTGAGTTCGATAAACCTTGGGTGATCCACTTAAGGGAAAACTTGCTGCTGTTCTACAAACCTCTGCTCTTGGAGGCCCAACACTGTCTACAGGAAAGGAGGGGGAACGTAGACATCAAGCTAATTTTCTGGCGCCGTTGCCGGGGAGGAAAGGTAAAAGGTACTCACACTCCGGACCTCGGCTACCAAGCTATTTTCCGACGTTGTAAGTACTCAAAGCTATTTCCTTTAGATCCTGCAATTGCATCTTTTTGTTTCTTGTTTACACTAGTTTGGCATAATGGACAACAATGAGCTTTTTACTCTATTTCCTAATTTAAGACATGGATGGTTTGATCCGAAAATTAAAAAACCCATGGAACATATTAATATGAACACTTTGAACACCATTGTTGCTAATGATATGGAAAATTCTAAGCTTGGGGAAGCTGGTTTTGATGAGCATGATCTTTTTAGTCCCCCAAGCATTGAGGAGAAAATTTTCTTTGATGATACTCTACCTCCTATTTATGATGATTATAATGATAGTAGTCTTTTGGTACCACCTGTTATGGAGGATAAATTTGATTATGATTACAATATACCTCCTATATATGATAGCTACTTTGTTGAATTTGCTCCCACTACAACTAATAAAATTGATTATGCTTATGTTGGGAGTAGTAATAATTTTATGCATGAGACTCATGATAAGAATGCTTTATGTGATAGTTATATTGTTGAGTTTGCTCATGATGCTACTGAAAGTTATTATGAGAGAGGAAAATATGGTTGTATAAATTTTCATGTTACTAAAATACCTCTCTATGTGCTGAAATTTTTGAAGCTATACTTGTTTTATCTTCCTATGCTTGTTACTTTGCTCTTCATGAACTTGTTTATTTACAAGATTCCTATGCATAGGAAGCATGTTAGACTTAAAGGTGTTTTGAATTTGCCTCTTGATGCTCTCTTTTGCTTCAACTAATATTTCTTGCGAGTGCATCACCAAAACTACTGAGCCCATCTTAATGGCTATAAAGAAAGAACTTCTTGGGAGATGACCCATGTGTTATTTTGCTACAGTACTTTGTTTTATATTTGTGTCTTGGAAGTTGTTTACTACTGTAGCAACCTCTCCTTATCTTAGTTTTGTGTTTTGTTGTGCCAAGTAAAGTCTTTGATAGTAAAGTCAATACTAGATTTGGATTACTGCGCAGAAACTGTTTTCTTGCTGTCACGAATCTGGGCAAAATTCTCTGTAGGTAAGTCAGAAAAATATGCCAATTTACGTGAGTGATCCTCAGATATGTACGCAACTTTCATTCAATTTGAGCATTTTCATCTGAGCAAGTCTGGTGCCATTTTAAAATTCGTCTTTATGGACTGTTCTGTTTTGACAGATTCTGCCTTTTATTTCGCATTGCTTCTTTCGCTGTGTTGGGTGGATTTCTTTGTTCCATTACCTTCCAGTAGCTTTGAGCAATGTACAGAAGTGTTAAGAATGATTGTGTCACCTCTGAACATGTGAGTTTTTGATTATGCACTAACCCTCTAATGAGTTTGTTTCGAGTTTGGTGTGAAGGAAGTTTTCAAGGGTCAAGAGAGGAGGATGATATACTATGATCAAGAAGAGTGAAAGCTCTAAGCTTGGGGATGCCCCCGTGGTTCACCCCTGCATATATCAAGAAGACTCAAGCGTCTAAGCTTGGGGATGCCCAAGGCATCCCGTTCTTCATCGACAACATTATCAGGTTCCTCCCCTGAAACTATATTTTTATTCGGTCACATCTTATGTGCTTTACTTGGAGCGTCTGTTTGTTTTTGTTTTTGTTTGTGTTTGAATAAATTGGATTACATCATGCTTGTGTGGGAGAGAGACACGCTCCGCTGGTTCGTAGGAACACATGTGTTCTTAGCTCATAGTATTCATGGCGAAGTTTCTTCTTCGTTAAATTGTTATATGGTTGGAATTGGAAAATGATACATGTAGTAATTGCTATAAATGTCTTGGGTAATGTGATACTTGGCAATTGTTGTGCTCATGTTTAAGCTCTTCCATCATATGGTTTGCACCCATTAATGAAGAAATACATAGAGCATGCTAAAATTTGGTTTGCATATTTGGTTTCTCTAAGGTCTAGATAATTTCTAGTATTGAGTTTGAACAACAAGGAAGACGGTGTAGAGTCTTATAATGTTTTCAATATGTCTTTTATGTGAGTTTTGCTGCACCGGTTCATCCTTGTGTTTGTTTCAAATAAACCTTGCTAGCCTAAACCTTGTATCGAGAGGGAATACTTCTCATGCATCCAAAATACTTGAGCCAACCACTATGCCATTTGTGTCCACCATACCTACCTACTACATGGTATTTCTCCGCCATTCCAAAGTAAATTGCTTGAGTGCTACCTTTAAATTCCATCATTTACCTTTACAATATATAGCTCATGGGACAAATAGCTTAAAAACTATTGTGGTATTGAATATGTACTTATGCACTTTATCTCTTATTAAGTTGCTTGTTGTGCGATAACCATGTTCCTGGGGACGCCATCAACTATTTCTTTGTTGAATATCATGTGAGTTGCTATGCATGTTCGTCTTGTCTGAAGTAAGGGTGATTTATCATGATCAAATGGTTTGAGTATGCATATTGTTAGAGAAGAACATTGGGCCGCTAACTAAAGCCATGATCCATGGTGGAAGTTTCAGTGTGGACAACAAACCTCACTCTCTTATGAGAATATTATCTGTTGTTGAATGCTTATGCATTAAAGAGGAGTCCATTATCTGTTGTCTATGTTGTCCCGGTATGGATGTCTAAGTTGAGAATAATCAAAAGCGAGAAATCCAATGCGAGCTTTCTCCATAGACCTTTGTACAGGCGGCATAGAGGTACCCCATTGTGACACTTGGTTGAAACATGTGCTATGCTATGATAATCCATGTAAATCCAAGCTAATTAGGACAAGGTGCGGGCACTATTAGTATACTATGCATGAGGCTTGCAACTTGTAAGATATAACCTACATAATACATGTGCTTTATTACTACCGTTGACAAAATTGTTTCTTGTTTTCAAAACCAAAGCTCTAGCACAAATATAGCAATCAATGCTTTCCTCTGCGAAGGGCCATTCTTTTACTTTTATTGTTGAGTCAGTTCACCTATTTCTCTCCACCTCAAGAAGCAAACACTTGTGTGAACTGTGCATTGATTCCTACATATTTGCATATTGCACTTGTTATATTACTCTATGTTGACAATATCCATGAGATATACATGTTACAAGTTGAAAGCCACCGCTGAAACTTAATCTTCTTTTGTGTTGCTTCAATACCTTTACTTTGAATTATTGCTTTATGAGTTAACTTTTATGCAAGACTTATTGATGCTTGTCTTGAAGTGCTATTCATGAAAAGTCTTTGCTATATGATTCACTTGTTTACCCATGTCATATACATTGTTTTGATTGCTGCATTCACTACATATGCTTTACAAATAGTATGATCAAGATTATGATGGCATGTCACTCCAGAAATTATCTGTGTTATCGTTTTACCTGCTCGGGACGAGCAGAACTAAGCTTGGGGATGCTGATACGTCTCCGACGTATCGATAATTTCTTATGTTCCATGCCACATTATTGATGATTTCTACATGTTATATGCACACTTTATGTCATATTCGTGCATTTTCTGGAACTAACCTATTAACAAGATGCCGAAGTGCCAGTTCCTGTTTTCTGCTGTTTTTGGTTTCAGAAATCCTAGTAACGAAATATTCTCGGAATCGGACGAAATCAACGCCCAGGTTCCTATTTTTCCCGGAACCATCCAGAACACCCGAGAGCCGCCAGAGGGGAGCCCTGGGGGCCCCACACCACACCCTGGCGCAGCCAGAGGGGGGGCCGCGCCGCCCTATGGTGTGGCCCCCCCAGAAGCCCTCCTGCGCCGCCTCTTCGCCTATATAAAGCCTCCGTCGCGAAAACCCTGAGGCGTTGGACGAAAACCACAGAAACCTTCCAGAGCCGCCGCCATCGCGAAGCCAAGATCTGGGGGACAGGAGTCTCTGTTCCGGCACCCTGCCGGAGCGGGGAAGTGCCCCCGGAAGGCTTCTCCATCGACACCGCTGCCATCTCCACCGCCATCTTCATCACCGCTGCTGCTCCCATGAGGAGGGAGTAGTTCTCCATCGAGGCTCGGGGCTGTACCGGTAGCTATGTGGTTCATCTCTCCCATGTACCTCAATACAATAATCTCATGAGCTGCTTTACATGATTGAGATTCATATGAGTTTTGTATCGCTACTATCTATGTGCTACTCTAGCAAAGTTATTAAAGTAGTCCTATTCCTCCTGCACGTGTGTAAAGGTGATAGTGTGTGCACCGTGTTAGTACTTGGTTTATGCTATGATCATGATCTCTTGTAGATTGCGAAGTTAACTATTGCTATGATAATATTAATGTGATCTATTCCTCCTACATATGCATGAAGGTGACAGTGTGCATGCTATGTTAGTACTTGGTTTAATCTGTTGATCTATCTTACACTACAAGGTTACTTAAATATGAACAAATTGTGGAGCTTGTTAACTCCGGCATTGAGGGTTCGTGTAATCCTACGCAATGCGTTCATCATCCAACAAGAGTGTAGAGTATGCATTTATCTATTCTGTTATGTGATCAATGTTGAGAGTGTCCACTAGTGAAAGTCTAATCCCTAGGCCTTGTTCCTAAATACTGCTGCGTTACTACTGCTTGTTTACTGTTTCACTGTGTTACTACTGCTGCAATACTACCACCATCAACTACACGCCAGCAAGCTATTTTCTAGCACCGTTGCTACTGCTCATATATATTCATACCACCTGTATTTCACTATCTCTTCGCCGAACTAGTGCACCTATTTGGTGACATAGGCATCCCAAATGGGCCTGCCGAAGATGGTACCCGGGGTTTACTGGAGGCCCAATACCCGAAGAATAAGAAGATTCGGGAGCCCAAGATTTACTAAGGAAAGATAGAGTTGTAATAGGAAGTGTTGTTTGTAATCTGGCGGGACGAGTTAGAAACCGTCCCGGACTCTGTAAACTTGTATAGCACGAATCCCTCGGCTTCACCTCATATATAAGGGGGAGTCGAGGGACAAAAGAATCAACCGAATCATTGTCTGCAAACCCAAGTTTTCACAATCGTCGAGTACTTTTCGGCTGAAACCTTCGAGATCTACTTACCCTCTACTTCTAACTAAACCCTAGCCTACAATCCATAGGCATTGACAAGTTAATCCCTTGTCAATTGGCGCCGTCTGTGGGAATTAGAGGCGTAAGGAGCTGATCTCGATGGCACGCTCAAGATCTTCGACATCGTCAACCGCAAGCAACACAATGGATCGAGGTAAACAGATCGCTACTGGTCTTGTCGATTTTGTTCCTCACCCACCCTCCCGTTTGGATGCATATGCGTATCTGGCGGAGCCCATGGAGATGACGTTCGGAAGGTTCCACTTTCGCGTCGAGAAGGAAGGATCGTATCGTGTCGAAATTCCGATTTCGTCGGGATCATCAGTGGCCGATTCCGATTTTTCAAGCTATGCATCGTCAAACGAGTCAGGAGAAGAAGAAACCTCGGCGACACGCTACGTCAGTATCAGAGCAAGAGAGAAACTCGCCAAGATCTTCAACGACATATCGTTTGAGTCATCTACGGACTCGTATATAAGCGATGGCTCAAGCGATGTCGACAGTCATGACTTCATCGACAAATCTCTCACAGTGGGCAAGGTCTTCATCAATCTCAACGATGATGTCACCAAACCCAACATAGATCTGAGTACAAGGTATCATCAGATTTACGCCATCGAAGGTCAAGAGGAGACATCTGAGGCTTTCGACAGTTTGGGAAATCCATACGTCGATCCCTCCAATCTGCGACAAGGCTTGGGCAACAAATACGTCGGGCCAGAGCCGCGAGATAGAGTTCAACTTTCACAAGAAGCGTGGGACAGAGCTGCGAGAGCTATGAACGGCCACGAACCAATGGCTACCACAGCCACACCAGAAGAATTGCAAGCATATCCATATAGGCTCGCCCGAGCTGCCAGGGAATTGGAAAAACAGACAGCTGAGATGAACAGAGAAAGGAGGCAGCTTCGCATCCAGCGGGAGAAGGGCAGATCTAAGTCGACAATCTAGAACTACGGGTGATAGCCATCGGGAGGCGCGGAACGAGCAAGATCAAGGCTGCAACACATACCCGAGGCAGAAAGAGAACACTTGGTTCAAAACCTCGACATGTCCTTTATGTCGATAGATACAAGAGGAAACATCATCCCTAAGACACCGAGAGGCTGGGGATATGGCGACACATGCTTTTCACCGTGCATCTAAACCACCTCCGGGTGACCCACGGGAAACACTGTACAATATGGCGGTAGCAGGAGTTGGAGCTATGGGGACAGCGTTTATATCAACGCCTCCCGAAGGAGTGGCAAGGCAAAATAGTCCGCGACCCACAGCAGCAACAGCGGCAGCACCTGAAGGGCCAAGTGGAGCAAGAGACACAGCAGCACAAGCAAGAGTCGACAGAGCGCGGCAAAACAGAAGGGATCATCGGCAATCCCCGAACTCAACGACGAAGATATGTGCGGCTTACCATGCTTCACGAGGAGAGTCCGAAAAACACGAGTCCCCTCGGGATTCAAGTTACCCGATAATTTCAAGAAATTCGACGGCCTTCAAGATCCCGGAGGATTGGCTAGTCGACTATCCGGAGACGGTGAAGCCGACAGAGGAACTAGGGCAACAGCCATGCAAAGCATCCAGGTGCACCTGAGTGGTGCCGCACGATCATGGATAAAGAAACTCGCTCCGGGATCCATCGACACTGGGAAAGTTTCGAGGACGTGTTCGTCAAGAACTTCAGATCCACGTGCAAAAAACCCGCATCGTTAGAGGAGTTGAGAGCGTGTCGACAAAAGCCAGATGAGCCAATGAGAAAGTACATCCAGAGATGGAATATCATCAAAAACTCGGCAGAAAACATATCTCGACGAGAGAGCAATAGATGCGTTTGTCGCGAGAGTCGAGCGTGGAGACTTTGTCGAGGATTTGGGAAGGACCAATCCAAGGACAGTATCCGCGTTAATGGAGATAGCAAATAAATGGGCAGATGGAGAAGACGCTGTCCACAACAAACGACACGGGTCGCGAGAGGAGGACCGTGGTCGAAACTATCAACCGAGGCGAAGATTTCCTCGGACGTGCAGAACTACGACGCTCCAGGGACAAATTTCGGCAGGTTTTCGGACAAATACAGGAGGCAATAGAGATGATTACCGAGAGAAGCGAGTGAACAGCGAGGTGATAATAGGGATGATTCACGCAACAGGCAAAATAGTGGGCCGAGGTTTCCAAGACCTTTCGTGTCCCCCCGAGGAAATGCTGAACGGACCGTGCCGGATGCACTTCTTCCTCGACGACAACGGGAAAAGACAGTCGGGGCACTGCAGAAAGACCGTCGAAATTTTCAGTGCAATGTTCGGGATACGCGAGAAAATGCTCACGCTCGAGCAAAGACAGAGAGAAACCCTCGGGAGCCTAGGAGCGAGATTCATCTACCGCCACCTCCCGCGATTACAGAGGACAATCGACACCAGCTAAGAATAGCGGCAGCTTTGCACCACCACCCTATGTTGATCCTAACTCCAACGGGAGCAAAGTTGTTGATGATTCAGAAGGGAAGGCCGTCCAATAGAGCTCAAAAAGTAATCTCACGACAGGTGTTTATGGCAGAGAAAATGCCTCCACCAACAGTTGAGTACCTTAATTGGTCAGGACAAGATATCGGCTTCACAATAGCAGATCATCCGCAGCAAGTTCCTCGACCGGGGCGGTCAGCACTTATTACGCCGGCGGTTATCGCAGGATTTGATGTCTCTCGAGTGTTCATAGACGGCGGCGGCAGCTTGAACCTTATGTATGCAGATACATTGAGGGAGATGAACATAACCTTAGCTAAATTGAAACCAACAGACACAACTTTCCTCGTCATCACACCGGAGAAACCAAGTTATCCATTGGGAAAAATCAATCTCGATGTTCAATTTGGGACCCGAAAATTATAGAATCGAGAAGCTCGAATTTGAAGTCGTGGATTTTCCATCACAATACCACGCTCTGTTGGGACGACCAGCATATGCTAGATTTATGGCAGTACCACACTATACATACCTGTTGTGGAGGTTGCCGGACCAAGAGGACCAATCACAGTCAAGGGAAGCTTTGCCTTAGCCGATAAGTGCGACAAGGATTTTCACGAGGTTGGCGAAACTTTCGGGATGCAAGCCGAGTACTTGGCGTCAAAAAGCATGACTGATTACTGACGTGCATCGCCAGACGCTGGAAGGGCAAATAAAGAATCAACTTTCAACACAGAGAAAAATTCTAAGGAGGTGCGAGATTCACCCGACAGATCCAAAAAGACGACATCTATCGCAAACGATATGGATATCGCATAGGAAAGCGCGCTCGTCAAGTTCCTCCGTGAGAACTGGAAAATCTTTGCATGGTGTCCAGCTGACATGCCAGGAGTACCCAGGGAACTTGCCGAGCACCACCTAAATTTGGATCCAACAATGAAACCAATCGACAGCCTTTGCGGCGTTTTGAACCAAACCGCAAAGCCATGCTTTCAGAAATAAATCGACTCGAAGAAGCTGGTTTTATCAGAGAAATATCTACAGAAGCCACATGGGTAGCTAACCCGGTGATGGTGCCGAAGAAAAACACGACAGTCCTTCGCATGTGCGTCGACTTTACGTGTCTCAATAAACATTGTCCTAAGGATCACTTTCCCCTCCCAAGGATCGATCAAATTATCGACTCCACGGCAGGTTGCGAACGTCTTTCCTTCTTGGATGCATACTCTGGTTATAACCAGATCAGATTAAAAGAAGATGATGAAGCCAAGACAGCGTTTATTACACCTTACGGCGTGTTTTGCTACAAAACAATGCCCTTTGGTCTAAAAAATGCGGGAGCAACATATCAGAGGGATGATGCAGAAGTGTTTAGCAACACAGATCGGGAAAAACGTGCAAGTATACATCGATGATGTCGTCATAACATCAAAAAAGGGGACAACGTTGATCGAGGATCTCAAAGAAACTTTTGACAACCTCGACAAATTCTGCCTCAAACTGAACCCGACGAAGTGTTCTTTTGGCGTCCCAGCGGGGAGAACTTACGGGGTTTCTAGTTTCGGCAAGAGGGATTGAAGCAAATCCCGACAAAATACAAGCCATAGTAACAATGAGAAAGCCAACAAAGTTGAAAGAAATACAGCAGCTAGCTGGGCGAGTCGCAGCTTTGAGCAGGTTCGTCGCCGAGGTTAGGAGAAAAAGCGTTACCATTTTATGCGCTGATAAAACAAGGAGATAAATTCCAGTGGAACGAAGAGGCCGACAGAGCTTTCGAGGATCTGAAGCGAAAAATCTCGACACCACCAATCCTGGTGGCTCCAAAGCAAAAGGAACCTCTCCTGCTATATATTGCAGCCACGCCCCAAGTGGTTAGCACGGTATTAGTTGTCGAAAGAGAAGAAGAAGGGAAAATCCATGGAGTGCAGCGGCGGTATACTTCGTGAGCGAAGTCTTGTCACCTTTCAAAACAAAGGTACCCTCGGTACCAAAAACTAGCATATGGAGTGTTCACGACAGCACGAAAATTGCGCCACTATTTTTCGGCACACCCGATCATAGTGGTCAATGAAGCTCCCTTATCAAATATCTTGAATAACCCGAAGCTACGGGTCGTGTCTCCCTTTGGGGAATAGAACTTTCCCTCGGGACATCACGTATGAAAAAAGAAAAGCAATAAAGTCGCAAATACTGCCCGGACTTCATCGCGAGAATGGATGGAGTTGCAAAATACAGGACCTCCAGATTTATCGAGAACTTGGACCATGAACTTTGATGGGTCCAAGAGACTAGAAGGAGGCTGGCGCAGGAGTAGTACTCATATCACCTGAAGGCGACAAATTAAAGTACATCCTCCGGATGACGTTCCTTAACGCATCTAACAATGAAGCAGAATATGAGGCTCTCATACACGGGATGAAGATGGCAAAAGCTCAACGGAGCAACTCGATTAAAAATCTTTGGCGACTCACGGTTGGTGGCTCGGCAAGTTATGAACCAATGTGATGCAATCAATGATAGCATGATGGCATACAAGGAGGTGTACAACGAGCTTGAGAAGTTATTCGATGGATGCGAAGTAAATCATATTAGCAGGTTGAGCAATGACGAAGCCGACGTTCTTGCAAACATCGGGTCACAAAGTGCCTTCCAATCCCGCCGGTGTATTCGGGAAGAGATAACAGAGAGATCCACTAAGCCAACAAAGTCAAAAAAGAAGGAGAAGAAACCCTCGGGGCTGCCAAGGAAAAGCAAGAGGACGAAGAAGAAGATCAGGACTTGGTCATGGTGATACGAATACCGTGGATGCAGCCGTACATATCATACATCATGAGGAAAGAAATACCCGATGATCCAGTTGAAGCAAGGCGAGTAATTCGACGCTCCAAAGCTTTTACGGTGGTCAAGGGAGAATTGTATAAGCGAAGTATTTCAGGCGTTTTGCAAAGGTGCGTTACACCCGAAGAAGGAAGAATAATCCTGAAGGATGTACACGAAGGAATATGTGGCCACCACGCAAGTAGTCGAGCTATCGCAGCCCAAGGTTTTTCGGGCAGGATTCTACTTGGTTGACAGCAATCGAGGACGCCAAGGACATAGTAAGAACTTGCGACGCATGTCAAAGGTTAGCAGCAAAACCTCACTCTCCGGCGGCAGAGCTAGCACCAATACCATTGTCTTGGCCCTTTGCTCAATGGGGACTTGATATGGTGGGTAAGTTACACAAATCCTGGCCAGGAGGAAAGGAGTACATGCTAGTAGCTGTCGATAAGTTTACAAAGTGGATAGAAGCGAAGCCGATAAATTCACCAGATGGAGCATCCGCATGATAAAATTCGTAAAAGGCCTCGTCTTCAGATTTGGAGTGCCCCACAAAGATCGTCACAGACAACGGCAGCAACTTCACATCCCATGAATTCAAAGATTATTGCGAAGAGGTGGGTATTAAGCTGAACTTTGCGTCAGTCGCACATCCTCAAACCAATGGGCAAGTCGAGAAAGCCAATGGCATCATCTGCAATGGCATTAAGAAACGCTTGTTAGGACCACTGGAAAAAGCTCGACATACCTGGCCAGAAGAACTACCAAGCGTGTTGTGGAGCATCCGAACAACACCAAACACAGCAACGCAGGAAACTCCGTTTTTCCTGGTTCATGGAGCAGAGGCAGTACTACCAATCGAGACAGAGCACAACTCTCCACGTGTCTCTGAATATGATGAAGAAACGTCGAGAAGAGCGCTAGAAGATGACGTCGATGCACTTGATGAAGCTCGAGATGAAGTATTATCTCGGGTAACTAAATATCAGCAGGACTTGAAAAATTACCACAGCCGACGATTGCGGCCAAGATCTTTTCAGGTGGGAGACCTAGTCCTTCGACTCACGCAAAAAAGTCATGAAAAACTCGAGTCACCGTGGCTTGGCCCTTACATCGTCACGGAAGTAATAGGAGGAGGAGCATACAGAATAAAGGACAAGAAGACAGGGGTGGAGGAGCCAAACCCCTGGAACGTGGCGCAACTTAGGCGTTTTTACGCCTAGAGTCAAAATATAGTCTTTGTAAAGCTTCAATGTACTGAAACGCCCGCGAGTTTTCAGACGCACTCTTTTCCTTTTTCGGGGCACCGAGTGGGGCCGGAGAAGGTTTTTAATGAGGCGGGCTCGCGGTGCTGCAATATAATAAAGATAGTGACAATATAACTTTTCTTCCTTATCGACATGACCAAAGTCTTCGCTCCGACGAATTTCAATATAGTTCATCGACAAAAGGAAAAACTTGCCTTGGTATTCAAATACCTCGTGAGTCAACAAAAATACAAAATAGTGCTCAATAAAAAGCTTGGGGGCTCATATTCGCCTTAAATATATAAATGCCTTGGTTCAAAACCTCGCAAGTATACAAATATAGTAAAGAGTCACCGAAACACTCGGGGGCTAAACAAACAGAGAGAAATATAATGATTGCTTTACAATATAGTCATGGATTACAAAGAAGAAATATCTACAAGAAGAAACTAACTAGTCTTGATTCAATATGTCATCAAGAGTAACCCCTGTTTTCCTCGGGAGCAGCACCAAGAAAATCGGCATAATGGCCATCGGCAAAAAGTCGGCATCCATCCGAAGTAGGTCCTCAATCATTTCTTCGGCTATAGGCGTAACCTTCGTGTTAATCCCGTCAACACCAACTCTCCGCCGTTTTACTTTTTGGTGAACCTTCTCGACAACCTGGGTAAGGTCAAGCTTCGAGTGGCAGATTTGGAGCATGATAAGAGCAAATGCGGCACCAGCTACTAGTTGAGCTTTGACAAAATCATGGATACTGCGAGCATCCTTGAACCTTTCCATCAATTCAGGAAGAGTTTTTGGTTGGACGTTGCGAGGAAACATGGAGTTGTAAACCATGGACAAGGTCTTGGTAGAAGTCGAGGAAATCGCGAGTTTGAGAGGCGCGATCTTGAAATCTGACAATTTGGCGGGTCCTTTCCGGGGTAGCCCAAAACAAAGAACCATGGTCCAAGGAGAGATTAACAAGGAGGGTTGTCCTAGCATTCACCCTCTCGTCCTCGGCAGCGACATCGGTAAAGGCACCTATCAAAACAAAAAAGCGGAAACCTTCAAAGAAACAATAGTATGCAAATAAAGGATATCGGCGGATGAAACAGGCATACCCGACATATCTGCATCGGCTTCATTCATTAATTCGAGCATGAAATTTTCTCGAATAGTCGCCTTTTCAGCCTCGGAAGCAGCAATTTCCTTAGCAGCTACGGCCTCGCGAGCTTGTTGAAGAGCAAATTTTTCGGCTTCAGATGACATACGATATTGCTCCATCATCACAAGTGTTTGCTTATTCGCAAACTGAAGTTGTTTCCGAAGTTAATCCAGTTATTGCGACAAGGTATCGTCGACAGGAGCGGTATCACCAAAAGCTTTCCTCGCGGGAAGAAGAAGCCGAAACATTGGAAGGAGCAGAAGAGGGAGTATAGTTATCAAATATCAACTGAAAAATAAACAAGACAACATCAAATAACAAGCAAAGATAGAAGTCTTCATTAAACTCTTGGAATAATTACAAGGGCATTACGGTGGAGTTATGTACGTACGTGTCGCCAAATGACTACTTTGGCGACGAAGCAAAAGAAACAGAAGAAAAACAGAGGCATGCAACTAGACCTCCGGCCTCGAGGAGCTAGGAGTTGAAGCTGGTTTGATCCCAGATACGCCAAGATCTTCTTCGTGTTGGGCTTGGCCGCCTTGATCAGCGACCTCCATCTTGTTGCTCTATCTCGACCGGGTGTCGCCAACCTTCATCCAATCAAGCGTCTGTTGGCTGTCAGCAACCAGGGCAACAGTACTCTCGACAGCAACCTTCATATTCTCCTGACGCATCTTCAATCCCAGGTCTTCCGAAGCATTAAACATCTTGGCGAGGTTAAGGAAAGTTGCGGGTTCTTCTTTCTTCGGAAAGAAATAAGGGAACAACGCTGACAATCCTGCATTAGCATTTGCCACGCCTTCACGAATTTCGCGCCCGTGAAACTCCAGAAGAGAAAGTGCGTCAAGGAGAGGATCGTTGACAGGATTATCCGAGATCAAAATCCTGGTTTGTTTGGGCTGCCACACGAGACAAGACATCAGTCAAACAATCAAGAAACAGGAAGTACAGTAAAATAAAAGGGATTGATAATATTACTCAGAGTACGTCGACTTTGCGACTTCAAACGCTTGAGGATTCCTTCGTCACGAGAAGCTTGTGCAGCTTTGAGCTCATCCAAGGCAGTTGTCGCATCCTCAAGTTTCTTCTGCAGTTCCTCGACACCAGCAGCTTTCGCCTTAGCTTCATCAGCTTCGACCTTGGCTTTGCTAGCAGCGAGTTCGGCTTTCTTGCGAGCCGCCTCACTTTGCTCAAGTTTTTGAGCCAGTGCGTCGGCGCGTTCGTTAGCCTCTGCAAATTTCTCTGTCGAGATATGGAAAAAAGAGAGAAGAAAGATCAAAAAATCGCGGCAAGCAACAGGAGTGACAAATTAAGGAAAAACGACAAGTATGACAGTCGTTACCTTCGGCTCTATTAGCATATTCACGGTACCCAATAAATTGGGAACCGATGCGGAGAAGATCCTTGATCATAGGCTGTTCAACGTGAACACAGTAAGA
Source organism: Lolium perenne (assembly GCF_019359855.2). Classification (NCBI taxonomy): domain Eukaryota; kingdom Viridiplantae; phylum Streptophyta; class Magnoliopsida; order Poales; family Poaceae; genus Lolium; species Lolium perenne. The sequence goes on from NC_067245.2 coordinate 293,626,732, forward strand.
GAAACATCGGCATAAAAAAAAAAAGAGATGTGAAGAAATAAAATAAAGAAAATATAGATGTCGACAAACTTACATCATCTAGGAGCGGGGGCGACGAACTGCCCAACTGAGGGGCAGGATCAACAATCTTTTCAACCCGTGCCCTTTTTGGTGAAGGGGCACGGGGGCTCGAAGGAGTAGATGTATCAACATTATGTTGAGGAGGCGACGATTCCTCCCCTTCAACTGGTTTTTCTGAAATTACTAAAGTATGTGACGTGCTCGTTCGAGCAGCCACATCTAAAGTTGGAGTTTCTTCATCATCACTGTGACAAAATAGTGGCAGCATAAAAAGCAAGGCAAAATAAAATTCTTCAAATAAAAAAGGAAAAGAGCAAGGAACCTACGAGCTGATGATACTCTCGATGTATGGATCATAAGCTGCTTTTCGAGGTGCAGGAGCAGTTTCTTCGGGTTTCGAGGTCCCGGAATCTTCGGCATTGCTCCTTTTCCTTTTGCTCTTCGGAGAAACAGCAGGAGGAGGAGATTGTGCTGATGTTGTATCTTCAGAGGCAGCATCCTTCTCAGTAGATCCCGCAGATTTTCGAGAATCTGCGGGTTCATTCACAAAAGAGGGGGTCTCCTGGTTGACATCATCGACAACGGCTCTTTCTTCGACCTCTCCATCCTCAGGAAGAGGAGGAAGGGAAGCCATAGTAGGATGATTCTACAAAGAAATAGTGACAAAAGAGAATAAGTGAGATACCACCGCAAATAAGATACGAGGAACGATTCAAAACAAGATAAAACTTCGAGAAGACAAAATACCTCGGGAAGAGGATTGGAAGCACCGTATGGTTCCACTCGACGGGAGGAGGGAATAGGATCCTTCTTGCCTAATCGAGAAATTCTTGAACCAATTTTTCCAAGTCCTTTACAGAAAGATCACTGGAGATTCTGTTGGCGTCATTTTCACCGAATACGTCCAAAGGGGATTTTTGCGAGCTTTGAAGAGGCTGCACTCTAATCCTAAGGAAGTAGGCAGTAATTTGAACACCAGATAGCTCTTTGCCTCGAGTGTTTTGAAGATGACGGATACGAGCCATGAGCGCCTGCGTCGCTTTTTCTCTTCTTCGAAGCTTCGGCATCCCGAGAACGGCGACGCTGAATCCCGGCACTTCCGTCGAAAGGAACTATGTTGTGCTCCACAGAATTGGCGCTTTCTTCGTGGATGTAGAGCCACTTTTTGCGCCATCCTTGGACAGAATCAGGAAACTTGACGTCGAAATAATCGACATCAGTTCGAACACAGATAACAACGCCACCTATGTTATAAGTGACGTTGTGGGAGCCATTACGAGCGGAGGCGGAAAATGCGCTTCCACGAGCCCAATTGGGAGTGATTCCGAGGAAGCATTCGCAAAGTGTGATAAAAATAGAAATGTGAAGGATGGAATTGGGAGTCAACTGGTGCAGTTGAATCCCATAAACAAAAAGAAGGCCGCGGAGGAAATCGTGGATTGGGGTTGAAAGGCCGCGGATCAGGTGATCAACAAAACTAACCCGATACTCCATTGGAGGCTTGGGGTAGCTTTCTTCGCTAGGAAAGCGGATGGCGTCCTCCTTCGTCATGAGGCCGAGCCTCTTCAGCGTGTTGATGTCTTGATTGGAGATTTTGGATCTCTCCCACTCAAGATCCTCGGCGGCCATCTTGGATTCCGGCGTGCTGTGGCGAGTCAGACGCGTGCGCGGTGGCATCAACGGCAGTGGACAGAGCAATGTATGTGCGTACGGAAGATTGGAGAGAGTTGGGCGCAGGGGAAGTTTTGCGAAAAGGAACAGGTGAGCGGCGCAAGCGAGGGGATGAACGAAGGTTGAAGAAGGGTTTATATAAGATTCGGGTGAAGCAGTGTGCCGTTGGATGAAGAAATCGTGTGGAAAAGCGGAGGACGTGTGTCCACTACTTGCACGACGTGTCAACGTAGTCGAAGCAATGGACCCACAGGGCAGAAAAATCACGACTATTCGAGGAGGATGAAGTAAATTTGATTAAGGGAAGTATGTCGACAAGAAAAACGGCGACAGAAAGAATTATTCAATACCTCGGGAACCTTTGGTCAAATACAAGTTTTTGCCCAAATGCTTGGGGGCTACTTCAGAAAAAAGTAAATTTTCGAGTATGATAAATATAGAAATTGCGGGAGCCTACAACCAAGCACAAGTCCTTGGCTGTAGCCTCGGGGGCTACTCCCATCGAGAACGCTGTTCGCGCACCCGAGAGATAAAAAAAGAGAGAAGAAGAAAGAGATCATATTGGGAAGTAATGAAAATATAGCGACAAGGTGGACTAAAATGTTGAGCCTACAACCAAGCACAAGTTCTTGGTTGTAGCCTCGGGGGCTACTCCCATCGGGAACGCTGTTCGCGTGCCCGATGAAATTAACAAAAATAGAAAAACAAGAGAGTATATTTCGAGTTATAATTAACTCTACATATACTCCCATCGGGAGAACAATATAAGTCATATATGACTCGATAAAATGTGCCATTCCAACAGCCGGAAAAGCACTCGACAATATATTCTCAGAACGCCGAAGTTGCGATCAATTTCTGAATGCCGCAAATTTGCGAAGATAAGACCCCAGATCCGTTCTGCTGGGCGTGGCATCGCCAAAGACTGCGCTCTGCTACTTTTATCCGTATCAACAGATACGAAGAAAAATCCTAACGGACGCGTTAGGTACCCGATAAATTTGGCGGGACTCGACGAATGGTAAGACCTTAAGCGGCACTGTCGACGTTTACACCAAGTATCCGAGATCATGTCCGGGGACGTGATTTTGAAGTAGGTTTTTGCGGATTGCCACTAGAGCAGTTAACTAGTACCTGATCCGTCGGATGAACTAGCCCCAATTACCGGTATCCTGTACAATATAGAATTTTATGTGAAGAAATATAAAAGGTTAAAGCTTTCGAGTAAAAATAAACAATGGAGATTTTCCCGACTCTACGATTCAAGCAAAATCTCGGGGCTCTTGACATAGGCATCCCAAATGGGCCTGCCGAAGATGGTACCCGGGGTTTACTGGAGGCCCAATACCCGAAGAATAAGAAGATTCGGGAGCCCAAGATTTACTAAGGAAAGATAGAGTTGTAATAGGAAGTGTTGTTTGTAATCTGGCGGGACGAGTTAGAAACCGTCCCGGACTCTGTAAACTTGTATAGCACGAATCCCTCGGCTTCACCTCATATATAAGGGGGAGTCGAGGGACAAAAGAATCAACCGAATCATTGTCTGCAAACCCAAGTTTTCACAATCGTCGAGTACTTTTCGGCTGAAACCTTCGAGATCTACTTACCCTCTACTTCTAACTAAACCCTAGCCTACAATCCATAGGCATTGACAAGTTAATCCCTTGTCATTTGGTGTGTTGGGGACACAAGAGACTTCTTGCTTTGTGGTTGCAGGGTTGCATGAGAGGGATATCTTTGACCTCTTCCTCCCTGAGTTCGATAAACCTTGGGTGATCCACTTAAGGGAAAACTTGCTGCTGTTCTACAAACCTCTGCTCTTGGAGGCCCAACACTGTCTACAGGAAAGGAGGGGGAACGTAGACATCATTGTGCCAAGTAAAGTCTTTGATAGTAGAGTTGATACTAGATTTGGATTACTGCGCAGAAACAGTTTTCTTGCTGTCACGAAATTGAGTCCCTACGTCTGTAGGTAACTCAGAAAAATAAGCCAATTTACGTGCGTGATCCTCAGATATGTACGCAACTTTCATTCAATTTGAGCATTTTCATCTGAGCAAGTCTGGTGCCTCTAAAAAATTCGTCTTTACGGACTATTCTGTTTTGACAGATTCTGCCTTTTATTTCGCATTGCCTCTTTTGCTGTGTTGGATGGATTTCTTTGTTCCATTAACCTCCAGTAGCTTTGTGCAATGTCCAGAAGTGTTAAGAATGATTGTGTCACCTCTGAACATGTGAATTTTTGATTATGCACTAACCCTCTAATGAGTTTGTTTCGAGTTTGGTGTGGAGGAAGTTTTCAAGGGTCAAGAGAGGAGGATGATACAATATGATCAAGAAGAGTGAAAGCTCTAAGCTTGGGGATGCCCCCGTGGTTCATCCCTGCATATTTCAAGAATACTCAAGCATCTAAGCTTGGGGATGCCCAAGGCATCCCCTTCTTCATCAACAACTTATCAGGTCACTTCTCTTGAAACTATATTTTTATTCGGTCACATCTTATGTACTTTACTTGGAGCGTCTGTTTGTTTTTATTTTTTGTTTTGCTTGAATAAATGCTTGTGTGGGAGAGAGACACGCTCCGCTGGTTCATATGAACACATGTGTTCTTAGCTTTACTTTTAATGTTCATGGCGAAGGTTGAAACTGCTTCGTTCGTTGTTATATGGTTGGAAACGGGAAATGCTACATGTAGTAATTGGTATAATGTCTTGAATAATTTGATACTTGGAGATTGTTGTGCTCATGTTTAAGCTCTTGCATCATGTACTTTGCACCTATTAGCGAAGAAATATTGTAGAGCTTGCTAAAATTTGGATTGCATAATTGGTCTCTCTAAGGGCTATATATTTTCTAGTAAGGGTCGAACAACAAGGAAGACGGTATAGAGTCTTATAATGCTTGCAATATGTTCTTATGTAAGTTTTGCTGTACCGGTTCATACTTGTGTTTGCTTTAAACAACCTTGCTAGCCTAAACCTTGTATCGAGAGGGAATACTTCTCATGCATCCAAATCCTTGAGCCAAAAACTATGCCATTTGTGTCCACCATACCTACCTACTACATGGTATTTCTCTGCCATTCCAAGTAAATACTTCATGTGCTACCTTTAAACAATTCAAAAGCTATTATCTCTTATTTGTGTCAATGTTTTATAGCTCATGAGGAAGTATGTGGTGTTTTATCTTTCGATCTTGTCATTTACTTTTGACAGACATTCACAATGGACCAGTGGCTTCATCCGCTCATCCAATAATTTTGCAAAAAGAGCTGGCAATGGGGTTCCCAGCCCCAATTAATTACAACTTGCATTAATAATTCTCTTCACATGTTTTGCTCTGATTCATCAGTAAGCAACTTAATTTCGCAAATAGACACTCCTTCATGGTATGTGAATGTTGGAAGGCACCCGAGGATTCGGTTAGCCATGGCTTGTGTAAGCAAAAGGTTGGGAGGAGTGTCATCAATAATGAAACTAAAATACATGTGTAAACAAAAGAGAAGAGGGATGATCTACCTTGCTGGTAGAGATAACGTCCTTCATGGGAGCCGCTCTTGAAAGTCTGGTTGATAAGGTAGTTAGAGTACCCATTACCATTCGTTGACAACAACAAACACCTCTCAAAACTTTACTTTTATACTCTCTATATGATTTCAAAACTTAAAAAGATCTAGCACATGATTTTATCCCTGCTTCCCTCTGCGAAGGGCCATTCTTCTACTTTTATGTTGAGTCAGTTTACCTATTTCCTTCTGTCTTAGAAGCAAACACTTGTGTTAACTGTGCATTGATTCCTACATACTTGCATATTGCACTTGTTATATTACTTTATGCTGACAATATCCATGAGATATACATGTTACAAGTTGAAAGCAACTGCTGAAACTTAAATCTTCTTTTGTGTTGCTTCAATGCCTTTATTTAGAATCTATTGCTTTATGAGTTAGCTCTTATGCAAGACTTATTGATGCTTGTCTTGAAAGTACTATTCATGAAAAGTCTTTGCCATATGATTCAGTTCTTTAATCATTGTCTTTACCATTGCTTTGAATCGCTGCATTCATCTCATATACCTTGCAATAGTATGATTAAGATTATGTTGGTAGCATGTCACTTAAGAAATTATCATTGTTATCGTTTACCTACTCGGGACGAGTAGGAACTAAGCTTGGGGATGCTGATACGTCTCCAACGTATCGATAATTTCTTATGTTCCATGCTTGTTTTATGACAATACCTACATGTTTTGTTCACACTTTATATCGTTTTGATGCATTTTCTGGAACTAACCTATTGACGAGATGCCGCAGTGCCAGTTCCTGTTTTCTGCTGTTTTTGGTTTCAGAAATCCTAGTAAGGAAATATTCTCGGAATTGGACGAAATCAACGCCCAACATCTTAGAATTCCACGAAGCTTCCAGAACACCCGAGAGCCACCAGAGGGCCCTGTGGGCCCCACACATGTAGGTGGCGCGGCCTAGGCCCTGGCCGCGCCCCCTATTGTGTGGCGGCTCCGTAGCCCCTCCGACTCCGCCTCTTCGCCTATTTAAAGGTCCCTGACCTAAAACTTCAATACGAATAAGCCACGGTACGAGAAACCTTCCAGAGCCGCCGCCATCGCGAAGCCAAGATCTGGGGGACAGGAGTCTCTGTTCCGGCACGCCGCCGGGACGGGGAAGTGCCCCCGGAAGGCATCTCCATCGACACCACCGCCATCTTCATCAACGCTGTTGTCTCCCATGAGGAGGGAGTAGTTCTCCATCGAGGCTAAGGGCTGTACCGGTAGCTATGTGGTTAATCTCTCTCTCCTATGTACTTCAATACAATGATCTCATGAGCTGCCTTACATGATTGAGATTCATATGAGTTTTGTATCGCTATTCATCTATGTGCTACTCTAGTGATGTTATTAAAGTACTCTATTCCTCCTCCATGATGTAATGGTGACAGTGTGTGCATCATGTAGTACTTGGCGTGGTTTATGATTATGATCTCTTGTAGATTATGAAGTTAACTATTACTATGATGGTATTGATGTGATCTATTCCTCCTTTCATAGTATGATGGTGACAGTGTGCATGCTATGTTAGTACTTGGTATAATTGCAATCATCTATCATGCACTCTAAGGTTATTTAAATATGAATATCGAATATTGTGGAGCTTGTTAACTCCGGCATTGAGGTCTCTTGTAGCCCTACACAATTAGTGGTGTTCATCATCCAACAAGAGAGTGCAGAGTGGTTTTATTATGTGATCAATGTTGAGAGTGTCCACTAGTGAAAGTATTATCCCTAGGCCTTGTTCCCAAATACTGCAATCATCGCTTATTTACTGTTCTGCTGCATCTTTACTTACTGCACGCCAACAAGCACTTTTCTGGCGCCGTTACTACTGCTCATATACATTCATACCACTTGTATTTCACTATCTCTTCGCCGAACTAGTGCACCTATACATCTGACAAGTGTATTAGGTGTGTTGGGGACACAAGAGACTTCTTGTATTGTGGTTGCAGGGTTGCATGAGAGGGATATCTTTGACCTCTTCCTCCCTGAGTTCGATAAACCTTGGGTGATCCACTTAAGGGAAACTTGCTGTTGTTCTACAAACCTCTGCTCTTGGAGGCCCAACACTGTCTACAGGAATAGAAGCATGAGTAGACATCACGTACATCAGCAAGTTTTCCCTCAGTAAGAAACCAAGGTTATCGAACCAGTAGGAGTCAAGGAGCACGTGAAGGTTGTTGGTGATGGAGTGTAGTGCGGCGCAACACCAGGGATTCCGGCGCCAACGTGGAACCTGCACAACACAATCCAAATACTTTGCCCCAACTTAACAGTGAGGTTGTCAATCTCACCGGCTTGCTGTAAACAAAGGATTAAATGTATGGTGTGGAAAATGATGTTTGTATGCGAAGAACAGTAAAGAACAATGTTTGCAGTAGATTGTATTCAGATGTAAAAGAATTGGACCGGGGTCCACAGTTCACTAGTGGTGTCTCTCCAATAAGAAATAGCATGTTGGGTGAACAAATTACAGTTGGGCAATTGACAAATAAAGAGGGCATAACAATGCACATACATATCATGATGAGTAAAGTGAGATTCAATCGGACATTACGACAAAGTACATAGACCGCTATCCAGCATGCATCTATGCCTAAAAAGTCCACCTTCGGGTTAGCATCCGCACCCCTTCCAGTATTAAGTTGCAAACAACAGACAATTGCATTAAGTATGGTGCGTAATGTAATCAACACAAATATCCTTAGACAAAGCATTGATGTTTTATCCCTAGTGGCAACAGCACATCCACAACCTTAGAACTTTCTGTCACTGTCCCAGATTTAATGGATGCATGAACCCACTATCGAGCATAATACTCCCTCTTGGAGTTACAAGTATCAACTTGGCCAGAGCCTCTACTACCAACGGAGAGCATGCAAGATCATAAACAACACATATATGATAGATTGATAATCAACTTGACATAGTATTCCATATTCATCGGATCCCAACAAACACAACATGTAGCATTACAAATAGATGATCTTGATCATGATAGGCAGTTCACAAGATCTAACATGATAGCACAATGAGGAGAAGACAACCATCTAGCTACTGTTATGGACCCATAGTCCAGGGGTGAACTACTCACACATCGATCCGGAGGCGATCATGGCGATGAAGAGTCCTCCGGGAGATGATTCCCCTCTCCGGCAGGGTGCCGGAGGCGATCTCCTGAATCCCCCGAGATGGGATTCGCGGTGGCGGCGTCTCTGGAAGGTTTTCCGTATCGTGGCTCTCGGTAATAGGGTTTTCACGACAGAGGGAATAAATAGGCGGAAGGGCAGCGTCGGGGGGGCTGACAAGGGGCCCACACCATAGGGCGGCGCGGGCCCCTCCCTGGCCGCGCCGGCCTATGGTCTGGCCACCTCGTGGCCCCACTTCGTAAGCTCTGCGGTCTTCTGGAAGCTCCGTGGAAAAATAAGACCCTGGGCGTTGATTTCGTCCAATTCCGAGAATATTTCCTTTGTAGGATTTCTGAAACCAAAAACAGCAGAAAACAAAGAATCGGCTCTTCGGCATCTCGTCAATAGGTTAGTGCCGGAAAATGCATAATAATGACATAAAGTGTGTATAAAACATGTGAGTATCATCATAAAAGTAGCATGGAACATAAGAAATTATAGATACGTTTGAGACGTATCACCGCCTCGTGGCCCCTCTTCGTCTCCTCTTCGGTGTTCTGGAAGACTCCGTGGAAAATAAGACCATGGGCTTTTGTTTCGTCCAATTCCGAGAATATTTCCTGTGTAGGATTTCTGAAACCAAAAACAGTAGAAAACAGGAACTGGCGCTTCGGCATCTTGTTAATAGGTTAGTGACAGAAAATGCATAAAAATGATATAAAGTGTATATAAAACATGTGAGTATTGTCATAAAACTAGCATGGAACATAAGAAATTATAGATACGTTTGAGACCTATCAAGCATCCCCAAGCTTAGTTCCTACTCGCCCTCGAGTAGGTAAACGATAAAAAGGATAATTTCTGAAGTGACATGCTACCATCATAATTTTGATCAATACTATTGTAAAGCATATGAGATGAATGAAGTGATTCAAAGCAATGGTCTATAGTTTGTTAACAAATAGATAATGACTAAACAATTGAATCATATAGCAAAGACTTTTCATGAATAGTACTTTCAAGACGAGCATCAACAAGTCTTGCATAAGAGTTAACTCATAAAGCAATAGATCTTTTGAAGCAACACAAAGGAAGATTTAAGTTTCAGCAGTTGTTTTCAACTTTCAACATGTATATCTCATTGATAATTGTCAACACAAAGTAATATGATGAGTGCAAATAAGCAAATATGTAAGAATCAATGCACACAGTTGACACAAGTGTTTGCTTCTAAGATAGAAAGAAGTAGGTAACTGACTCAACATAAAGTAAAAGAAAGGCCCTTCGCAGAGGGAAGCAGGGATTACTCATGTGCTAGAGCTTTTTATTTTGAAAACATGGAAACAATTTTGTCAACGGTAGTAATAATTCATATGTGTTATGCATAAAACCTCCTATAAGTTGCAAGCCTCATGCATCGAATACTAATAGTGCCCGCTCCTTGTCCTAATTAGCTCGGATTTCCATGGATTATCATTGCATTACATATGTTTCAACCAAGTGTCACCAAGGAGTACCTCTATGCCACCTGTACAAAGGTCCAAGGAGATAGATCGCATTTGATCTCTCAATTTTGATAGATCTCAACTTGAGGACATCCATACCAGGACAACATAGAAAACAGATAATGGACTCCTCTTTTATGCTTTAAGCATTCAACAACAGATAATATTCTCATAAGAGATTTGAGGATTAATGTCCAAGCTGAAACTACCACCATGATACATGGCTTTGGTTGACGGCCTAAAGTTCTGATCTAACAATATGCATACTCAAACCATTTAACTCATGGCAAATCTCCCTTACTTCAGACAAGACGAACATGCATAGCAACTCACATGATATTCAACAAAGGTGTGAGAGGTTGATGGCGTCCCCAGAAACATGGTTACCGCTCAACAAGTAACTTATAAGAACTAAGATACATAAGCGACATATTCTTTACTACAATAGTTTTTTTAGGCTACTTTCCCATGAGCTATGTATTGCAAAGACAAGGAATGAATTTTTTTAAAGGTAGCACGCAAGCAATTTACTTTAGAATGGCAGAAAAATACCACATAATAGGTAGTTATGGTGGACACAAATGGCGTAGGTTTTGGCTCAAGGTTTTGGATGCACGAGAAGCATTCCCTCTCAGTACAAGGCTTTGGCTAGCAAGGTTGTTTGAAGCAAACACAAGTATGAACCGGTACAGCAAAACTTACATAAGAACATATTGCAAGCATTATAAGACTCTACACTGTCTTCCTTGTTGCTCAAACACTTTTACCAGAAAATATCTAGACTTTAGAGAGACCAATCATGCAAACCAAATTTCAACAAGCTCTACGGTAGTTCTCCACTAATAGGTTTAAACCACATGATGCAAGAGCTTAAACATGATCTACTTGAGAGCTCAAAACAATTGCCAAGTATCAAATTATTCAAGACAATATACCAATTACCACATGAAGCATTTTCTGTTTCCAACCAAATAGCAATAAATGAAGCGGCTTTCAACTTTCGCCATGAACAATAAAAGTAAAACTAAGAACACCAGTGTTCAATATGAAAAAGCGGAGTGTGTCTTTCTCCCACACAAGGAATGCTAGGATCCGAATTTATTCAAACATAAACAAAAATAAAAGCACAAAGACGCTTCAAGTAAAGCACATAAGATGTGACGGAATAAAAATATAGTTTCACTAGAGGTGACCTGATAAGTTGTTGATGAAGAAGGGGATGCCTTGGGCATCCCCAAGCTTAGATGCTTGAGTCTTCTTGAAATATGAAGGGATGAACCACGGGGGCATCCCCAAGCTTAGACTTTTCACTCTTCTTGATCATATTATATCATCCTCCTCTCTTGATCCTTGAAAACTTTCTTCACACCAAACTCAAAACAATCTCATTAGAGGGTTAGTGCATAATCATAAATTCAAATGTTCAGCAAGGAAGCAATCATTTTCAACACTTCTGTAAATTACCCAAGGCTACTGAAATTTAATGGAGCAAAGAAATCCACTCAAACACAGTAAAAGAGGCAATGTGAAATAAAAGGCAGAATCTGTCAAAACAGAACAGTCCGTAAAGACGAATTTTTTCGAGGCACTTAACATGCTCAGATGAAGAAGCTCAAATTTAATGAAAGTTGCGTACATATCTGAGGATTACTCATGAATTTTTACAGAATTTTTAGATTCTCCTACAGAGAGAACAGCTCAAATTCGTGACAGCTAAAAATCTGTTTCTGCGCAGAAATCCAAATCTAGTATCAACCTTCTATCAAAGACTTTACTTGGCACAACAATGCAATAAAGTAAAGATACAAAGGTATTGATACAGTAGTAACAAGAACCTTGACTCAAATATAAAACAAAAATTGCAGAAATAAAATAATGGGTTGTCTCCCACAAGCGCTTTTCTTTAACGCCTTTCAGCTAGGCGCAGAAAGTGTAAATCAAGTAACATCAAGAGAAGAAGCATCAACATCATAATTTGTTATAATAATAGAATCAAAAGGCAACTTCATTCTCTTTCTAGGGAAGTGTTCCATACCTTTCTTAAGAGGGAATTGATATTTAATATTTCCTTCTTTCATATCAATAATAGCACCAACAGTTCGAAGAAAGGGTCTTCCCAAAATAATAGGACAAGATGCATTGCATTCAATATCCAAAACAACAAAATCAACAGGGACAAGGTTATTGTTAACCGTAATGTGAATATTGTCAATTCTCCCGAAAGCTTTCTTTATAGAATTATCAGCAAGATTAACATCCAAATAACAATGTTTCAATGGTGGCAAGTCAAGCATATCATAAAGTTTCTTAGGCATAACAGAAATACTTGCACCAAGATCACATAAAGCATTACAATCAAAATCATTGACCTTCATCTTAATGATGGGCTCCCAACCATCTTCTAACTTCCTAGGAATAGAAGCTTTAAGTTTTAATTCCTCTTCTCTAGCTTTTATGAGAGCATTTGTAATATGTTTTGTAAAGGCCAAGTTTATAGCACTAGCATTAGGACTTCTAGCAAGTTTTTGAAAGAACTTAATAACTTCAGAGATATGACAATTATCAAAATCAAAACCTTTATGATCTAAAGCAATGGGATCATTGTCCCCAATACTCTGAAAAATTTCAGCACTTTTATCACAAACAGTTTCAGCAGTTTCAGCCAATTTTGCATGCTTTGTATTAGAAGTAGAAACATTGCCAACACCAATTATTTTACCATTGAAGTAGGAGGTTTAGCAACATGTGAAGCATCAACATTATTAGTGGTAGTAATAGTCCAAACTTTAGCTACATTATTCTCTTTAGCAAGTTTTTCTTCTCTTTCCCACCTAGCATGCAATTCAGCCATCATTCTAATATTGTCATTAATTCGAACTTGGATAGCGTTTGCTGTAGCAAATGACTTGATATCTTTAGTTTCATTAGGCATAACTTTCAGTTTTAAAATATCAACATCAGCAGCAAACCTATCAACCTTAGAAGCAAGAACATCAATTTTACCAAGCTTTTCCTCAACAGATTTGTTGAAAGCAGTTTGTGTACTAATAAATTCTTTAAGCATGACTTCAAGACCAGAGGGTACACTCCTACTATTGTTGTAAGAATTATCATAAGAATTACCATAACCATTACTATTATTAGAAGGATATGGCCTATAGTTGTTACCAAAATTATTCCTATAAGCATTGTTGTTGAAATTATTATTTTTAATGAAGTTCACATCAACATGCTCTTCTTGAGCAACCAATGAAGCTAAAGGAACATTATTAGGATCAACATGAGATCTACCATTAACAAGCATAGACATAATAACATCAATCTTATCACTCAAGGAGGAGGTTTCTTCAACAGAATTTACCTTCTTACCTTGAGGAGTCCTTTTAGTGTGCCATTCAGAGTAGTTGATCATCATATCATCAAAAAGCTTTGTTGCAGCACCCAAAGTGATGGACATAAAAGTACCTCCAGCAGCTGAATCCAATAGGTTCCTTGAAGAAAAATTTAATCCTGCATAAAAGGTTTGGATGATCATCCAAGTAGTTAGTCCATGGGTAGGGCAATTCTTTACCAAAGATTTCATTCTTTCCCATGCTTGGTGATACGTCTCCGACGTATCGATAATTTCTTATGTTCCATGCTTGTTTTATGACAATACCTACATGTTTTGTACACACTTTATATCGTTTTGATGCATTTTCCGGAACTAACCTATTGACGAGATGACGAAGTGCCAGTTCCTGTTTTCTGCTATTTTTGGTTTCAGAAATCCTAGTAAGGAAATATTCTCGGAATTGGACGAAATCAACGCCCAACATCTTAGAATTCCACGAAGCTTCCAGAACACCCGAGAGACACCAGAGGAGGGCCCTGTGGGCCCCACACATGTAGGCGGCGCGGCCAGGGCCTGGGCCGCGCCCCCCTACTGTGTCGCCGCCTCGTCAGCCCTCCGACTCCGCCTCTTCGCCTATTTAAAGGTCCCTGACCTAAATCTTCGATACGGAAAAGCCATGGTACGAGAAACCTTCCAGAGCCGCCGCCATCACGAAGCCAAGATCTGGGGGACAGGAGTCTCTGTTCCGGCACGCCGCCGGGATGGGGAAGTGCCCCCGGAAGGCATCTCCATCGACACCACCGCCATCTTCATCAACGCTGCTGTCTCCCATGAGGAGGGAGTAGTTCTCCATCGAGGCTAAGGGTTGTACCGGTAGCTATGTGGTTAATCTCTCTCCTATGTACTTCAATACAATGATCTCATGAGTTGCCTTACATGATTGAGATTCATATGAGTTTTGTATCACTATCAATCTATGTGCTACTCTAGTAATGTTATTAAAGTACTCTATTCCTCCTCCATGATGTAATGGTGACAGTGTGTGCATCATGTAGTACTTGGCATAGTTTATGATTATGATCTCTTGTAGATTATGAAGTTAACTATTACTATGATGGTATTGATGTGATCTATTCCTCCTTTCATAGTATGATGGTGACAGTGTGCATGCTATGTTAGTACTTGGTATAATTGTGTTGATCTATCGTGCACTCTAAGGTTATTTAAATATGAATAGCGAACATTGTGGAGCTTGTTAACTCCGGCATTGAGGTCTCTTGTAGCCCTACACAATTAGTGGTGTTCATCATACAACAAGAGAGTGTAGAGTGGTTTTATTATGTGATCAATGTTGAGAGTGTCCACTAGTGAAAGTATTATCCCTAGGCCTTGTTCCCAAATACTGCAATCTCCGTTTATTTACTGTTCTGCTGCATGTTTACTTACTACACGCCAACAAGCACTTTTCTGGCGCTGTTGCTACTGCTCATATACATTCATACCACCTGTATTTCACTATCTCTTCGCCGAACTAGTGCACCTATACATCTAACAAGTGTATTAGGTGTGTTGGGGACACAAGAGACTTCTTGTATTGTGGTTGCAGGGTTGCATGAGAGGGATATCTTTGACCTCTTCCTCCCTGAGTTCGATAAACCTTGGGTGATCCACTTAAGGGAAACTTGCTGCTGTTCTACAAACCTCTGCTCTTGGAGGCCCAACACTGTCTACAGGAATAGAAGCGTGAGTAGACATCAAGCACTTTTCTGGCGCCGTTGCCGGGGAGGAAAGGTAAAAGGCATTCACACTCCGGTCCCAGGTAACCAAACACTTTTCTGGTACCGTTGTGAGTGCTCGAAGCTATTTCCTTTAGATCCTGCAATTGCATCTTTTTGTTTCTTGTTTACACTATTTAGGCATAATGGAAAACAACAAAAATATGAGAGATCTTTATGAACTTTATCTTGAATTAGGACATGATGTGTTTGAAGAGAGAATTAAGAAACCCATGGAACTTTATATGCATGCTAATGGGAATGTTATTACTATGAATGCTTTGAACACCATTGTTGCTAATGCTATGGAAAATTCTAAGCTTGGGGAAGCTGATTTTGATGAGCATGATATTTTTAGTCCCCCAAGCATTGAGGAGAAAATTTACTTTGATGATACTTTGCCTCCAATTTATGATGATTATAATGATAGTAACCTTTTGGTTCCACCTACTATGGAGGATAAATTTGATTATGATTACAATATGCCTCCTATATTTGATGATAGCTACTATGTTGAATTTGCTCCCACTACAATTAATAAGAATGACTATGCTTATGTTGGGAGTAGTAATTATTTTATGCATGAGACTCATGATAAGAATGCTATATGTGATAGTTATATTGTTGAGTTTGCTCATGACACTACTGAATATTATTATGAGAGAGGAAAATATGGTTGTAGAAATTTTCATGTTACTAAAACACCTCTCTATATGCTGAAAATCTTGAAGCTGCACTTGTTTTATCTTTCTATGCTTGTTGCATTATGCTTCATGAATTTGTTTATTTACAAGATCCCTTTTCATAGGAAGTGGGTTAGACTTAAAAGTGTTTCATATTTGCTTTTTGATGCTCTCTTTTGCTTCAACTCTTATTTCTTGCGAGTGCATCATTAAAACTGCTGAGCCCATCTTAATGGCTATAAAGAAAGCAGTTCTTGGGAGATAACCCATGTTTTTATTTTGCTACAGTACTCTTGTTTTATATTTGTGTCTTGTAAGTTGTTACTACTGTAGCAACCTCTCCTTATCTTTATTTTATTGCATTGTTGTGCCAAGTAAAGTCTTTGATAGTAGAGTTGATACTAGATTTGGATTACTGCGCAGAAACAGTTTTCTTGCTGTCACGAAATTGAGTCGCTACGTCTGTAGGTAACTCAGAAAAATATGCCAATTTACGTGCGTGATCCTCAGATATGTACGCAACTTTAATTAGTTTTGAGTTTTCTCATTTGAGCAAGTCTGGTGCCCCTAAAAAATTCGTCTTTACGGACTGTTCTGTTTTGACAGATTCTGCCTTTTATTTCACATTGCCTGTTTTGCTATGTTAGATGGATTTCTTTGTTCCATTAACTTTCAGTAGGTTTGTGAAATGTCCAGAAGTGTTAGGAATGATTGTGTCACCTCTGAACATGTGAGTTTTTGATTATGCACTAACCCTCTAATGAGTTTGTTTCGAGTTTGGTGTGGAGGAAGTTTTCAAGGGTCAAGAGAGGGGGATGATATATGATTAAGAAGAGTGAAAAGTCTAAGCTTGGGGATGCCCCCGTGGTTCATTGATACGTCTCCGACGTATCCATAATTTCTGTTGTTCCATGCTTGTTTTATGACAATACTTACATGTTTTGCTTGCACTTTATGATGATTTCATGCATTTTCCGGAACTAACCTATTAACGAGATGCCACAGTGCCAGTTCCTGTTTTCTGCTGTTTTTGGTTCCAGAAAGGCTGTTCGGGCAATATTCTCGGAATTCGACGAAACGAAGACCAAACATCATAATTCACCGAGACGGACCAGGACACCGAAGGAAACCCGGAGAGGAGGCCCAGGGGCCCCACACCACTTGGCCGCGCGGGCAGGCCCCTGGCCGCGCCGGCCTAGGGTGAGGGCACCCTGGTGACCCTCCTGCGCCGCCTCTTTGCCTATAAAACCCCTTTCGACCTAAAAACGCAGTACCAATTGACGAAACTCCAGAAAAGCTACTGTAACGCCGCCGCCATCGCGAAACTCCAATTCGGGGGACAGAAGTCTCTGTTCCGGCACCCTGCCGGGACGGGGAAGTGCCCCCGGAGCCATCTCCACCGCCGTCTTCACCGCCATCTTCACCGCCATCGCTGCCTCCATGATGAGGAGGGAGTAATCCACCCCCGAGGCTGAGGGCTCCGCTGTAGCTATGTGGTTCATCTCTCTCCCATGTACCTCAATACAATAATCTCATGAGCTGCTTTACATGATTGAGATTCATATGAGTTTTGTATCACAATTTATCTATGTGCTACTCTAGCAATGGTATTAAAGTAGTTTTATTCCTCCTGCACGTGTGTAAAGGTGACAGTGTGTGCACCGTGTTAGTACTTGGTTTATGCTATGATCATGATCTCTTGTAGATTGCGAAGTTAACTATTGCTATGATAATATTGATGTGATCTATTCCTCCTACATATGCATGAAGGTGACAGTGTGCATGCTATGCTAGTACTTGGTTTAGTCTTTTGATCTATCTTACACTAAAGGTTACTAAAATATGAGCATTATTGTGGAGCTTGTTAACTCCGGCATTGAGGGTTCGTGTAATCCTACGCAATGTGTTCATCATCCAACAAAAGTGTAGAGTATGCATTTATCTATTCTGTTATGTGATCAATGTTGAGAGTGTCCACTAGTGAAAGTCTAATCCCTAGGCCTTGTTCCTAAATACTGCTGCGTTACTACTGCTTGTTTACTGTTTTACCGTGTTACTATTGCTGCAATACTACCACCATCAACTACACGCCAGCAAGCTATTTTCTGGCACCGCTATTACTGCTCATATATATTCATACCACCTGTATTTCACTATCTCTTCGCCGAACTAGTGCACCTATTAGGTGTGTTGGGGACACAAGAGACTTCTTGCTTTGTGGTTGCAGGGTTGCATGAGAGGGATATCTTTGACCTCTTCCTCCCTGAGTTCAATAAACCTTGGGTGATCCACTTAAGGGAAAACTTGCTGCTGTTCTACAAACCTCTGCTCTTGGAGGCCCAACACTGTCTACAGGAAAGGAGGGGGAACGTAGACATCATTCATCCCTGCATATTTCAAGAAGACTCAAGCATCTAAGCTTGGGGATGCCCAAGGCATCCCCTTCTTCATCAACAATTTATCAGGTTTCTTCTCTTGAAACTATATTTTTATTCCGTCACATCTTATGTACTTTACTTGGAGCGTCTGTTTGTTTTCATTTTTGTTTTGTTTGAATAAGTTCATCCTTGTGTGGGAGAGAGACACGCACCGCTGGTTCATATGAACACATGTGTTCTTAGCTTTTAATGTTCATGGCGAAGGTTGAAACTGCTTCGTTAATTGTTATATGGTTGGAAACGGGAAATGCTACATGTAGTAATTGGTATAATGTCTTGAACAATGTGATACTTGGCAATTGTTGTGCTCATGATTAAGCTCTTGCATCATATACTTTGCACCTATTAGTGAAGAAATACATAGAGCTTGTTGAAATTTGGTTTGCATGATTGGTCTCTAAAGTCTAGATATTTTCTAGTAAGAGTTTGAGCAACAAGCATGATAGTGTAGAGTCTTATAATGCTTGCAATATGTTCTTATGTGAGTTTTGCTGTACCGGTTCATACTTGTGTTTGCTTCAAACAACCTTGCTAGCCTAAGCCTTGTATTGAGAGGGAATACTTCTCGTGCATTCAAATCCTTGAGCCAAACACTATGCCATTTGTGTCCACCATACCTACCTACTACATGGGATTTCTCCGCCGTTCCAAAGTAAATTGCTTGAGTGCTACCTTTAAAATTCCAGTCTTTGTCTTTGCAATATATAGCTCATGGGAAAAATAGCTTAAAAACTATTGTGGTATTGAATATGTACTTATGTATCTTATTTCTTAATAAGTTGCTTGTTGAGCGATAACCATGTTCCCGGGGACGCCATCAACTATTTCTTTGTTGAATATCATGTGAGTTGCTATGCATGTTCGTCTTGTCTGAAGTAAGGGTGATTTATCATGATCAAATGGTTTGAGTATGCATATTGTTAGAGAAGAACATTGGGCCGCTAACTAAAGCCATGATCCATGGTGGAAGTTTCAGTCTGGACAACAAACCTCAATCTCTTATGAGAATATTATCTATTGTTGAATGCTTATGCATTAAAGAGGAGTCCATTATCTGTTGTCTATGTTGTCCCGGTATGGATGTCTAAGTTGAGAATAATCAAAAGCGAGAAATCCAATGCGAGCTTTCTCCTTAGACCTTTGTACAGGCGGCATAGAGGTACCCCTTTGTGACACTTGATTAAAACATATGTTATGCAATGATAATCCATGTAAATCCAAGCTAATTAGGACAAGGTGCGGGCACTATTGGTATACTATGCATGAGGCTTGCAACTTGTAGGATATAATTTACATAATACATATGCCTTATTACTACCGTTGACAAAATTGTTTCTTGTGTTCAAAATAAAAGCTCTAGCACAAATATAGCAATCCATGCTTCCCTCTGCGAAGGGCCATTCTTTTACTTTTATGTTGAGTCAGTTTACCTACTTCTTTCTATCTTAGAAGCAAACACTTGTGTTAACTGTGCATTGATTCTTACATACTTGCTTATTGCACTTATTATTTTACTTTATGCTGACAATATCCATGAGATATGTATGTTACAAGTTGAAAGCAAACGCTGAAACTTAATCTTCCTTTGTGTTGCTCCAATGCCTCTACTTTGAAAATATTGCTTTATGAGTTAACTCTTATGCAAGACTTATTGATGCTTGTCTTGAAAGTACTATTCATGAAAAGTCTTTACCATATGATTCAGTTGTTTAATCATTGTCTTTACCACTGCTTTGAATCACTTCATTCATTACATATGCTTACAATAGTATGGATCAAGATTATGTTGGTAGCATGTCACTTCAGAAATTATATTTGTTATCGTTTACCTGCTCGAGACGAGTAGGAACTAAGCTTGGGGATGCTGATACGTCTCCGACGTATCGATAATTTCTTATGTTCCATGCTTGTTTTATGACAATACCTACATGTTTTGTTCACACTTTATATCGTTTTGATGCATTTTCCGGAACTAACCTATTGACGAGATGCCGAAGTGCCAATTCCTGTTTTCTGCTGTTTTTGGTTTCAGAAATCCTAGTAAGGAAATATTCTCGGAATTGGACGAAATCAACGCCCAGCATCTTAGAATTCCACGAAGCTTCCAGAATACCCGAGAGCCACCAGAGGAGGGCCCTGTGGCCCCCAGACATGTAGGCGGCGCGGCCAGGGCCTGGGCCGCGCCCCCCTAATGTGTCGCCGCCTCATCAGCCCTCCGACTCCGCCTCTTCGCCTATTTAAAGGTCCCTGACCTAAATCTTCGATACGGAAAAGACACGGTACGAGAAACCTTCCAGAGCCGCCGCCATCGCGAAGCCAAGATCTAGGGGACAGGAGTCTCTGTTCCGGCACGCCGCCGGGACGGGGAAGTGCCCCCGGAAGGCATCTCCATTGACACCACCGCCATCTTCATCAACGCTGCTATCTCCCATGAGGAGGGAGTAGTTCTCCATCGAGGCTAAGGGCTGTACCGGTAGCTATGTGGTTAATCTCTCTCCTATGTACTTCAATACAATGATCTCATGAGCTGCCTTACATGATTGAGATTCATATGAGTTTTGTATCACTATCAATCTATGTGCTACTCTAGTAATGTTATTAAAGTACTCTATTCCTCCTCCATGATGTAATGGTGACAGTGTGTGCATCATGTAGTACTTGGCGTAGTTTATGATTATGATCTCTTGTAGATTATGAAGTTAACTATTACTATGATGGTATTGATGTGATCTATTCCTCCTTTCATAGTATGATGGTGACAGTGTGCATGCTATGTTAGTACTTGGTATAATTGTGTTGATATATCGTGCACTCTAAGGTTATTTAAATATGAATATCGAATATTGTGGAGCTTGTTAACTCCGGCATTGAGGTCTCTTGTAGCCCTACACAATTAGTGGTGTTCATCATCCAACAAGAGAGTGTAGAGTGGTTTTATTATGTGATCAATGTTGAGAGTGTCCACTAGTGAAAGTATTATCCCTAGGCCTTGTTCCCAAATACTGCAATCTCCGTTTATTTAGTTCTGCTGCATGTTTACTTACTACACGCCAACAAGCACTTTTCTGGCGCTGTTGCTACTGCTCATATACATTCATACCACCTGTATTTCACTATCTCTTCGCCGAACTAGTGCACCTATACATCTGACAAGTGTATTAGGTGTGTTGGGGACACAAGAGACTTCTTCTATTGTGGTTGCAGGGTTGCATGAGAGGGATATCTTTGACCTCTTCCTCCCTGAGTTCGATAAACCTTGGGTGATCCACTTAAGGGAAACTTGCTGCTGTTCTACAAACCTCTGCTCTTGGAGGCCCAACACTGTCTACAGGAATAGAAGCGTGAGTAGACATCACTTGGGCAACATGTTCATTATCCAATTGCTTAAAATTCATAATGCTACTTCTCAAAGATATAATTTTAGCAGGAGGATAATATCTTCCAATGAAAGCATCTTTACATTTAGTCCATGAATCAATATTATTCTTAGGCAAAGATAGCAACCATTCTTTAGCTCTTCCTCTTAAGGAGAAAGGAAACAATTTCAGTTTTATAATGTCCCCATCTACATCCTTATACTTTTGCATTTCACAAAGTTCAACAAAATTATTAAGATGGGCAGCAACATCATCAGTATTAACACCAGAAAATTGCTCTCTCATAACAAGATTTAGTAAAGCAGGTTTAATTTGATAAAATTCTGCTGTAGTAGCAGGTGGAGCAATAGGAGTGCATATGAAATCATTATTATTGGTGCTAGTGAAATCACACAACTTAGTGTTCTCAGGAGTATTCATTTTAACAATAATAAAAATAAGTAAAGCAAACCGAATTAAGTAAAGTAAAACAAGTAACTAATTTTTTTGTGTTTTTGATATAAACAAAGCAAACAAGACAGGAAATAAAATAAAGCAAGACAATAAACAAAGTAAAGAGATTGGGTGTGAGAGACTCCCCTTGCGGCGTGTCTTGATCTCCCCGGCAACGACGCCATAAAAGTAGCTGCTGGCGTGCGACAGGGATTGCAACGGCGCCAGAAAGTAGCTTCTTGTGACCGTAAAGCACACGTCCGTTGGGAACACCAAGAGGAAGGTGTGATGCGTACAGCAACAAGTTTTCCCTCAGTAAGAAACCAAGGTTTATCGAACCAGTAGGAGATGAAGGCCACGTGAAGGTTTGATACGTCTCCAACGTATCTATAATTTCTTATGTTCCATGCTAGTTTTATGACAATACCTACATGTTTTATATGCATTATATATCATTATTATACATTTTCCGGCACTAACCTATTAACAAGATGCCGAAGCGCCAGTTCCTGTTTTCAGCTGTTTTTGGTTTCAGAAATTTTACACAGGAAATATTCTCGGAATTGGACCCCACGAAAACAGAAGTCAATATTTTGCCGAGATGGACCCAGAGAGCAG
Organism: Lolium perenne; assembly: GCF_019359855.2. Lineage (NCBI taxonomy): Eukaryota > Viridiplantae > Streptophyta > Magnoliopsida > Poales > Poaceae > Lolium > Lolium perenne. The sequence goes on from NC_067245.2 coordinate 293,649,320, forward strand.
AGAAGGGCCAGAGGGGGGCCAAGGGGCTCCCACACCATAGGGGGGTGCGGCCCCACCCCTGGCCGCGCCGCCATGTGGGGTGGGCCCCTCGTGACTCCTCTGAGGCCGCCCTTCCGCATATATATTCTCCCAGAAGTAAAAACCCTAAAAGCATCGGTCTTCCTCCACGAAAAGTTACGTAGCCACCGCCATCGCGAAGCCAAGTTCGGGGGACAGAAGTCTCTATTCCGGCACGCCGCCGGGACGGGGAATTGCCCCCGGAATCCATCTCCATCGACTCCATCGCCATCTTCATCGCCGTTGCTGTCTCCCATGATGAGGAGGGAGTAGTTCTCCCCCGAGGCTGAGGGCTCTACTGGTAGCTATGTTTTTTTTTGAAAATTTTAACAGTAGGAAAGGTTCCTACTATTTTATATTAATAAGTAGGATCCAAACAAGGATCCCAGATTTTACATGGTGGGTATATACAGGAGACTGAGTTCAGTACAAGGGTAATTTTTGTGAATTACAAGCTAGAGATAAGATGATCAATGTAAGGGTGAACCCCTTCTTTGGTTCTATGTTTGAGTAACCCTAAATCTTCTATGAATCTTCTCTTCCAAGCTGCAGTAGTAGGAATAATATTTCTGAAGTGAAAATTGTTTCTTTCCTTCCAAATATTCCAAGCACCAATGAGAAAAACTTCCATGAATAAAGGATTCTTCCATTGTGTCTTTCCATGCTCAATAATTTGTAATCTGTTATGTTCCAGTGGCCAAATTATATGCAGCCTGGACCAACATTCTTGACTAAATGGGCAATGAAAAAACAGATGCTCCACTGTTTCCTCAGGTGGGTTGTCACACAGTAAACAGTTATATCCAGTATTGAGGGTAAAATTCCTTCTCCTGAGCATATTTCTTGTATTGATTCTATCAGAGAGCAATAACCAACCAAAGAATTTCATCCTTGGGATGCTTTTTGATTTCCAAAGCCATTGTATAGATATGTGCGGTTTAAGTTCTCTGAAACAATATTTATAATATAGCCTTGAAGAATATTTATCAGATTTCCATTCATAAACCCATTTATCCTGTGTATTCTGCTGCAGATCAACATGCTGTGCATCTATCTGAAGTTGTCGTACTTCTTGTAATGCCTCTGGAGATAAAGGGAGATTGAAGTTTTCAGCTAGTGAAGTGGCGGAAAGAAAATCTGTCACAGTGATGTCTTCTGTTAAGGCATATGAGAAAGCCCTGGGATATTCATCAGACAATATTGTATTCAACCACTTGTCCTTCCAGAATAGAGCAGTCCTCCCATTACCAATTTTAGGTGAAGCAATAGATCTATAAATGGGCATAAGCTTGCAAATATCTTTCCACCAGAAGGAGCCAGAAGGAGTAATAGCATGAGGTACCTTCCCTGTATAGTAAGAGTTCCATAAGAGGTGAACCCATGGAGTGTCTTCCTTATTGTAAAATTTGTGTAGATATTTTAGTAGAAGTCCTTGGTTTTGCAATTTTAAGTTAAGGATTCCCAAACCTCCTTTCTTCTTTGGCACACAGACCATATCCCAAGAAGCTAATGCATGACCTTTCTCTCCTTCTTCAGTTCTCTTGTTCCACAAACAATGTCTCCTTATTTTCTCCACATGTTCAAGAATTTTGGGGTTTAACTGAATGGAACACATAGCAAAAGTAGCAATAGAAGAGATCAATGAATTAATCACTGTAACTCACCCACTATAAGACATCATCAGG